>NC_051187.1:116998429-117304464 GCF_015220075.1 Falco rusticolus | reverse complement strand
TCTTTCCAGTCTGAGCTGCAACCAGCTGGTTTTCATCCAGCTCTCTGTTACGGCCAGCTATTGAGAGCAGTTGGCACCATCTCTGTCTATCTCCTACAAAAAAAGCAGCATAGGAAAAGATATAATCAGTATGTTAATAATAATATTTATAGCCCAGGCTCATTAGATGATCATTCCCAGTAGTCTTCCATCAAAATGGAACTGAACCCACAGACTATTCTGGCCTCACAGGACCTTGTGTATTCGGTTATTTAAGAAATACATAACAAGTGTTGTCTTGTAAGATCAGTCTAAAGATTAGTTAATGCAAGGATGAAATATTTGCTATATCAACATCCATTTGGAGCAGCAGCACACCACTAGGTCCAGGCCAGTGCTCCCCATGCAGCGAGCTCTGGTGGCTTGTCCAGCTCCCTTTCTGTCCCCCTGGTGGTCCCACAGGGTCTCCCAAACCTCCTTTTTCCTTCCTGGGCACCTCATGCTGGAGTACTGCACAGGCTTTCTTGTTTTGAGCTGTTTCATCACTGTGACACTGTTGAACAGCAGCTGGACAGGGCGGCAATGAGTTGCTCCTGCAGACATCTCTGCATTTCTCATTTGCAGAGAGACCCTATGTCATTACAATTAAAACTCTGATTTCATGGTTTTCTTATATGTTCAGAGCTCTTCTGTACAGCTATTCAAAGAGCTGCCAGCACCTTTTTCCAATGTCCTTCCTTTCTCTGCCTAATCTGTGTGTCACCAAGTTTTCTTTTACCAGCAGGTTATTTCTGAAGGTTTATTACTTGTTCTTGACAGACCAGCAGAAAGCTCTCCCACTTCTTATCTCTTAGTGATTCCTAAAACACACAGCAGGTGTTGAGCGTGCCGAATTTGGTAGGCAAGTTCCTGTCTTGGTCATCACATTCTCTACTGATGTCAGCAAATAGCTTCCTCTGTACCCAAAGGCTTGATTCCCACCATGTTTTTTTTTTTCTATTTTCTTGATCACATTATCAAAGTGGCAGTGCCAGTCCATCTGCCTAATTGAAACTTGTCACACAAGAAATAGACCTCTGGGAAATGTGGGAGTGTGGAGCAGCTTTGGGCAAAAGTAGAGCCAGGTCTTTGGCAGCCCTCTAGTCTTATGAGTCTTCTTCCTGGTAACTAACTCTATTGTAGATGGTAGAATTGTTTTTGCGATTTTTCAGCAAGAAATTGTTCAACACCACTCACAGAAGATACACAAAAGAAATATCTGGACTGTAATATAGCGTGGCTATAGGAGACTCACAATGATTAGCACAATTTATCCTCATCATGTTAGAGTGACTGTGCCATCAATATTTAAAAGGGCACAAATCATCTTCCAAAGATGTATTTCTGTGAGTAAATTTTGCACCCACTCACTTTGAGTGGGTTGCAAATATATTCACATGTTCTTCATCACAACTGAGCAGCAGCAGCATGTATTCCTTTTAAAGGAAACTGAGATGAAAAAAGCTGCCTCTAAAAAAAGGCAGATTAATCTCTTGGAAACTCCCTGCTGGAACATTGTAACATTAACTGGCAGTTTCCCCGATCCAGGTAATTTATTCATGAAACTTATGGAGGTTAATCAAAAGTTCATATAATTGTAATAAACAGAATACATAATGGACTAATCATGCAATTCAAGGCATTTTGTAATTTATTTGAAATATCAGATAAAAATAACTAAGAGGTGTGCCAGGAAGCCAGCAAATAATTTAGAAACTGATGAGCATGGCATACCTGCTGAACTATGAATAGATAACATAGTGTCTAAAAGTATATAGATAAATATAATAAAGTAGCAAGTATTCCACAGGCTTATACTTTTTTGGAGGCTTTAAAATTGATTTTAAAACTCACATTGCCACCTCTTGTACAATCTGGTTTCCAGTTTAGCCCTTCAGCAGCAGAGCAATGAGGAGTCTTCTGGCTGGGACCTGAGAGGTCTCAGGAAAAGGGACTCCATCGGCCCCTTCTAAAGATGGAGCAAACGTACGAATCAGATGGTGTTCACAGTGTATTATATAACCATGTCATTCATACTTTAAAAATAAAATTAGACAGAGGGAATATTAACTTTTTGACGCAATTTCATGTTTGTTAAAAAAATGTTCTGAGTTTGACTTTTCTTGGGCTAGAAAATAAGCTTGTGTGTTAACACCTGTCTATTATGACTTTATGGTAAGTGCACGTGAGAATCTGGGACTGCACCCACCTTACCGAGTGCACCCAGATAAGCCAAATGTGAACGCAAAATCAGCTGTGCTAGTACACCAGATATGTGAACACGGATTAGGCGTTCATTTCAGTCTCCTTTTTCTTTTCCCAAGAAGGATTTGTTAAAGATTAATAAGGACAGAAGCTGTGATATAAAAACACTCTTTGTTCAGTGTTCAGTGTAAGGTAGCTTGTGTTGGTTTTTTGGTTTTTTTAATGAAAGGGCAGATAATTTATATTTTTTATGTGCAAACACATAGACACAGAGAGCATGTACTTCCTTGTATATACATAGATAAAATAGATATCTATAAATATAAAATATCTATAAAGTAGATACGAGTATTTATGTACAGATGCTTACTGAGTACTGACGGGTGACTGAACACTGGTACAAGTTGCCCAGAGAAGCTGTGGAGTCTCCATCACTGGAGATGGTCCTGGGCAGCCTGCTCTGGGTCACCCCGCTTGAGCAGAGGGGCTGGACAAGGTGACCTCCAGAGGTCCCTCTCAACCTCAACCATTCTGGGATGCTGCAAAATTCTCATATATGAGAAAAATACATGCTTTAGTGGGGGACAGTATTTAAAAATGTCTTAGGTGCTTTCTGTACACCAAAAATGAATTTTATACTTGGCTTCTCGATAATGGTGTGATTTTAAACAAAAAATCTTCATTTTGCTTAAAACTTTGTATGTCTGGACATTGAAGTCAAGACACATAAAAATTAGGTAGTCTGATATGCTGCAGAAGAAACCTGTTTTCCAAAAAAATTAAAATGTCTGAAATAAAACATCCAGTTCTAAAAACAAACCCCAAGCAAACATTGTCAGCTACAGAGAGGGTAAGGAGACACAATACAGTTTCCTGAAAAATCATAATTTTCCCAGGATACAAAGTTGAACAGCCTAATAAGGAGATCATACAAAAAGAAATATTTAACATTTCACAGGAAGGCATTTTTCATACCTTGGTTGGAAGACTTTCAACTCAACAGTTGCTTTAATCAGTTTAGTCAATTATATTCAGGGGAATCACTTCAAAAGCACAAGAAAATTTCATGTTATGCCTTGTAAGTGATGAATAACTTCTAGACTGTTCCCTTCTTAAACCCATACAAAAAAGATAAAAAGATTAGCACTTCCCATAGCACCTTCACTTTCCAGGATTGCCTTGAAAGCGGTGAGTAAAGCACGGCAGATTTTAAAAATGAAGAGGCTATTGTGCAGAAATTAATTGATGGCCTTGTTTTGACTGTGTGATAGCAGCTCAAGTAATGAGTATAGACCTTGTTTCAGCGTTTTGCTTCCCAGCACCTGGCAGAAAAGTCAGTGAGCTGAATTCCGGCAGGTAAATTCTTTTTTTTGGAAGCAGACAGGCTTTTTGAAGTAAGTGGGTAAACTAACTCCTCTCTCGGGTGAACTTTTTTCTTTCTAATAGGCACTTTTCCTTTCAGGCACTCAACTCTTTTTCCACTCTGTACAGAAGCTCCTTCCTTTCAGGCAGGTAAACTTTTTCCTCCCCCCTTATTTCCCCCTGGTAAGCAAACATAACCTAAAAGAAAAGGACAGATTAAAGCTGTTTGCCCATAAAACTCTGTCTTCCTATACTAGGAATTTGTCTTGTGACCTACTTCCTTAACACTGTTTGCTATTGAGCAAGGACAAAACCCAAATGTCATTTCACGACATAATCCACTGTCAAAATTGGCACTAGCCAGCAGGCCTGCTGGTGGTCACTCACAGATAACAACTGTGGAGCAGGCATAGCAAATGAATTTTTTCCACAGAATATGGTAAATCAGGGTTGAAGAGTATTGGGAAAGAAGGGTGGGAAAACTTGTGCTGCCTCTGTCATGTCTCATATATTCTTGAGACTTATGTTTCCAGTACTTGTCAATGACTTGTCAAGCTGGCATTCTTCAGAAACACGCCATTAATTAGTATCACATAAACATGCTATGTGTATTTTTTTTACAGTACCAGTAGTGGGTTTATTACTTACCCGTTCCTCCATTAACAGCATTAATAAACACATATACGCTGGCTTTATAAGGTGATGATCTTAGTACAATTAAGTTTCCAAGTAGTAACTAATGCTTTGGAACCATCATGCTTGAAAGATTGTAATATTTAAGTGTTAAAGTTTGCCATTCTGAAAATAGCATTTCCTTTGCCTTTTGACTGAGACCACAGTTTACAGGTTTATTCTTTGTACAGGCCCAAACACATGCATCCTGTTTATAAAATGCATTGCACAGTAACAGTAAATAAAAGTCCCTCCCAGTATTGTGCCAAAGAAGAGCTTCTTGAAATAACAAAATCTTTGCAAGCTTATTTTGCAAGTCTTCATTCTAAATCAAACAGGATAGTATGGAAAGATGTCTGTGTTTTGAAACACTGAAAGACTAGGTTGAGATACTTAGGTTGACATCCATTAGAAGAGTCTAAAAATTAAATGCAAATGTCTGAACCAAGTTTTGAAATTTATATCACTGAAGGTGAAATTCCCTATACATTAAATTTTTATATTTTAATGGGAGAAAGACATTTTTATTTTTTAAAAACTTATCACCGTTTTTGTCTCAGCATTTGAAGTACTCTTTAGGCTATTTATTAACATTTGTTCCTGAAAGCTCCTCTTTTCTACAGATCATGTAAATGCTTCCAATTTCGTAGGAACAGCTAGCTGAACACAGATATTCCCTGATAGGAGATACATGCCCTATCTCTTCGTGGACTTTGATAGATGTCACTTAGTATCATGTCTCCATTTTCACAGTCACACAAAAAGAGCACAAAAAATAATTTGCTTTTTGGCTTCCTTGACTGGCATCTTCTTTGCAGCTATGCACCTCATCTTATTAACATTGCAGTGCACCTGATTTAACATGCAAGGTGACTGTAGGATACCTCCTCATGCTGAGCAGATGGGAGAGGTGCCAGACCCAACGGACATGATTTCGTTTGTGCAGGATGTCAGGATTATCATCACTGCAGTGCTGCAGAGGACAGCGAGGCAGCTCTGTAAAGGCCCTGGGTAACTTGTTGGTTGTCGGCAGCACAGCAGAATATTTTCACCGTACCTTTGAGCGCATGGAAGATGTATTATATTTCCTGAAGTATACCATGCATATTTAATTGAGCTTTTTGCCCAGTGAGTCTAAGATGTCGTATTGGTGCTTATTCAGTGCCCTTACACAAATCTCGGACATCAGTTCTTGTTTTTTCCTTTGCATTGTATTCTCATGCAATAACTGCCTATTGCTTTTAGTCATTTACTGCAATATTTGCTGTGGATGCAACAGGTGAAAATAAGCAACGCTATGGCTTTTGCAGATGTTAGATAATGTCTCATGTGGGCCTGGTACCTGGAGATAATTACACCTTTTAGTAGATTTACACTGCCCATTTTGTTGCCTGTCACCTGGGGAATAATTATATGCTACCTACCTGCTTTTTCGTACTGTTTTATCAACTATTTCTTTTATTTATGTACTATGGAACTATTGGGACCAGTAACTTTTAGTTCCTTCATTTATCAAAATATTTAACTAGCATACTCCAAGGTAAGTCATCATTAAATAATGGTTCAGGGCACTGCTGAGGTTAAGCTTAAATCATTATCAAACCCCCCAAATCTCCCTTCTGGCGGTGCAAAAACCTTGACAGCTATGGACTCAGGTCACACCATTTAGTATCAAGGAACTGTCAGATCTTGTTTTCCTTTTGCTATTCTGCTCATTAGTCAAAGCAGATTCTTTGCTACAGGAGGTCTGCATGCTGCATCCTAACCCAGTACATCCTCAGGAGTGTGATTCCAGGGTGATCCACCATACGGGGTGAAAATATCAGTGCTCTGTCACAGTAAACTGACTGTAACATCTTCCTGCATTCATTTATACAGCCTGGCAGTTTTGCAAGTAGCCACATTAAAGAAGCAGTCTTCAATCTCTCTTTTAGCTTTTTTTTTATTTTTTTTTTTTTTGTAATGTACCTTGTGGAATTAGGGTTTTCCCGTAGCCCAAATACACGTGTAGCAATGTTCTCAGCAGATGGCAAGTACTTGACGGTATGTTATTTGTGGATGACTTAAACAAATCAAAGACTCATCCATAATTGAAAGGTAAATAGAGGGAATTTCAGCTATAGAAAAACATTTTTCTATTTCCTTCATAATCTATTTGTAAAATACATGTGGAATTGAACTACAGTGTTTTATTGTAACTTACGTAGTTGCCAGATACTAGAAACACTGCTTTAAGTTGCCAAAATGTGTCAGTCTTCCACAGAAAAAAGCACGCAGCTGTTAGATTTTTACTTTTGTTTTATAAAAGACTGAACAGATTTTTGGGGTGTAGATAGGTAGCTATCTTTTGTATATAGAAATATTTTCAGAAGAGCATTGCAACACAAAGTCAAACACAGACTTTTCTAGGAAATATCAGAACTAAAATCTACTGTTCAAAAGACATTCAAAATCAGCCCCTCGTGCATCTTAATTGTGGGGGTGTGAATGCAGCATACTATTTTTCCTCCTGACCCTTGATTCATACAGAATACAGAATGGATTATAGAAAACTGAATACAGCGTAGGAAATCGAATACCCAGATGTCCACTAGTTTGTGTTTCTTTGTGATTCATCGCAGTCCTGCTCTACTGCATTTGTCAGCATCTGAGTGGCCTTAGTTGAGGCACTGTTACCTCTGGCTCAGGACATGCTTATTCCAGCTTTCCTTCATCTTTCCGGCCTTGGGCACTTGTTCCAGATGCCATGCTGGAGCTTTAGCACTGCTTTTTGGACATTATTTGGGAGAACTTCACACAGCTGGCACTCGTCATCACCATGACCTTCCCTTTTGGTTTTCCTTTCACAGTTTGGGTCAGAATGCTCCAAAGACATCACTCATTTTTGTCATCATAGTTCTCCTGTAAGAAGGGTCTTTCCATTTCATGGGTGAGGAACTTTGACTAGCAACTTTAATGGCAAACCAGCTCATTTTAGGGTTGCAAGTTGAAACCCCTTTTTTTTTTTACTACTATTATTATATTTTGGGGTTTTTTGTATAAATTTAAATTTATAATTTGTTAAATAAATGAGCTGCTGCTCGTACCTCATGGTGAGTATCTAGGATTACTTGAATACCCTGGTCATTATGAAAAGATGACTCAATAAAATGAGAATTTGAGGGAAAATGTAGGAATCTGATTAGAGAGCCACCGTCTCTTCTTGCAGCACACCCATTTGTTAAACATCAGAGTTCACGTGCATTGCTATAAACACTGCAGTTCAACTCTGCAGTTAACCTTAGATTGTGCCCTGACCACCCAAAAAATGGAGGAAAACAGTGGCTGAAAGTCTCACTGCCTAAAAGCATTCCCCAGGTATGAGGAACTGTTGGCTCTGAATGCATTATACTGTCTGTTTTTTCTCTGTCTTTCCCCAGTGTTTGTCATACAAGCTTAATTTTACAGTGCATTATGGTAATCCTGAGGTAGCACGTAAAGAACCAAAGTGTTACAACACAGTCTTGAATAGGCTCTCCTTTCTGTTGAGCAGAATTGATGTTCTGTGCAGGAAAACCTTGATCTATGATTCCTGTTATATCTAGCACTGTTATTCTTAAGAATACCATTTTGTTTTTAAAATCACTGGAAATATTCTGATATTAGCCACACAGTTAGTTGTAGGACAGGACTAATGAAGAAAATGGGATCTGAAATGTATACCATGAAGTGAATTAATTTTATAAGGACAGATAAATGCATCAGAATTGAAAGGTAAGTATTGTAATAAATAATAATAATAGGATATTGTTTCAAAAATATTGCTATCTAATAATTTATAGTAAAAAGCTATTTCAGTAATCTGTTTTCACTCCAATAGCAACGAACGTGTATGCTTAGTTGTTCTTATTCTTTAATATAACGTATAAATAATGTTCTTGTTTCAATTTATTTTAAAGTACCTGAGGTGGGATTCATGTCCTCAGGTTTAAGCTGTCTACAGAGGCCCCCTTAGAGCAGACAGGGAAAACTAAGCAGTTCCCTGACATGATTCATCTTACCCTGAGGAAGGTGCCTGAAGTAGGTCAAATGAATCACCTCGGTGAAGTGACTGCAGCCCTCTCTTTAACTGCACAGGTGGCAAGCTCAGCAAAGGTGTAAGCATCTACTGTATTTTCATCTAAAATCAGTAAGATAAATCTTCCTCTTATGTAGGATTGTGTTTGTATATATGTGGAGGTTTAGGACTCTCTTCTTTTTTTTTTTTTTTTTTTTGAGTTGCTCTTCGCTGCATCTAAGTGGTATAAAACTGGGAAGACGAATCACAGGAAGATGTTGTCTAGGATATCAAAGTGTCCTCATATCCTTTTGTATAAACACCGGTACTACATTAAATTGCTTTTGATCACAGTACGATATATATGAAGAAATGATAAAATCCAAGTGCTTGCATATTTGGGGAAAGAGAGGTAAATATGAAGTAAGAAAAGCTGCATATTCAGCTTTTCAGCATTATTTTTAATGTTTTTTAAGACCTGTACTAATTCATAGATGCAGGAGGGCCACCTGGCCCTGGAGAGTGCCCATACAAATCCACGGATGTCCACAAATGATCAAAGGTCAGCCTTAAAAAGTAGGCTGGTGTATTTAAAGCAGTTGGTGATTCATTCAGCATGTGTGCAGTAACCGTATTTGATATATAAGGTAATGCCATCACTAGCAACTCCATCATACCTGCTTTGCTGTTCACCTCTTCTCCCGTGTTCCTGCTGATAGGCATCTATGGTTTGGAAGGAGTGCTGATACAAATTAAAAAATAAATATGAAAAATAATATAGACTTCATTGAACCAAGTCTTTGACATAAACATGAAAAGGTTGTATATATTCTTACTAATTTTTGGTCCCATGTGAAGCAATGCTGGTTAAATACATAATTTTTTTCATTCACAAACATCTAAACCTTTTATTCCCAGTGTTGTTCTGCTAAATTACAAAGTGTCAGTGAAATGAAAGTAGGATTGGAATTAGCCCCTAGTACTAGGGTTGTGATAGTGGACTGTTTCAGGCAAACCTATTTTGAAAAATTACCATTGAAAGGAAAACACAGTGACCTTTAAAATTGCTTTCTGACTCCAATAATCAATGATCTTCGAACTAACATACTCCAGATTTTGAAACGTCCTTTTCATGATTTCAAATGATGTTACTATATTTAAAAACAAACAAACAAATAAAAAAACCCACCAGACCCATAAACAGAGGGTGGCAATTCCAGGCAGCCAGCAGTGATCATAGGCAGCACATCTCCAAGAAAATTATTTTTTGAGGGTGCTAGATCCTAAATTGAGCTGCGGACCAAATACAGTTATTACCGAGAGGCCAGGTAAAGCATAATAGATACACAGAAAATAGTACAAATTAACATATGCTGCAAAGGGGTTTAGCAACATAAGTCACTCTCGGAGCTTGTAATTAAAACATGCAGGCAAGATCTGTAAGAATCCCCCCCCTCCCAAAAATGAGGTTGTGTTTTCTGACTGTTGGCTCCCCAGAATTTTCTCTAGTTCAAAGTAGAACTTTCTGCCATAGATTATATATACAGCCTAGAGTAATTCTTCAGCAATACCTTTATGATAGAAAAGCATGCTTACATTTGCTTATACTTTCAGGTGTTCCTTGAAGAGTCATTTTAGGGTCGTACCTTTATCAAAGGTAGCAGAAAGGATAGTTGTATCTATGAACGTTTTTTAATTAAGCAGGCCATTTTTCCTCCTCCTAAATAAGGTAGCTATGTTCTGTGTCTGATGAATATAACCTTTCTCAAGAAGACTAACAATCTGCCCACAGGCTCCCTTCCTCTACTTATGGCACCAGTTGAAATACACGGGATCATTCTTTGAAAGTTTAGGGGTTTATGTAACTTTATAAAGGGACTACCAGGAAATCAAGATTTTTTTAATTATAAGAAAGGCAACTGTGAATTTGCATCTCCTATGCAATGTTACATTCAAAATATTTCCAGTAAGGCTGAGAATTTATTGTTATTATAATTGAAATTATCAGAATTTAATCATTGTTAGGCCAGGAAAAGACAAAATAATAATGCAGTTAGCATTTTTACATGTATGTTTCTTGGTTCCTTGCTTTTTTCCTGGTGCTGTGCTCCCCCTCCCCAGCTCCTCGGGACCCCTAAGGCCAGAGGTTTCACACTGGTGCTGGCAGTGGGGGTATCATAGTGAGCTGGCAGCATCTGGAATCCTTCCTGTAGACAAACACCATGTTGGTCATGTGAATGGTTTCTTTTTCCTCCCTCCAGGAACTGCTCAGGGTAATTTTAATATGTTTGCTAATGTGCTTTTACACCTTCCTTTTTGTTCATTGGTCTTCAGTCTTTTACTTTTGTTAGACACTTTGTTCTTTTTGCTGTCCCTAAAACCAGATTTGCCCAGCTCAGGTCTGCATTTCTTGAACTGACCGTGGATGAGTTGCTTATGGGTGTGAGGTCTCTGTGCCTGTGCCCCATCTCTATCCTCCCGTGCCTGCTTTTCTCTGGGCTGCATCCTGCATCCCCGGTGTCCCCAGGCTGCTGCAGTCCTACCAGACCTGTGTTCCTTTGCACTGCCTCTTTGCATTAGAGCTGTAAGTATCCTGCGCTATGCAGAGTAACTGCTTGTTACCGCTACATCGGTATAAACCTATGGCTGTACCTTGTGAAGAGAAACAGGAGTAGGATGCAGTAGCCATTGTCACCTGGTCAGTTAGAAAAACTGCTGTCACAGCTTGAACAAGTAAAGCAAAGCTGCAGTAGGTTAAGAATAGTTCAGACAGAGGAGAGGGGACAAGCCTCAGTCCCGAGGCCTCACTGATTCAGCACAAAGCTTATGGCCTGTTTCTAGCTGCAGCAATACTGTACTGCAGGGCTGCGTGGTTACAGCAGCGTGATACTTATTGTTAAAACGTTATTTGTTAAGATGTCGTTTTCTAATTAGTTTTACCACAGAGTGGTATCTGAGATGCTATAAAATATATGTACCATAGAAAATAATTAACATGCCTTAATGCTTTGAACATTTAATTTTGTCAAAAGAGACATGATCAAAGCAACCTCTGTAGTTTGGAGATGTTTTTACATTTTAGTAAAGAATCTGGGCATGTATGTCTTAGTTATTCTTATAGTCATATGAATGTATATTAAAGCTAAGTTAGTTGTTAATTTACATTTGCAGTTAAACACACAAAGGAAAGTAGCATGATCTTCAGAGTCTGACTACGGGCTGATCCCGTGATATCCTATTGCAGTGTCTTAGGTGACTCTGGGCTTATTTTGTATCATGACTGACGACTCTATTCCCAGTTGTGGGTCTGGTCTCGACCATTAATGATAGCATTCCCATTCAGAGGTTATGCAAATCTGAAATTCCTCTTGCAATTACTGTTGGGCTGTTCTGAAATATTCATCGTGGTTTTCCAAGAAGAAAACCCAAGTCAATTTGGAGTGGGTAGTGGATTCAGGGCTGAAGGTAAACAGCTACTGAAGCTAATTAAGGACAATGAATTTTCATTTGATGCTTTTACGAGGATTTAGTACTAAAAAATGTGGAAAGCTGTAGATATATTGGGAATGAAAACCCCACCATTGCTACAAATGCGATACTGCTGATATTTACACTTTTCAACTGACTGTCATTTAGTAAGATGACATACATTTTAAAAATCATTTGCATTTTCTTGCTGAATTACCTGTGTCTGCTTATGTGCCTTTCCATGGATTGTTTGGTCTGCTTACTATAAATGGTCAAGCACTGTCCCGTATCTTCGACAGGTTGTCTTAAAAATGGCGGCAACCTTATCTGTGCATAAGGAGGAGATTATGACCCAGCTGTCATGTAACCGTCGAAATTGTCTGTCTCACCCTTTCTGTGTCAAGAGACTTTTGGCAGGAACATAATATTCCCTTCAAAATCAGTTTGTTCCTTTGCCTTTTTTTCTTATATTCCATTTATCTGATTCTCCTTCTTCCAAACAGTCTTCAGCCCTGCAGACTGATTAGATCCTAATTCTTTTGGCATGCTGTCAACTTGTCCTAGTCAGAATAACTATTAGGCCTTTGCTTTTGCTACTCCTCTGCAATTTTGTTTCCCTTTCTGTGCTTCATGTCTTTTCTTTGTGATTTTCACCTATTTTGCCTGAAGCCGTCTTCTGACAATATGTTACCACCTCTCTCTGTGAATTTGTTCTTTGCCTGCCCAAGTAATTTATTTATGTGTTAGCTTCCTCTTCACCATTATCCAGCCTGTTTGACTTTTTCTGTATTGCTTTTCATACTGCCTCAAATCCCTAGTATGTTATTAACAATTTGAAGCAGGAGGGCTTTTGTAGCTTTTAATGCAAGAACTTAATCATGCTGATGGTGTGTTTTTAAATGACTGAAATTCCTCGTGCTTGTACACCAGGATAACACCTTGCATGTGCCTGTAACAGCTGTGGAACCGAACATAGACTTAAGTAAGATATTTATTATTTTTTTCCCCTTGGCCGTTAAATGACATATTTAGATTACATGCCAAACTGAATAAAAATCAGTCCTTAGATTATGTTCTGTTCCTATATTTAAATTGTATGTATTGGGGGTGGGAGGGATATGGAACACAAAACAAAACATAACACATTGTGTTCAATTGAAACAACCCTTCAAAGCCTGGTGCTTGAACATGACAGAAATTTCATGCCACATCTTGTTCCTAAACTCTAGAAATAAATGGAGAATCATGTACAATGCAGTATAGGGTTTCTGTTCCTTTTCATTAGTTCTTCTGTAGAAAAAAAAGTGTGATGAAGGTAGACAGTAGAAATTCAACAGCAGAAAGATCAAAACAACCCCACCTTTATTCCCCTTGCACCTCGCAGAAAGCTTAAAATGCTAACATGTTGGATGGAATTACTCACCTGACGTATTTGGTATGTTGATGTCATGCTAATTATGTTTTCATAGAAAACTGGTGGATACTGAACTTCTTAGATTTCTTGTCACCGTAAATTCTAGTTACTAGCTATCATCTGTGGTTTAGGGGTTTTTTGTTTTGTTTTTCTTTCGGTTTTAAATTTTTAATTTTCATTGGGAGCCTAATTTCATGCGTGCTACCTTTCTAGTAAAAGCCACGTAAGTAGCCACACATGGGACCATAAGTTCAAACAATATTAGTGAGTTTTGTATGGGCTTTTTCCAGCTTACCCATAAAGCTATTCCTCTGGGCAAGATACTCCGTTTCCAATCTTGGTAAGGAAAATGAACAAAAAGTAATTTTATCTTTCTGTATTATGTTTTCCCTCTGTGGAATAGGTCTGGAAAGACAGGGAAGGCTTGACCCTGAGGCAGACACTGGCCCAAAGTTGTAGATCATGAGACCCAACTCCTTAGAAGGAAACCACTTGAAGCAGGCAAGAAATGTTTCTCACAATTTTTTGCAAGCCATTTTTATGAATACCGTGTGAATATTTTTCTGCCATATTGATTTTACTGATCAGGTTTTGAAAGATTATGTCTATGGTGGTTGTATAAAAGGAGGGAGGTAACTCTCATCTCTTTCCATCTCCCTTTAAGGGGACCTCTGTAGCTATCTGAACAGCAGGAGTAGCAGCCAAATGCCCAGCCTTTCATCTTTGAGTCACCAGAGAGTCTTGACCGTTTGTCTTGAATATAGACTTCACTAAAATCAGCTATATCTTTGTCACCTCCAGGCTGGGTCCTAATGTACTTTCTACAGAGCTTATTGCATGCTGAACGTTCAATTAGAACTCTATAAACTTAATTTGCTTCCAGTGCTTCATTTGCTTCCAAGTGTAATTCTTGTTATTGATTTTAACTTATATTTAACTTTTATGGTGGTAGTCAAGCTTGCTTAAGAGGCTGCTACTTTTTCACTGCTGTGAAACCTGACCTAAGTATGAGATTTTAGCCATCGGAGACAGCAATGTTCCTTTTCTCTAAAAAATACTTAAAGTATAAACCTAGTGGAAATCATATTTAAAAGTTTTCAAGATAGTCTGCATAGCTTATCTTCTGACATTTATGTAGTGGGACTGGAAGACATCTGTAGAATGGCAGCCATTATTGGTCTGATCTAACATTTATTTACTCCTTTTTGAAACTCAGATTTTATTCTTGAGAAGTGTCTTTTAATACATTTTCTCATGAATACGCTTGTATTTTGCAACACACAGGAGACATCAGGCAAAATCCAGTGCTGTTTTCCATTCATTGTCAGTCATTACTCTTCCTGATGACAGTGTCAGGATAACAATTGTCTTGGGGTCTGCGAGTACTCTTTAATGACTGTCGGCCATGGGCTTTAACTTTTCCAGAATTTCTTCATTTAAATGCTTATGCTTTGGTTTTCCTCTTTAAATTTTGCCTAAAAAAATATTTTAACATTTTAAAGACATAGTATTATTTTGATGAGATCTCTTACAGATAGTTTGTGCATAGCTGACTCCACCCAATGGCTTTTTGTGTAATAATCTGTTTTCAAACTAAAATCTAATATTCCATTTTTATTATGCAGTCCACCTTGTGACTTTATGTGCCATCTGGTATTGAACTTCAGCTCCAGCAGAATAGTACAGCGCGTAAAGGGCATACATCCCCTTTGATTTCCTGGACTGCGAGTATGTATCTAGTAACCTCTGAATCAGGTAGCATGCACAAATGTGGCAAATACGCAGTATCCTCATGCGTAGAACAAGAGCAGTCATTTTTCATGTAGTCACATGTATATGCCATCAGTCAAGAAATTCCAGTTTTTATTTTGAACTTTCCTACGGTTTTCTGAGGTGTATGATTCTCGTGAGAACAGTCAGACCTTCAGATTCCCTAGTAGTTGAATTTTTAAATGATGTATGCCCTTTAGGTGAAGTTATTACTAACTTGTGAATGTTTTGAATTTTTTCATAAATTTTCAGCATCAGTAGTGTTAGACCTATTGTCATAAAACACAGTTTGGCTTAAAATAACATAAGGTAACCTGAATATAGAAAAAGACTGAAATACAGTGATTATTTGTGATTTAAAGATTAATAAATAAAACACTAGTGAGCTTTTAATGACAAAACAGATGAAAACTGTTTCCGCTAGAGAAAGCAGATATTGAATACGTGTGGGTAAATACAGAAATTACGGAAGAGATTCAGTTTGGAGAATAATAATAAAAATGTTAAAGTTAATATAATTTTCTCTAGAATGCTGTGAAATTGTTGTAGCCATGCGTTGTCAACAGTGATTCCATGCTTCCTTCAAAGCAGTCCTCCAACCAGCCATCCTTCAGGCTGCTAGGAAAACTGGAGGAGGAAAACCAGAAAACTTCCTTCCTACACTGTCTAATATTATTGATGAAAACTATATGTTCCTTGGGCATATTTTTTTTTTTCATTTCTGTAAGTCGGCATTTTAAAGGAAAATCTTTCATTAGAAATTATTCAGCTAGGATGTGCTACTGTAGTAGTGGTTGATCTCTGGGAGGCAGGAAGATTTCCAGCTGAATAATGCCGCCTTCTTTTCAGAAACTCATAGGGGCTGCAAAGAGTGTCCCCATCCATTGCAGTGACCTTTCTTAATTTGCGCTGATAAGGTTTTAAGCATGTGGCTGCATGAAATGTAGTAAGTAGAAATGAAAAGCGTATTCAATACTTAATAACATTAAGACAGCCAATACTTCATCAGAGAAACTACCCAGCGCTCACAAGAAGAGTCAAGCCATTATAGAAAAATCAGCAGAGAGAAAATGTAATTAAAACTCTTTAACAGCTTCTTTTCTGACAGTGTTTTCAGTTTTTTGTGACTTTGACATTTTCTATATTTATTCTCTTCTTGAAATTACTTTTTTATTATGGTTAGCATTAAATAGTGATAAGGAATTGAATTTTTCTAATAAAAGGAATGACAAGAGCAATGGTAAAAATAGTGAAGTAATAGGAAGATACAAAAGTACATAAAATACTGTAACATTGTTTTGCAGAAAGGTCTGGTGGTTTTCTCCTGCTTATATAACACCATTGTTTTGCTTAAAATTTTCTTGTGACCATTGGCTCACTCTTTTCCAAATGACTGGGCAGGTTTTAATTTTCTGCTAATCAACATTTTTCAGTGATGTTCTTCTGGTTTTTTACTGCCACAAGAGCTATCTTTAGAAAATAAATATTATGCATAGATTAGAAAACCAAGCTGCTAACTCTGTACTGAAGTAGCAACATCTGTGTTGCCACCTACCCAGCAGACACAGATTTTTAAATTTGGGATTCTTCTATAAAGTAGTATGCTAAGTTTCTTAGCCAGGCAGTAAAACCAAACAAATGGATTCTGCCAAACAAGACTCCTGAAGCACAATAAAGCATTTTTTTTTAACATGCCTCTCATTAACAAATCAAGAAATAGTTGAAATACAAACTATTACATAGGCGTAAATGGTTTATAGATCAAGATAAGCCTTAGGGGATTCAAGACTTGTCCGAAAAATTATGATTATACCATTTCAGGGAGAGCACTTGCCAAAGCATCAGCTGAAGCGGGAAGCTCCATCTCATTGTAACTGTAACTGCTAGATGCTTGAGCGAGTCCTGAATGAAAGCAAGATGTAAGCGATCATTTCAGTCAATGGGAGGATTTCTGCTGCTACACAAACCATGTAGCTAGTGAGGATGTTTGACAGGAGAGCCTCAAGCCAGGTGGAGCTTACTATAAATACACAAATATGAGAAAAGTTAAAAAGTAAACAGGTTTTGAGAAAACAAACAAGAATTCTCTGCACATAATTGAAAGTACACTTTAATGACAACTCCTAATGAAAGAGCTTTAAAGCAGGTCTCGTTAAACTCTATCTACCAAGAGTGAGAGCGTCCAAAAGCTTTGCTGGGCTGAGGAGACTCATTTTGGGTTAGTGTTCTGCCTCGTTTCTACCTGGCATTACTCCTTTTACCTTTTTTGTTTGGCTTGTTTGTTTGTTTGTTTTTCCCAAAATTACTTAAGCTGATAGTATAGTATGCATCAAATGCCAAATGGATATTCTGTGACTAAGAAGAAGCATATAAATATTTCTACTGACAAGTCCTCTATTGAGAGGTAGGTCACACTTAGAAGTTTGAGGATTTCCGCTTTGTTGTTTGTGTTGTGCTGTGACAGACTAGGTGGAGGGCTACCACCACAAATTCTCTTATACAACTCATCTTCCCTACCTGACCATTAGATTATACTTCTGCAAATAAGGTATTGTGTTACTTCTGTGTCACCCAAAGTTGTCTGAGTCTTGGTGAAAGCTTGCCACAATGAAACTGCTTAGTTTGCTTTAACTTATTTACCATTGGACATAAATATACATTAAAACTCCTCACATGGCTTACAGGACAGCAGTAGCAGTTTCCATACGAATGGGAATATGGGAATCCCACACATTTCTCATAGTCCAATGCAATAGATAAACATTAGATGTAATAAAGTATTGCAAATGGATACAATAAAAAGGACATGACAGGATCTAAGTATGGAATAAATTGATGTAAGCTGTATGCAATAAGCGGAGGATTAGAGTGGGACATGGTAGACTAGACCTTAGCTATAGTAACAGTTCTATGCAGGAGATAGTCCTTTGAGATCTATTGAGACAATGGGTTTGAATCACTTTTGGACACAAGACCTAATTTTTAAGAGCAATGCAATCCTAAGATTTAATGCAGTTATGTACAAAGCGTGACATAATTGCATTTTCCTTGCTTTTCAATTATGCCGGCTAAAATTAATCACTTTAGTTAAAGAAATTTTGTGTATTTTTAAAAGCAGCGAATGTAAAAAACTGTTAGGTGTTTAAAATTCTTGCTAAAAAGAAGAAATGTCAGTAAGCGAAATAATGCTACTGATCTCCAGAAAACGTCATTTTAGTCATTCATTAAAATTTGGTTTAAAAAAAAAATGTCCAAACTTTGTTTTTTAACATCATAATTTGGTTAAAAAGACAGCTCTTAATAAAATACGAATTTGCAAGGAAATTCTTCCCCTCCTGTCCAGAATTAAATTTAAGTGGGTTTACATGACTCATTTACTAATACTATTTCTTAGTGAAGGTGGTGAAAGCAAAGGTTGTATAAACAATTTGCTCTTGATCATTTTTGATGTTGAAGTACTTCTCTAAAAGCTATTTAAATCTGCCAGCTCGGTGTGTTCCTCCATTTTCTCATTTTTCAGAAGTATGAGTGGATAATGAAACTACCTAATGAAAAAAAATCCACAGTGTTAACAGTTAGAAATGCTTATTGCAAATGCAAACTGGAAACGTTGTCCAATTGATTTATTGTTGTAAATATATGCAGTGGAAAGCTTAAGTGTTTCTACTACATAAATTACCTCCTTCCTATGAGCTTTTCTTCTGTGGCACTACCCCTGATATATCACCATGCATTCGAGCCACCAGCTCTGTTGAAGTCCATTAGAAATTCCACTTCATATAATACATTTCACTATTATAGCAAAAGTCTTTACTCCCAAGAGCACTGTAATACATTTTTATGATGTAATTGTCCACAGCCTGGAGAGCACCTGTTAGCTAAATCTGATTTAGTACATTGCTGCTACCACTGGTAAAATACAATGCTGTATAGTAAAGTAGTTAGGAAGCAAAGTAAGAAGTTGATCTGCGTCTGTGTATGTGTGTGTACACATGTGCGTGAGATTTAACAATACTATACTTCTGTATTTTTTTTCTCCTACTGAAAAATCTCATTCTGTATGTGGCAAAGACACAAAGATATATTTCTGGTTAACGTGTGGTTTGCAACACAAAACTTTATATCAAAAGGAAATGATAGAATAATGTCAGTTAGCAATGATAGCCAATAGATGCATACTAATACTACTGCTGTCAAAATGCATTCAACAGTTTGATTGTTGTTATATCAGGTGCCTTTTTAGGAAACTTAGACTGAAAGTTGTAGTATTAAATATTGGAAAAGATTACTGTGTACATCTGGAATAATTGCACTTGCTATTTCTTAATACATATGCAGTGTAATTCCTGATGTAGTTTCATAACATAGTCTGTTTTCTGAAATCGTTCAAGGTCCATTCTGTTAAGTTCATCTAAATTCTCATGCTCAAATGAAAAACTTAACATCAGGCATTCTGCGTTGTCATATATTTAAGACATATGAGCAGATGTAACGTGAGTGCAGAGATGTCAGAATAATTAGTAGTAATGCTGGAATACCACTTTTTTTTTCACCTGAAAATGTTTCTGGTGAGGAATCCTTCAGACAACATATTAGGCGTAGCTCTTTCAGGTTATGGGTTTCCTGTTATGTGTTTTCAGACTTAAAAAATAGTTACTCCATCTCCCAGTTTGTATTTATGTAAAAAGATGTTGTTAAACACCAAGTAACAGCTGATTATGCAGCTAAAAAAAAAAAAAAAATTTTAAGTCCTAGGTTTGGCAAGCTTCTAAATAAAGCAAATTTATGTATTTGAAAACTTAAATTACCATTTTTTTCTGAGCCTGTTGATCCTGACGACCTTGTTTGTGCTAAATATTGGACTATCTGCAATGGATGGCACAATTTTATACTCTATGGGCTTAAATTAAATGCCAAAGAGCTTCAAAAGCCATTTTAATTGCTAAAATGAAAAGATGACACACATCAAAGAATCTTTGTTTCAGGCTGATGCCTACCATAGTGCTTTTTTCATATCCATTTAAATCTGTTGGTTAGACTTCATCCTTGTTATGGAGTCCCTGTATTGTCTTATTTTTTTAAGACTGCAACATCACAATTTCAGAAGGAAATCAAGAATTAAATTGCTGTGTTCTGACTTTGAATCACAGCAGTATCTGGGTTTACATGATGCTCTTCCATTCCTGTTTTTCTCCCTTTGCCTTTAAGGCTGTATGTTCCATGGACTGGAAACCCAGCGGTGCTTTGTGCTCCAGCCTTCAGTCTAACCCAGGGTGTACCCTAAAATGGAGCATATTTAGGCCCTCACCTCCTGCACAGTTTCAGTGTATCCTACCCATGGTAACCTGCTTAGCAACAGTATGTAAATGGGAATTTGTAAAAACTTATACAAATGGCAGACTTAATAATCTCCACCAGATATTCTTGAAGCTATGCTGTTAACTGGTAAACAATGAAGGTGCCTTTGAATTCTCAGCAAGCTACACTTACAAGAGAGATCTCTCTGAAACCGATGAAGTAATGCCCGAACTCTTCATTATTGTCAACAATACCAAATACTCTTTTGAAAGCTTTTCAGCATCCTTCCAAATTTAGGACTATAATCTCTGTTTGTATGTGTGTATATGCATAACTACATCCAGATTTGCAAAAGTGCTATACTTTACTGCGAGCTATGTAATTATGAATATTCAAATAGTACTTAAGCCAAGAGGAAGGAGCAGAACTCCCCAAATGATTTAATTTTCAGAGTTCTTATTATCCACAGTTCCCACAAGTTATAACTGGATCTGCTGCTTAAAAAAATCTGTATTTGGTTAAACTTCAATACTCCCTTAGTTTGGGTTCTCCTTTTGGGCATTCATTTCTGAAATTATAGTTAGAAATGTTACTTTGCATGTGATTTTATCTTCAAGAATTTTTTACTTTATGTAGAAGAGAAGTTTTTGTTTTTCTGTAGAAACCTATGGTGGATTCTATTTGTTAGATTATGTGAATAAGACTGACATGCTGTTAATCTTACAGTAGTTTGATGTCCATGTAATGCTGCATGTTTCTATCCATAGCCAATTAACACCGTAAAGGGTTTTGCTAATGTAAGAAAGACATACTATTAAAATGCTAGTTGCCTAAAAAGAATTCAAAGGGAAAAACCATGTTGATTTAGTTTAGAATTAATTGTGAGAGAAGAAAACAAAACATGTCCATACTGGGTCTGGCTGGAATGGAGTTTGTTCGTGGTAGCCGTATGGTCCTACATTTTAGGGTTTATGACCAAAACAGTGTTGGTCATAAGGGTTGTTTCAGCTGTTGCTGAACAGCACCTTGCACAGCATCAAGGTCTTTTGTTTTTCACGCTGGCCTGCCAGCAAGTAGGCTGAGGTTGCACAAGAAGTTGGGAGGGGACACAGCTAGGACAGCTCACCCCCATTGACCCAAGGAATATCTCAGATGACATGATGTCGTGCTCAGTGATAAAAACTGGTGGAAAGGAAGAAGAAGAGGGGATGTTCCAAGTTTTTGAGTCTGTCTTTCCAAGTAACTGTTACTCATGATGAAGCCCTGCTTTCCTGGAAATGGCTAAACACCTGCCTGCTGATGGGAAATAGTGAGTGAATTCTTCACTTTATTTTGCTTGTCTGTGCAGCGCTTGCTTCACCTGTTAAAAATGCATGAATTTTCTCATATATGCCCTCCCCATTTTCTCCCCCATCATGCTGGGGGGGGGGCAGTGAGCGAGCTGCCTACTGGGGTTAACTCACAAGAAGGTCTTAAAACCTCGATTTCAAAGAGGCAACCCATCAGAAATCAGAAGACCTCTTCAGGGAAGCCAACTGAATGAAACTTGTCAAAGGTTTGAAAACAGAGGAGGTTTGAATAAAATTTCAGTCAAAGGTATAAAAATCCCAAATCCAGGGCAGATGCCACAAACCATAAGAAGGTAAACTAAAGGAATAGTGAACAAAACAGGAAACCTTTAAAAATATTTTCTTTAAAATGACTAGCCAGTCTTTTGTGGTTCAGAGAGCGATTAAGAACTGCCAAAAGTCAAGCTAGCAAAGCAGTATGTACCGAAGTTACTTTGTCTAATAAAAGAACCAGGAAAGAAGAACTAAAGCCTTTGTAACAACGAGAAAGAGACTGAAGATAATTTATATATTGGCCAAAGCCTAAATAAAATGTTTTAAATAGGAGCATAATATCGACTAATAGATAAAGTAGGATGGTTAATGGAAAAAGAGTATGGCCACTGAATCCAACATAGATCTAAGTTGTGTTCAAAGGTCTAGACAACTATAACATAAAATTATAGATGTTATAGCAATAATTTTTAATAAAAATAATGAATGTCTCTACAGAAAGGAGAAAGCATGGTCCAGCCAGCAGATTTTTAAACCTGACCTCAAAAGAACGCAAAGCTTTACAGCTTTTTACATTAAAAGGAAAGTTAGATGAAATTCGCCATCAGGTTATGAAACGACAGCTTTGGTGGTGGCTGGTTTACTAAATGAAGTGCTGTAAATGCCATTTATTCTGCCCTCAGCAAAGTTTCTAATTTGGTAACTGTATGAGAAATTATTAGTTAACCTGGAGAAAAAGGTTGTTATGGTAAGAAGTTTATTATGGATAAAAAATTAGAGACAGCAGTAGCTTTTGTTGAAGGGGAAATTAGTGGAGAGGGGAGATCATTAATGTCATTAATGATATTCTTCCAGGAACAGCCTTAGGACTTACCTCTAAGACAAAAAAAAGGAAAAAAAAAAAAAAAGAAAAAAAAAAGAAAATGTATCAATGATTTTCAGCACAAAAGTCAATGCCATTCTCCAGTCACAGGTACAATATATTGTGAGATATCTTCTTCATCTACTCAAGGGATCACGAAGGATTTAAATGTTGTTTATGTAATTGGTATCTTTTAGTCTTTTTCTCTTAAAGTTCAGGAAGTTTGAGAGAGAAGCAACAAGAAAACTGAGAGTGGCTTAACTGTGGAGAAATCAATCCTTCCTTAGAGCCTCTTGGATTACTGGTGAAAGCCTTAGTGATGTAATTTACATGAAAAATATTTCTTCATACAGTTTGAAATGTATAATGAGGTAATTTTGGGTGTCAGTATTAATAATTCACTGTCCTATGTGGACTTAGGTCTTAGATCTTTTAAACCTGATTGAGATTAATACACTTGAGATGGTATGATGCTCTAATGTTTCGATATCTGTACGTAGTGGATTGGACAGCTAATAACAGATATAAAGAAGAGTTTTGGATGTTCAGAATGAACGCACGATACCACTGCAGGAACACAGTCCATTTTCCTTCTCAGTTCAAGATCACTGAGAACATGGGGAAGACGACTGCTTTTCATCTAAAAACAGTGAAGTGGGTGAGTAGTGGAATTCTTTCCCAAACATTTATATTCAGCATGCATTTAGATGTTAAAAGGGTCAGCTTGACTCTTTCAATCTTTAAGGCAAATTTGGCCAAATAAACATTCGCCAAGTTTTCATGCTGCATATTGTGAATTCCATTCTGATGGGAAAAGGATGAGGTTTATGTGTTACAAAGCAGCAAGAAACAAAATTTTTTAATTACTTTTATTGCTTTAATTGCCAGCGTTACATATACATTCACGGACTCCATATACAAAATGGATGGAGACAATACATGGTAAGTTATATTAATGAACTGATGAAAAAGAGAAGGCATAATTAACAATATCAAGGGAGGAGGAAGAGATATCTTCAGGTGCTGGGCTAGCTAAACACATGCTGAACTGATTAATTGAAGGCTGATAGATTTTAGCATGTTATTGTTAATGAAGCGTAAAGGTATGCCAAGGAATGCATCTCAACTCTCTCCTCAAAAAAACGCCAACAAAAAAAAAATACAAAAAAGCAACCACGAATGGAAGAAGAAATTGTGGAGGAGGCTGGAGTGATGAGTGGTGTGAAGGTGGATGTCAAAGAACGTAAGTATAGTAACAGTGGCAAAACAGGACTGTCTCGGAGAGGGCAAGTGGAAGTTAAAGGAAACCATACCTAGCAGCATTGTAACACGTTGTCAGTGGCAATGCCTGTAACATCTGCATATAATGAAATCTAATTTTCTGTGGAAATTACTCACAAAACCTTTGATTTCTGTTTCACCTCTAATTATGATTGCTAGAGAATCGCTTTCAGAAACAAAGGAAAACAAGTGAAGAGGATACTTACGCCAGGTGCCTTTCTGAAATTACAAGGATTCAGATCATTAACTTTTGCATTGGATTTTGCTTTCTCACACACAAGAGTTTCTCAATCCATTCCACCAGCTTTTCAATATCAACGAGTAACAATCTTTAGGGTATAAACATATCTAAGGTGCAGCGTGTCAGGAAGACAACGCACGGCATTTTTAACTTGGGAAAAGTCCTTAGTTTTTCTGGCCAGGTGAATTGAGGAAAACAAGAAATTACACGCATTTAGTCTAGAGGAGGCGGAGTGCTCCTTCCTGCTGGTGTTAGGCTGGGATTATGTATCCTGAAGAAAATTACAGCTGGTGAGGGAGAGCTTTTTATGAAGAAAACATTGAATCTGCAATTCTCTATTCTTCAGTGTTGAACTGTGGCTTTCTATGACAGTATTGTAGAGGAAATAGTGCTGATTCACATTACCACATGAAAAGCACTCATAAAAACTTGATTCCTAAGTGCCTTTTCAGTGTACCTTGAGGTGGCAGCTCCGTTATGCACACTCCCCACATGAACTATGGCCTTGTCTCTTTTTCAACTAATTTGCTCCTGGGGAAAACTGCTATTACAAAATGTCTTTGTGAAGCAGTAGAAAGAGAATTTTTTTATTTTATTTTTTTTTCTTCAGCTGTTTGAGCACAGATACCTTGAAACCTGGTCCAAAATGTGTACAGAAAGGTCGTGTTTGCATTTGCTCTGCCGTATCAAAGTTAACCGATTTACTGAAAGGAGGAAAATTAATCCAAATCTTCTAAAAGTAAAATGTGTGCTGAAGTTGAATCCCAGCTCCGCTTTGGCGGGTCGATTCTGTCAGGAAACAAAACCTCCTGAGTAAAGTGATGAAGCCCGCAGACGCGTTTACAAACAACCCTTGGTGTCCATGCTGCGTTGGGGCCTCCACACCCCTTCGCAGCACCACTACCCGAGTCCACTGACCCGCTTTCCCGCCTTTGGGGTGTCGAGGCCAATCAGGACCGGCCACGTGGGGGCCGGGGCGGTGCCTCAGAGCAGGCCAGGGCACTAGGGCTGTCAGCAGCTCCCTCCTGTCAGCCTTTTGCCCGCAGAACCCCACAGGGCTGCTGACAGGCTTATTAACCCCAATTTATGTACCTTGAAAGAACCAACGACACCACCACCACACCACAAAAAAAACCCAACCTAAAAACCCCCCAACAAACCCAAAAGTGTGAGACTATGTGGTAAGTAAGCCCTGCTCTAAATAATCCTCCAATGCAGGCTCTGTTTTGGTATGCAAGATAAAAGATTTTCATCATCAGGATGATGACACTTTATTGTCAATTATGTGTCTTTCTGGTTAGCTGCATTCCTGCTGAATTTTGTTTTAATACAGAAATGAGCTATAATCAATAACTTGTCAAATTACGCAGTCCTAATGGACCAGCCAAAGGATTTTGACATTACTCTCTGAATAAATTATCTGAAATACATATTTCCATTATTTGGCCAGCTCTCTAGATTATTAAATAATGTTCTGTGAATAATTTATTCAACATTTTTCTGTCAATCTTTGAACAGTTTACTCACGAATACATTATTTTTATTATTCAGCCAGCCATATATCCAGCATTTGTGGCAATGCCTTTGTTGTGTGAAAGCACACAGATCTCTGGAAGGAGAGATAAACTTTTACCTAGCATAACCTAACTCCTTTGTAATAAGCATTCAGTACCTTATTTTATATACGCTAGTGCATAATTAAATCAATCTATTTTCATCTCTCTCTCTCTCCCTTAATTTAACAAGTACTTTCCTACAACAATCTTTAACTCAGCGATCCCTACTTTTTTTTATTTAAAATCTTGCACGGTTGCTGTCTTGCCTTTGCTTGTTTTTTCAAGTTTTCAACACACTCGGAAAACTTCAGTTACTTTAATTTGTGTGCTGAAGGTACATAATGAGGAAAAGATTTACACTGCTTGCCTGGTTCTATTAACCCAGGTATTTTGAACATAACATCTACATAAATACATACTGAATAAACACAGGTCTGTGACGTGCAAACACAAGTAAAAGGACTGAGCATTTAAAAATGCAGTCCCGGCAGAAGAAGTGAACTGCAAGGAGGAAGAGGCAGGCCAGCACAAGGTGTGCAGTGGAACATGTGTATGTATTTACCAGAAAGTTTTTCATTCAAGTAGCAGAAAAATGTTCCAAGCAGCTGCGCTGGAGCAATGTTGAAGTGAAATGATGTAAAGATGAGCAATCCTGCCGCCTCCTACGGCATCCATTCTGCAGTTCCCGTCCTGGAGGTGGGAGCATGGGGTGAAATAGAGATGCTTATGACTGCAGCATAGTACAACCTATTCCTCTGCCCTCCTGAGTCTGAGTAGAAAGCCAAGAGGTGCTTTGGTTACCCTGCAGCTCAAACAGCATTTTAGTCTTTCACTACCTAGCTATTTGGCCTGGAAAGTAATTTTGAATATGTGACGCATGGCTCTTAAGAATATATAGCATGGATAGGTGTCATTTGTAAAGGCAAACTGGAGGGCAGTGGTAGTATCTGAAACCAAAATTTGGATGCTGTTTCAGTTCCATTTTAGCAATTACTGGGAAAATAATGTGGCCCAGAGGCCAGAGCCAGCACAGTTTACCTTCTACAAATTGTGCTGTCGTGGATGTGGACAGCATGTGGTGAGCAATATAGTTTCATTTCTAGCAGAAAGTTCTAGTGAGTTTGAAACTATCCACTGGTCAATATATACATAAGAATGCATAGAATGAATTTAAACCTGTCCTAATTCCACCTCATTCCCACATTTAGGAAGATAGGGCTCAAAGATTTAGCTTGCTAAGTGCCAAGGCCAAAAGTTGGGCTAACTGCTAAAGATAATTCTTGGAATTACCTAACCTGATTGGTACTTTCACTTCTGACAGCAAAGACTTTTGATTTTCAGGCATGCTCAGAAGCAACCTCTTCTGAAAAGGTGGGCATGGAAAAATACACTTTAAAAAAGCAGTTGGGGGCTTTCAGGGTCATGCTTGCAACTCTGAACAGTACTGCATACCACATCATTACTAGAATGGTAATATTGCCTTCATGTCTCCCATCGATTAGAGCTCTGCACTGACCCAAGAAGTATGATTTACACATGGATTTTAGGAGTTTAAAGTAGATCCACAGCTGAAGGTGACTGGAGCCAAACCTGGAGCTGCTGCTGTGTATCTGAGCCTGACAGCAGGTCTGTGTGTTCTTTGAACATGGAAGGGAGGTGCTGTCACTGTTGCTTGGCTTAGTTTGAGGGATATACTCAAGGAAAGGGCTGGGGATCTAGTCTTGTATTGCCAAGTTTGAACCTTTATTATATGCTGTTAAGGAAGGTGGCCTAACTATGGTATATAGGCTAATCTATGTAGAGAAAGAGGCAGCAGGAGGTGTATTTGAAAGAAATGAGGGAGACTGTCAAGGTTCTTTCTATTTTAATACATTGCTAGGCTAATGCTAACTGTATAAAATTCAGGAATCAAGAACTGCTGCAGAGCAGGCTAAAATTTCAACAGCTTGTGGGGAGGATGGCCGTAAGCTCAGTTAACAGGCAAGAACCCTGATATGTGCTGAGGAGGGCAACGCGCAGTGTGGAAAACAAGGCCAGGTATGCCTGACAGAGTGCAGCAAAGAATCTCCTTATGGCCTATGCTGTATCTACCCACAGAAAAATGAAGCAGAAACAAAAGACAGGCCCTGTTGTGTTTTCACCATAAAGGTGACTCTTCATATCTCCTCATTATTAATGTGTGTGTAGTAACTGAAAGGAACATGTATAATCATATTTTTATTGACCAATGAGCTTTGCTTTTATATTCTGTGTTCCCAAATTATGTATCTAATCCTGTAGAATTTTTCTTTTTTTCTATTTCCTGTCTATTGTTCTTCTTACCCTTTCTTTAATTATATCCTAACATTCCTCATACTAAAATACTTAGTTCTTGTTTGGGCCTCGATTTGTTTTAATTCTTAGTGCACTAAAGGTCATAAGGACCATTTATTCAATTATTAATGCAACCATTAGAAAAGAGAAGCGGCACACTTCAATGTAGTTCAAACTTCTTGCAAGTTAACGATTAAAAACTGCTATAAGGTTCCGCGAACTCGGGACCTCTTCCTTCTATAAGGTTATCTGTAGCATCGGTTATGGAAAAAGGAGTAAAGGAATTTTACCTAGTTGGAAAAAAGTACTGTTCTAGAAGGAAATAAAGAAACATTATTTATTTATTCTGTTGTGGCTATGGTCCTCTCTCTGAATAACAGTACTGAAAATAAACAATCAACTTTCTCTTTCTTACTGTTATTGTTTAGCTTTTAGTTACTATGACTTTGCTTATCTTCCTTATAAGGAACACTAGAAAAGCTGTTCTTAAAACTGGATTTACAATTTTACCCAGCTGCTTTTTAAAAATTTTCTGAGCTTGTAAAAGTATAATTATCGTATCCTAATAATTATAACAGACGACATTTCTCCTCCTCTTCACAGTGTTTGATCTAAACTGCAAATATCTGATCTTCTTGTCAAAGACAGAGCTGTTTTCTTGGGAATATTTTGAACTTTGATGAAAGTTTTATGACACTTCCAACAAAACATGCTGCTTGTTAAAGTTTTATAAAGAGAGAGCTCTATATGCATTGTTTTGGAATTGTAAATATCACATAATTGTCATCAACGAGTAGTTGATGAAATACCTGTTTCCTGAAGCTTATATCTGCAGACGGGAGTTTGGGGTCTCAGAAAGATATGTACTTTTGCTGTCCCAGAGTACCAAGACAAGGTTCTTTTCATTCTGCCATGGTGATGGTCCCAAAAGTCAAACTATGATGAAACTGGTGATTTATGTATAACATTTTGCAAGGCATTTACAGAGGAAACAAATTTTGTAGTTTTTAAATATCTTACTCACTCTTTCTCTTTGTCCCACAAGGTACCAGGAGATTAGTGTCCCATTAGTTTCCTTCATACAGTTTTTATGAGTCAAAACTTACACATCAGTCTTTTGATTGTAATGGATAGCTATGGTTCCTCAGCTATATGAACATGAACTGCACCACTGTTTTGGCATAGGACATCTAGCTCAGTCAACTGGCAGTGGACACAACCGTTAATTTGCCTTAATATTTAAGCCTCAGGGAGTCTTTCTAAAACAAACAAGAAGATTGTAAATCTGTATGTATGTGTATATATTTAAGATTATTTCAAAAACTGACTTGATACACGTTAGTTTCAAATAATTTTGTATTTCTTGTAGTTTCTCTGATAATTGTGGAGAGAAAATGCTCCATTTAGTGAAACACTGTTCCCTTTCAGAAGCATTTGGGTAATTTGACTCCCAGACAGCGTAGTGTTTTATCTTGTCATTATGAAGACTTCATGAAGATACAAAGTTGTTACTCAGACCAATTGTTTTTTTAAAGAGACAGTAATTAAAAAATAGAACATTATTATTTAATATTATCTAATTAGAACAGATGCCTTTTTTCTTCCCTTCAAGCTGTATGAGGAATACCTGACTGTTTGCCTTCTGGCTCTGTGGGGTGTGCGCACACTCAGAGGAAGCAGATCATTGCTGTCAAAGGCGACATACACCATGCAAAGCCAAAAGTAGTGACCCGGGTGAGTTAAGTGGAAGGTAGAATGCTGAACCTCAAATGGGATGTGTATTGGCAGGTGGTATTTTTCCTGATTCACCTCCTGAAGGTGTGTGTTTTGTCTTTATTGACAATGTAGGGACCTAGGAAAAAGGTGTCTGGATTTAGCTGTTATGTGTCTAGGTTAGGTGATGTGAATACCTCTTTCTAGTCATAAAAGTAGAACATAGATATTCATTTAAATTGTAGTGCTGGCAGAGCTACAAAACAGTGATGATCACAATATAATTAGAATCCATATCACAAGGAAGTTATATATACGGAAGTGTTAGAATGACAATAAACTTCAGAAAGACAGATATAGTAAAATGAGGGAGCTTATGAAAAATACCCTAAGGAAATGTAAACCCCTTGGATGTGGCATTTATTCTACTTAAGGGAACAGTAATGGTGTCTCAGGAGGTGTTGTATTGCTGAATAAAATGAGAAATAGGAAGAGAGTTACTTAGCTAAACAAATTTCAGATGATTGAACCAAGAAGAGATCTTTCAAAAATCTGACCCACCGTAGCCAAACAGGAAAATAAAATAAATAACAATAGTTAGTATGTATGAGGAACACAAGAAAGGCCAACATGAATTTCCAGAGTAACTAATAAAATGCATAAAAAGAAACAAAGGGTATTTTTACATACATATATTAAAAGAGATAGAAATGCTAGAATTGATGGATAAAAAACTATTTTGCTGATAAAGGTGAGAGGAAAAAGGTAAGGAAACAAAACTGGTAGATCAGCAGTGATAAATACTAGGCATAAAGTTATCTGAACAGGACTCAGGTGTGAAATGTCTGATCTTCCCACAAAATACCCAAGTCTCTTGTCAATCAAGAGGACTGAAGAACTTTGGTTATGTATGTGTTTAAGATAATGTTTAACTTGCAAGTAAGTTTACAGCTCTCCCTGGTAAATAAATTTTCACTAAACCACAACCATAGTACATCTGTAAAATCATAGTGGAAAAAGGTCTAACCAAGGCAGTGTTTTGGAAGTGGAAACTGCTTCAGTAATTATTCTGTATTTCTTTGCATTTATAATGGATATAGAACTGATGGAATTTGACAAGAAGCAACTGAGGAAGTAAAACAGGCATGGGTAGATGGTTATTAAAAGCTTTGAAACGAAGAGAGGCGTGAGTTACATAATTTGTAAAACAAATTGATATTTCTACATGAAGTTTGTAGTTACAACAGAAGTATTGAGCAGGGTACTGGAATTCAGTTCAATAGTGTCATTAGTAATGTGGAAAATGACATGGTGAGTACGCCTAAACAACATGCACATAATCTCAGCCTGGCAGGGACCGCAGAAACACTTGGGGAATTAGAACTTTAAAGGACTATGCCAAATTGGGGAAGTGCTATAAAAATATATATGTGCCCGTGTACAGTAGTAATCAGCTTCAGATGTGAATGACAGAAAAACCAGGATGGGTTAGCGTTCAAGGTGAAGAATCTTGGCTTTACCATAGATCACAAGGCAGGAAGGTATCTAGATGAACCAAGCCCAGGGAAGGGAAATATACTTTAGAAGAGCTCATTTAGTGACTAGAGAGAGTTCCGCAATGGAAAACAGAATCTGAATATAAAGTAATGTACATAAGATAGGAAGATTACAGAACAACTTCTAGACTTCCAAACTGACTCAGCTAGGTTGCTTTCCTGCTTTCATTGTAGAAATCTTATAAAAAATCCATTTCTTAATGCAGCTTCAGGCAAAAGCAAACAACATACTAGAATGCATAAAGGCAGAGTGGAAGGAAATTCTAAGGAAAATATTATAATGTATGTCTGTAAGTGGTGGAGGTTTATTTGAGTTCTTATTCTCATCTTTATTGAAAATGAACTGATTAACTGAAATGTTCTCTTTTATGAAAAGAGTTTGAAAGAGAGTACTGTTTTAGACAATAAATAAACAGTACAGTGGGCAGAAAGGTGGCTTAAAATTCATTTGCTTATTTAAATACTGAATTAAGATAAAAAAATCTATAGCACAAATATTTTTGCAGTACAGACTATAAAACTAATTTTAGAAACAAAGTGTATTTCAAAAATGACATATGCTTCTAGGTGTTGATAGCTTTTCTTAAGATGGTTAGTAACCTAAATAAGGAAACTCTTCCCTGTTCTGTTCTTTAAATTTGGTGTACCAGAAGTATCCACTTATTGAGAAAAAAGCTGAGACCCCTAAGCACTGAAAAATTCCTGCAGCTGCAATACCATAGTTCCAGATAACTAGAACTATTCTGTGTTTGGTAAAATCTGGGCCATAGAAATACAGGACACAGCTTTTTTTAACCTTGGGTTATAAGACCTAGAACTATTAATGAATGTCACTCAGGAGCCTGCTTGAGTCATACTTATCTTCTGGATAGGTAACCTAGGAATTGCTGTTGGTAATTACTATAACTATCTACTTCTAATGAAGCAGAAGCTTAAAAAAAACTAAATTAAAATCTAAGCATGCAGCGCAACATCATTCAAGGACTGTAATATGTAACAATTCAGGTTTTTTAAGTAGTTCTGTCTTGTGTGTGGTATGATAAAAAATATATTTAATGAAGAAAAATCATAGTGGACCTGTGAAATATTTTAAAGCACAATTTTGAACCTTTTAAAAGAATCACTTCAGCATAAATTTTTAACTATTTATATGTGCATATGTGGTGGGTTGACCCTGGCTGGATGCCAGGTGCCCACTAAAGCCGCTCTGTAACTGTCGTCCTCAGCTGGACAGGAGAGAGAAAATACAATGAAAGGCTCGTGGGTCAGGATAAGAACAGGGAGAGATCACTCACCAATTACTGTCATGGGCAAACCAGACTCCACTTGGTGAAAAATTAATTTACTTTGTTACCAATCAAGTCAGAGTAGGATAATGAGAAATAAAACCAAATCTTAAAAACACCTTCCACCCCACCCCTCCCTTCTTCCCAGGCTTAACCTTACTCCCAATTTTCTCTACCTCCTCCCCTTCAAGTGGCACAGGGGGATGGGGAATGGGGGTTCAGTCAGTTAATCGCATGTCTCTGCTGCTCCTTCCTCCACAGGGGGAGAACTGCTCACACTCTTCTCTTGGAGAGTCTCCCATGGGAGACAGACCTCCATAAACTCCTCCGACGTGAGTCCTTCTCAGGCTGCAGTTCCTCATGATATGCTCCAGCCTGGGTCCCTTTCACAGGACGCAGCCTCTCAGGCACAGCTGGCTCCAGTGTGGGCCCCTGCAGGGGCACCTGCTCTGCCAGCAAACCTGCTCCAGCTCAGGCTCTTCTCTCCATGGGGCCACCATCCATGCTGGGAGCTGCTCCAGCGCAGGCTGCCCGCGGGTCACAGCCTTCTTCAGGCACCCCGTGCCCTGGCCTGGGGTCTGGGGGGCTGCGGGTGAGGATCTGCCCCCTGCTGCCCCCCGCACGCTGAGGGGCACAGTCTGCCCTGCCAGGGGCTGCTGGGGAATCTCTGCTCCTCCACCTTGAGCAACTCCTCCTGCATACACCTGGGGGGCTGCAGAATTGTTGCTCTCACATTCTCACTCCTCTCTCCAGCTGCAGTTGTGCAGTTTTCTCTTTCCCCTTCTTAAATATGTTATCCCAGAGGTGCTACTGCTGCTGCTGATGGGCTCAGCCCTGGCCAGCAGCAGGTCCATCTTGGAGCCATCTTAGCACATTGGCTCTGTCGGACATTGGGGGGAAGCTTCTGGCAGCTTCTCACAGAAGCCACCCCTGTAGCCCTGCCTCTATTGAAACCTTGCCATGCAAATCCAGTACAGCATATATCCACACTCATAATATTTTATGATACAAATATGATTATATGACACTTGTGGTGTGTAAAAATAAGAAAAAAATACATTCCTGAGTTGTCTTGATAAATTTAAATGCTCTACTGGCCATGTCCTTCCTTCCATTATCTTTTTCTCTAAAGTACACTAGGAACAATCTTACGTTCTTTCCATGCCCACAAGTCCCATCAACGGGAGTTAGGAATGGTTAGCTAATTCAGGTACAGCCTTGCTGCAAGCGGTGTTCATGCTGCAGTCTTAAGGAGGTTTTCCTCCTCCATCTGAAGGGCTTATTGAAAAATAGAAATGAGGAGCTACTTAACTCATCCAGTTCACTGTTGTAATTAAAAAAAAAATATGACGTTACAAAAAGTCAAGTTGAAGTGCTGTGAACTATGTTTGCTTGCCAAATGAAGTTAAAATAAAAGCTATCTACTTTATTTCAAAAGCTTGACACAACCTTTCTATTTAGTTTCTCTGACCTTTTCCAAACTCATAGTGATCGTAAGTAGATAACACTTATTCATATTATTCTGTATCTGCTGCTTTGGACATGATTGACTAAATCATGAGGATGCAAATATAGCACTGCGAAGACTATACCTCTCTATAGATACTACATGATGGGTGTGTCCCAGATAAGAAAATTGTCAGCTTCACAACAATGCAAAAAGTAAAAGAGGATGAAGTACCGTGTCACAGCCTTTTAGCCTAGAACGTGAAGTTTATAGATGTCTATTATGTAGCTTAGATGGATGAACTGCCAGCATATATAGAAAGTATTCATAGCTGAGGTCAGAAGCTGACTCAGTGGAGCTTGGGGCAGTAACACTGCAATGCTTCCAAAGCATTCCCTGAAGGAAATCCATATACAGGAGAGGTGCAGGATGGAATGATGATGTAAATCAAACTCGGTACTCAAAACCTGCCCAAGTCTACATTTAGGCATGAAAATAATTATTTTCTTTTCAGAGATGCTGAGCATCTGCTTGCCTACATAGTACAATGAAATACCTCTGAAATCAAAACACTAAGTTAGGCTTGCAAGTTTAGATACGTGTAAACAACTCCAGATATACAAAGAACTCGGTTCTCTGAGGTGTAAGGGAAGGAACATTTCTTATAGAGCATGGCATCCCATATAGCTAGTGTATTTTCCTATCTGTGTCTCAGGCTTGGTATCTAGTGAGATACCCAGTGTTGTCCATATGATCCTCCCTGTATCCCACACACTTTTATATAAAAAGTGCATACATACGACATTCTACATTCTGCTTCAACGTAGAAACAAGGTTAATTTTATTAGAAGATTCATTATAAAGGTGAAGATTGAAAGTTGTCTCAGGGTAGAAAGTGGGACCACAAAGTCAACTCACTGGAGTCCGGAAAAATCACAACTGCAGCACATTTATGCCACGCGTTTGAGTTTTACATCAGTAGCTTTCCAAGTAGGCGTATTTACAAGACACAGTTCTATGTAAAGGTAGTTCTAGCAGCAGTGTGAATGCATTAGTTGCATTAACTACCTTTGCAAAACTGGGTGTGATGCTGTGATCTCGTAGCCCAGCAAGCTTTTTTCCAAAGGTAGTTCAGTGCTAATTAGATGACATGTCTCTGCCTTGTCCTGTACTGCCTGGTGTAGATGTGCTCTGGGAGTACATACCTCAGCTCACCTTCAGTGGGTCTGTGGTAGCATTCCTGGACCTTCAATGGTGCACCAACAGTATTATGGTAAAATGCTGCATGATGGATTGTGAATGCCTTATGAAAGGCAAAACTGCCTGAATCTGTGCTTATAATCACAAGCAGGTGGATACATTTCTTATAATTTCAGTAGGATAAAATAAAAGCTAGCACTTGGACAATTTTTAATGTGATTCAAAGCAAAGAAAATGTGTAGATATTTACTTGTGTGAGCCGGGGACTAAACTTGCAGTTCCACTATTAAAAATTACTTGCAGTGAATTGCTGAAGGAAACTTGACTCAGGATTTGAGCTGAAACAATTGTAAGTCTTCTAATTCTTGGAACAGTCACAAAGGTTAAATCACTTAATTTCCCTGTGTGCTTACCCCTTGCCCCCCCATCCACTTCCCCCTCCCCTCCCCCAGATTTTTTCCCCCAGCAATGTGATTAGTGTAGATGACTTCACACCACAAGGTCACACAGATTTGGAATCACTGACTTCTATGCTGAAAATCTAGAATTGCCAGATTCCTACCACACTACAAATGCAAAGACCATGCTGAGGGATATATCATGCAAAATGTGACTAAAGTAAACATGTTTTCATTTGTGCCTCTTGAAATTAGTTTATCTTTTAATATCAGGACTTCTTGTTGCTGCTCTCTGCTGTGTACTTAATGTGCTGGAAAGATATTTAATGATGGCCAGTTTAAAGCTAGCTGGCTTGTGACAGATCCATGGATGTTAAAATTTCAGACGTAATTAATAGTAATTTCAAATAATTTGACTTGAATGTGCATGTGTGTGTAGTATAGGATCCTGATTTTGGAAGTAGATCAGACTGGTTAACATATTATGCCCATCTGTTTGTAGTGAAATGACCAAAACTCTGGCTGTGCTGGAGCATGCCACAGTTCCCACTTGAAACACATGCCTAATTTCCCTTTCAGCCGGAGCCAGAAAATAAGGGTTATGGAATGATACATGCCCCAAGCCTGTCCGATGAAATAGTCGCAGTATGATCGGAAGATGGAACCCCAGACTCTTGGAGGTAGTAATGAATTGTCCGGTAACATGGTTTTAGGTCTCTGTACCCTCTAGCTCTGCCTGTGTAAATTGCTTTGGGGGATCGCTGCCAATGTCAGGGCCATCTGAGCCTTTTCTTAAAGATCATTTCTTTGCATACAACAACAGCACCTCAAGGTGAGAAACTTACGAGCCAATTAATGCCACTGCAGTGTTGTCTGGTTCTGTACAGGGGGCTCTTCTCTGGCAGCTCCCACATTTCCACTGCTGGGAAGGAGACCACTGAGCTAGAGGTCCATTCAGAAGGGCCTAGGAGATTTGTTCTCATGTCATTATCTTACAGCAAAAAGGATGTGATCATACCGTGATGCCAAAGATTAAAAACCTGCACATGCACTCCTTCACTTTTGATATTCTGAATGTTCCTATGAAATTTGCTGCTAAAGTCTTTCAAGAATCATCCAAAAAATATCTGTGCAGTTATCTCTGTGAATGCTAAGTGAAAAAAACTGGAAGGCTAAAAGGGAAGTTTCACCTTCTTTTTTTCTTCATTATAACGGTACTTCAATCAAAGGCCTGCATGTTTCAGAAAACAGAATGGTTCACCATTTCCAAGTTTCTGTCAACTTGCTTATCGTCATCTTACCCTTAAACTTCAAGGGAACATCAATCTGAACCACATTATTTATGTTAAGCCTTCTTCCTGATTTTAAAAGTGTGGTAATCTAATGAAGGAAGAAGAGTACACCAGAAACTATGTGCGATCTTGTGACTAACCAAGACAGTTTTCTCATTTCAAAATAAGACCACTAAATATTGCAGCAGGTTTTTCCCTGTTCATTAAAAAGATTCTTGAGAGAGTTCAAATAAAATACCTTTCTGGAAGCTGCAGTCCATTGTCAAAAGAAAAAGAGCAGTCAATGAGTTATCTTCTGTGAATTGCTCACTTAGCTCTAAGATAAATATATTTTGTAATAATATGTTCCAGATTTTGCCTGTATTTCTTCGAGTGCTTTCTGGCATGTTGTATATGTACATATATAGCCCTTCTGCCTCAGAGATTAGGATGATTAGCAGAATAAAATACTGGCTGCAGGTGCACAGGTAGTAAATATCTTTCCTCTTACAGAAAAATCTTGTAATTTAGTGCTTGACCATGTCACAAGAGTTTAAGAACAGTACAAATGCACTCAGTGTGAAAGTACCATCTTTATTCTGGGAAGATCATTATTGTACTTCATTTATTATTATTTTTATATCCTCAGTCATCTATATTTTTCAGCAAATTTGCATCCAATAAAATTTGAACTTACCGCTTTGTAACTTATAATGTGGATCATACTGGCTACATAACAGTGTGCTTTAATGACTGAAGGTAATACATCAGGGAACTTGTATTTTTGCCTTTTGTCCTTAGGTATTCTGATTACTGTTGATCAATTTCTGACTGTTTCTGTAAATCCTGTTGTCTACAAAATCACTTAACTGTCAATGCATTTGATGGGAAAGACACTTGCCCTTAGCTTTAGAAGGAAATGAAAATGTGTTGTGTGGGCAGGGGTGGCAGTACGTAGAGAGGAAGGTTGAAGGCTGTTGCTCTGCATATTGTAGTGGTTGTGAACAGGGGAAAGACACAGCCCTGGGGAAAAATTCTATGGATATACCATAATCCAGAAGGCATGAGGCTTTGGGAAAAGAACCTATTTCTGTGAAAACAGAACTGACTTCAAGGCTGTACTGCTGCAGGATCAGGCACTCATATCGTAGAAGGCAGAAAACAGTACAAAGTACTGGGAAAGGTGGATAAAATTCTTATGTCTAAAAAGATACATTATATTATTTGGTTTAATTGCAGTGAAATTAAATGAAATTTATATTTTGAGTTATTATCTTGCATTAGACCACTAGCATGCGAGAGTGATTTATAGATCTGAATGAGTTAAGCATCAGGCTGAGAAAGGTCATTACTACACCATTTGCACAGGCACATTTCTGTGAGCCAGGGAAACTATGGCTTGCTCCTCAGTGAACCCTCCAGTTAAGAAAAGCTAGAACAAAATCATGGACTCCAAAACCTGATGATGAAAAAAATAGAAACCCTTGAAGAAGGACTTAGGAGAATGAGAAATCTAGAGGCTTGTTTGACAGCAGTTTTCACTTTTTTATCACCTGAAACCGAGTAGCCTTAGCACTGCCACCTGGAAAAAAAATTGAAGTAATTTGTCTCCACTTAAATTATTTTATTTAAAACAGAAAACACCTGAGTTCATAGAGCCCTCTGAAATAAGAATTTGTCATATGAGGTTTACAGCTGGATGGTTTTTTTGTCTGTTTGCTAAGTTTTTACATCTTTTAACGTCCAGGGGACAGGATAGGTGGTGTACACATCTCTGTGGGACTCTTGCAGGACTTGAAGGATACACTAATGGTCATTGAAGTTAAGTCTAGTTGGATGTGAAGTTACTGTTGATTAAACAGCCTTACTTTGCTTTGTATCTGAGACTTCCAAATTATGGGTAGCAGTTGAAGACCGAGAGTGAATCTTTCTTAGTTATCCATCTCCCTTGCAACTACAGCATAGTATTGGTCATGGAGATAGGTAATGTAGACTTAATCTCTATAGAAGATTGAACAATTTTATTGAATTTGAGAACTGAGAATTGTTTGATGGCTTATATGAAGTTCCAGAGGTGGGAGTTATTTTAATTCTTTTTGCTTCTATTCTCTTTGCTTGACTGGATATTGAAAGTACTAAAGGTGTGACCTGATATGCTGCTGCACTTCAGCATATACCTCACAAGCTCAATACTGGGCTCTTTTCTCCAGACTGCGTGGCTGCTGTAAGCTGCTATGGAGCCATGCCAAGTGGTGCAGAAATCCCAGCGCTAGCTTGAGAGTTTCCACTGTGTTTTCTAAACTGTGAGAACTATGTTCCCAAAGCTTTTTTTTTGCTCCTTTCACTGACTGTATATACTGAGCCTTCTTTTAATACTTCACAAGAAAACAGCGGCGGGTGGGGTTTGGGTTGGTTTGGTTTTGTGTTTTTCTTTTTTCTACCCCATTGGCAGGGAGCACAGCTTGTATGCTATTCTTAGATTCGGTAAGAACCTCATAAAAAGCACGCTTACAAGCCTAACAATCTATGTTTTTGTTGGGAGCTGTAACTCTTTCTGCCTTTGTGTTAACAGTAAGCTACAGCACTGGAGCCTTGCCTTAATCTGAAGAGGTTATAAAGCATGCCAAAATTAAAGACAGAAAATTGAAAGTTAGCTGAGCCATGGTGGTGCGGAGTGGTCTTGTGTCATGACCTCATAGAAGAGGGGAAATTGCTGGTAGACAAAACACTGCAATGAAGTCATTGTCACCAGAATTTGGGATACTGTCTTTAAAGATAATTTGATTAGATATGTATTAAAATAAACATGTTACAGGCATACCTGGAGCATTGATGCTATTACTGACTCGGGTCAAAGGCAGTCACTTTCAGCAGAGTCTGCGAGATATGAAATATAGGTATGCAGTAAGGCTTAATCCTTGACCTGGAAGGAATATCTTCAAAAGAAAGAGGGTTATTCTGTCTCTAAAATTGTTTAAGAACCATATAGTAATTCAGCTCCTTTTTATGCAGTTTCTCAAGTCCATAAACTATAAATCACAAAATAAAACATCAGGATTCCCTTTTAAGTTTTTTCCATGAAGTTTGTTTATACAATTCAGATGTTGACTGCTCTTTGAAAATTATTGAAACCAGTTCTGTTAAGAGTAACTTGTCAGTGAGGGGGGGGGGGGGGTTGCTGGCAATTCCCTAGAGGTGCTGGTGATCATATTACCTTGCATCTGCAACATACTAGTCCTGAAATGGTCATGAAGTCGGAAAGTCTCGCCTCCTTTTTTTGTAAGCCTAGCAATTAGATACAGCTTTTGCTATTCTGTGATACTGGCAAAGTATTTCTGAAAGACAAACTCCAACGCTTCTTAGCCTTTCATAATTGCTATGCTGTAACTATACAGGATCCTGGCACATTTCTTAAAATAATAAACATGTACAAGATGGAAATCTCTTATGGAATGCTGTTAGATTTGGGACAGTTAGGCACTTACTGACTTTGTTATTTTAGGCTTCCACTTATTATACTTCACCTTTTCACTGTTACAAGTATAAATATACTCTGTTAGCATAATTGGGTATAAATGCTGCTTTATTTAAGATATGCAAGCATTTACATTACTGTGATGCTTTCCTGTCTTCTGACAAAGACTAGCTAAGCATTACCTCCTTTCTTCCATGACATTTTGTCACCATCAACAACAATTTCAGAAGGTAGGACCTCAATGTCATAGAGCTTCTAGTACAAGATTCGTAGTCTTAAGAGGCTACATCGCTATTTCTTCCGTTGGCCAATATCTGAACACATTATCCAGGATAATTCAATAGAATTCCAGAATGCATATGTTTATATAAAAACATACTTTACCTCCACTCCCCACCCCCACCCCCCATGAATTCAGACCTTTCTGGGGTAGGTACAGCAGGATTATTATGCTACACAATATTGTTAGAGATGAATAGCAGAGTAAGTGTTTTCCTGGTGTAATGCCATCGACCAGATTACATAACAAATAGATGTTTTCAGGTTTATTTTCAAAACGAGTACATTTGATAAAAAACAGAGGCAACTGCTGAGTTTAAAGTTATGAAAATTCATGTTAAAATGCCATCACTATACCATTTCAGTTTATCTCCATTTGCTGAAGGTGAGTTGTGATATATCCTGAAAGTTAAAAATCCATTCTTTGCAGACTTTGATATAACATGCCTGTTTCTTGTGTATTCATAATATGCGAAGGAATTTTGCATTCTTATAACCAGGGGCACTTTAAGGACAGTCTCCTGGGATTTGGAATGTAATAGTAAATTTCAGTTTTACTTTTATATTTCATTTCATGACATCCACAACAAATAACCTAAGGTAGCTCTTCTCTTTGAAGAGGAGAGCCAATTCCCAACTGCAGATGTGGTTTTTGTAGTGCTCCTGCCAGGTATGATTTGGATAGCACTGTCATTAGCGTTTCAGAAATTTTCTCCTGTTTTGTGAATTATATCTGGCATTGTGTTCTATAATCTTGTTTTAGCTCAGCATGGCTTTGGCGAAAATTTATTCTGAAGCCTCTGGTTCCCCTTGATTACAGTTACTATTATTATTTTTAATGTCTAATTACTGACGAAGAAACTTTGTTTCTTTACTGTTCCCTCCTATGGTTAAGCCTTTCTGATGAAATACAGGCTTCCATTTGGCATGGATTAGTGTAGCTCCATAAAAGTCGGTGTTGATTTACAGCAGAGAGAGGAACCTTACTCACAAAATTATTGAGGGTTCATATCTTCTTGAGTCAATTTTCTATGTTTTAGTAAGGTTCTGTTCATTTTTTTTCTTGTTATGTTCTATACATCAGAATTAATACAAAGAACTTACTCATCTCTTGCTTTCCTTGCTCCCTCATGGGATAAGAACCACCATGGTGTTGCTTGCATATATTTGTGAGTTTTAGCCGAAGATGAATATGGTAGTTTCTTGACTAACTCACAATAATTAATTTGTGCAACTGGTACAACTTGCAGTTGTTTTTCTTCCTGATTATAGATCACTTCTGTATCCCATTTTACCCTTCTGAAACTGGAGACACTGTAATCACAACAGCCACTGCAAGAGAGCAGTTTTACAAGTTTTAATTGTTTTTTTACAAATGTGCTATGTCTACAAATTGCATGTGCCAAAAATGCAAAACTATGTTTATTGTTAAGATGAGACACAGAATACGAGTGACCTGTATTTCTGTGTGAGTCCAAGAGTCTGGTTCATGGTGTGTTTCAGGTATGTGCATTGCTAAATTTCAAACTTCTGGCATGACGTTAGTTTTGCTGATGTTAATGGAACATTTCTCCTGTGTGATGGTTTAGCAACTCTTAAGTCAAAATGCATACAGCTGAAGAGTACTATTCACTGCTAATTTCCTGAAGAACTTATTTACTTAGACTGCTCTGTCGCATAAAGATGAGAAAAATAGTATGGTGTCTAAAAAGGTGTTCAAAATTTCATTTAATGAAAAGCTTCTAAATGTCAGTGGTTGAGTTACTTCAGTAAAACGTGAATGATTACACTAGAAATAGGAGGATCATATTTAAGTAATTTGATTAAATGTTAATATAGTCTATCCTTTGTTATGAAAGAGGACTCATATTTGGTTAGAAATCTTCACATTTAAGTCTGCTTTACTAAAAAAAAATTTTTTTCCTGTTTCCTTCTTATTTTCACTTTAAAATTTGACACGTTTTGAAAGTGAAGCACTGTTCAAGCTTTCATGTTTTGACAGGATATTTTTCATGCTTTGCCTGATATCATTAAAAGACTTTTTAATAACCTATAAACATTTATTTCTTAAAGTATGATTTTAAATGGTTTTGTAATATTACAAAAGTTAGAGTTGCACTGTAGATTGCCCTTTAATTTTTTTATCTACTCGAAGTATTTAAACAGTTCTTCTACAATTCAGTAAGTCTACTGTACCAATATGTTGAAAGACTTAGCTAATGCAGTAAGAAATGTTGAGTATTATTGTGACAGCAAAAATAAGACTTCTTCAATATAACATTAAATCTGTTAATATTTTAATTTCTAAAGCATGTGTCAGCAGAAGTGAGTTTACCTTTTAAAAATTGTAACAGAATTGTGGGGTTTATACATGTGTGTATGAATGAATTTTTGTAATTAACAGGTGCTTCATTAAAACTAAATTGTATTAGTATCTAGACATACTGAATGCTAACCATTACAGAAATGCAGCAATTATCACTAGAAATTTTAGTCACATTTTGAAGACAGATAAATAATAAATAGAAATATCATTTCTCCCTTTGATTAAAACTCAATGAAGCACCTAATGTAGCCTCTTGCACTTTATCGTACATATTATCAAATGGCTTAAAGAAGTGTAATCAAAGTTCATGTGCTTGCAGTAATGGCAGCATCCTTCTTTTCTATGCAATGGAGCACTACAGCATCAGATACTTAGTTGTGATCTTGCTTTCTGTGTGGGGCTCCTATGATAACACTAGAAGTGTTCAACCTAGACTTGAAAGTAAGATTTGCAGAAAATATTTACAGCTTGTAAATTATAATTTTTCCCCCTAAGTGGCTTAACCTTCAGGAAACCCAGTAATTCATACATGTCACCTCTGAGTTGGCATTATTCCAAAGGGGAAGGGAAAATAGGAGTACTGCAGCACCATCTATCAATCAGATATGAATCCCTCTAATATACTGCAGGTTAGACCACAAGTCCTTTCTCTAGGCAATTAATATGTGTGCAAGTCTACGTGTAATTCAGCTTTAGACAGATTTTAAGAATAGAAGTCATTAGCAGCGATGTAGAATATTTTTCTTAATATTTAGATCCTATGCAGAAACCTCCCTTGCATTCTAATTAATTATTTTCATTTGTTGTGAAGTATTTTAGTGACTTTTAAAACAAGAAATGTGTATAAAACTTAATAAAGCTACTTACAGCCAGGCAGATGAAGAATTTGAAGTAAATTCCTGGATGATTTACCCTAGAAACATGTAAAATTACACACAATACTGCTTGTCTTGGAAATTTTATATTCTTTAAATTCAGAATCCTGAAGTTCAGTGAGAGGAAATAAAAAAGTAAAATCTCTTTCGACCAAAGTGAAAACATGTAGTGTGCATTCTCTGTAGATCCTATGGCTCCCAGAAGTTTCATGCCCGAGCTGCCTGGATTCTAACTGAAGGTGTTTATTGGCACAAACACGGTACATCTGACACACGTGTTTGAAAAGACCAAAGTAGACTAGAACAAATGAGAGACGATGTCTTACGGATCTTGAATGTTTTAGGAGTTGGCTGCAGAGAGGGAAGGACTTCCTTTCTGATGTATTGATTTTTTTCCATAAGTGCTCACTGCCTGAGGCAGAATTTAAAATATTTCACTACTGTTAGACCTGAGTGGGAATATTTTGCTCTTTTGTTTGTTTGTTGGTGGGTTGGTTTTTTTGTGGGTTTTTTTGTTACTCTTTTTGCAACTGATAGAGGTGTGGCTGTAATTAGACTATTAGGTGATGAAATAATGGTTGGCAGCTGTCTGCATCACCTCTGTGAGGTCTTTTAGTGGTGGTCATTTCTATAACACTTCAAATATTTTCATCACTGCTTAAGAAAGTAGAAAGCAAGAGGAATGGACTTAACTGCACACTAAGTTAATGATTTTATATTATCTATCTGTTCTGAAATGGTGCTCTTTCTACTAGGCTGAGTAAGAGAATGGAGGATCTATCTGAATTTTAAGAATGTGAACCTTAGAATTACATCTGAGTGGTAAATACTAGAGAAGGAAGAGGAACTACTTAAACTAAAGGATAATACTGGCTTAAAGGTTTCTGTTAGCTATCTAGGAAATAAAAGGATAAAATTATTTGTTCCACCACCTGCTGGATCATAATTTGTTCACAAAGATTTGCGTGTTTATTTACTACCTTTTAAAAACTTTGTACATTGCTAGAACCAGACTGTAGAGGTCTTGTGTCTCCCAGCGTGTCAGCTTGTACACGCTCAGAATATTGACCTGAATCTGAAGTGAGAAATGTTTGCCCCAGACGGTTAGGTACTAAGAGTGGCTTTGTTTCTGTGTGGGTTTCTGTTATGTTTTACCATTTGGGGTATGTTTTGGGGTTTTTTTCTGGCATCAGTGTTTTTTTGGTTTTTGTTCTCTCCCCCCCACCCCCACCCCTATATTGCAGGGACATGAAACAGTGCTGATATCCTTGCTGTCTCCTGCTTGAGTACTTGTTGTGTGTTATCTGCAAGTTTTAGGTTTTGGCCTTTCGTTACAGGTCCTGTGTTTTTTGTAATATGTTATGAAACATTTGATAAGCTGTGATGAACGGTGGGTGCAGTAAGTACCTGTCCTGTAACCTGTGTAACTAGAAAAGAAAATTGCAATTAGAAAAAGAAGACAGAGCAAACTTCTGAAGTAATATATTAGTAACCAAGATTTCCAAAAGATTTGTTTGTTTTATTTCCCACTTGTGACTAAACCACAATGTAGATTAAATGGTGTGTACGTCAGCCACAGCAAGATACATATTCCTTCATTTGGTGGCAAATAACTAGAACTTCTAAGTTTCCTGAAGAAAAAAACCCATACTTTTGTGTAAGAGATGCACATGAAACACATTAGTAAGAGAAACAGTATTCAAAACAGATTGGGTCTCTGTAAAAGGTGGGAAAAGTGTTGATTGGTAGAAGCTGGCTCTTGAACTGGGGGTGGAGAGAAACCCACACAAAAAAGAACAACCGTAGCTTTGCTGAAATCAGAATTTTAGTAAAATGTGTTCTAAAAATCACTGAAGTTATTTTTGTGATACATGTGAGGTGATGAATGCAGTCAACATAATTATTCATTTCCTCACAGCTTGCTCTAGATCTTAGGATAGTAATTTTGGTGGCAGTAGGTTGCAGGACAACAGGACTGTCACTGATTTTGCAGTGTAGCTTGTTTTTATAATTTGTGCAATATGTCAGCCTTGCAAACTCTCCTGCTCAAGCTTTGTAAAAGAGGTTTTGGTGGAAGTCTGCCTTTTATTTTTTGCATTCTACACAAACCAGTGCTGACATTTTTTTTAAATCACATCCTCAAAGTGATTCAGAATTCACTTGCAGTGTTTATGGACACAAGTGACTATGTCATTGAGTCTAAGAATCTCATCTGTGCATATGTTTTTATACTGTGTCATAAGCACGCTGTATTCTGATTTGTCTATGTAATTGTGCCCTAAGGAGTTATTTCGTCCTCTTTGAAAAGGTAAGTAGGAGTGGTGGAAATTTTATTTAAACATTTTCATTTTGGAGATGACTATTCTTTGAAACAAACTTTCTGTGATTACATCAATTTTGAGTGATAAAATTGTATGATATGGTTTCATGTTAAAATGAGAGACACTGACTACTTCCCTTTTCTTAGAGAATCAAACAGTGGACTTGGCATGAAGCTAGATTGGCAGAGACCCAAGTCCAATTATCTGTATCTTAGTGCCTGCCTCAGGTTTCCCAAATCCCAGACAAATATCTTAGCCACTTGCTGTTCTGGAATAGTGTTGTTGCTTTGATCCCTTTTGCTTTGTTTCCATTTTCTTCTAAGAATATGGGGTGTTTTTCTAGATGCATTGAGAGGAATAGAGGGGAACAACAGCAACTGGTGTCAGATGGAAAACATACTTGTCTGTGCATCTGTAGTTAAGTGTGTATAACTGTAGCAATACATACAAACACCTGTAGTAAATGGAGAAATATTTTCTTCCATTTTCACACAGCTTTTAGCTCATTATTTGAGAATAAAATGGAAAAAGAAGAATGGAGAAGGAGCAATAAAAATAACACAAGGCTAAAACCTGAAATAGTTCATCTTCTATAAACTTGAAGAGTTTCCACCAGAATTAATTTGGTAGCCTTAGTGCACTTTTTAAAAATTATAAATCAGAAAATATATGTCTAAAAGTCACCGTGATTCCTTTCATGTGAATATATCTGGGTGGTGTGATTTGTTGCAGTGTGTCACAATACGAATTTTCCCCTTTGGTTTATTTAATGTTGTAGAGTACACTAATGTAACATATTACTGAGGACGATATACATTAATGCATATGAAACATGTCTGAGTTTTCCCTTTTAAAGCCTGATTTGACAGCTATAGGCAATGAGTAGATATAGCTAAAGGTACTTTTCAATAGCAAAATATTTCAAAAAAAAAAGGGTGGAATTATTGTACTGTGGCAGCATATAGGCACCAGGAGTCTAAACAGACACACAGTGTCAGTTTTCATTTTGCTATTCTTCGTTATTTTTCAGTATTATAGTCAAGAGCTTATTGCTGATGAAAGTGAGCATCAAGCAGTGAAATGTCAAGTTTCTAAACTGCTCCCCCTGATGAAGTTTCCTCCCTTTTTGTCTGTCTTGAAGAAAAAAAGGTAAGTGGGTAGAAGGCTGTTGTGCTGTCAGTTACAAGGAGAAGGCTGAGCTCCATGCAGGGTTTCTGCTAGTTTGCTGCTATTAGGATGGTTTTGCTAGTCAGGTAGGGAAGGCAGCCTTGACATCAGGGTAACAGAGACTTTTTAAAAAATGAAAGATTAATAAAACTTTGTAAGATGGTTGGATGCCTGCCTCTTTAGGGGCAAGATAAGTGGCCAGCACCTGGTAGACAACCAGGAAGGTGTAGGATGATGAAGGTGATAAAAGCAAAGAATGCTGCTGCTTGTTAAATTGCTGTCAGACCTCTGTGGAGTATCTTTCTTCCTAACCACTATCAGATTTGTTATTTTCTCTACCCACATGCTGCAGTAAAAAATCTCAAAGCAAATTTGCGGGAACCATGTTAATGTGTGTCGTACACTGAAGGTTGTACCTGGCTGAAATAAAGATCTTGTTTGCTAGGTATTGAATGTCTGCCTTCTATTGTGATTGTATTTGTATTTCCTGGGAAGAAAAGTAAGGATTTTTCCTCTAGTAAGAAGCTTCTAAATAATTAGAATGATATACTTACAATGTAAACCACCTTGCATTGATAAAAGCTTTGCACCATTGCAATCATTGCATTCTGATTCTGTGTCCTACTGCTACTAGCCAACCTACACCATGTTGTAGGTGAGATTTGCCTGCTGAGGTTTCTAGTATTAGAAGAGCAGAAACAATATATATATAGAGAGAGAGTATCAAAAGTTAATAATGAAAGTCATTTACAGATGAGTGATACTTTACACATTTGTCAATGTCAAGACTTGTAAGTCTTTCAGAAATGCCTGTCAATAATGAACAGATTTTGAAAAAAAATGCATTTTTTCTTACATGATGGTGGTTTTTGGAAACAAAGATGTATACAGTTGTTTAAACTTAGAAAATGAGCCCTAGACTTCCTGTGTGTGGTTTAATTTTAATGTTTATGTAATATTTTAATATTAAATTTTTTTGTGGCCTAAGTTGAGTCATTTATGCCTACAACAATGCTTAAAAACCCCTGTGAATGCCCGCCCACCCCCAAGTTTCCAGCTATGCAGTTGGCTGAATATAAAGGGCAGGGGAGGCGAACAGTAAATGAATAATACATCATTTTCCATGTGAGACAAAGCAAAAGGCCAAGCACACATGCACACTCTTAAAGCATTGTTTACTTAGAAACTTTAGGCCGCAATTTTGCTTGCCTGGTTAGCTGGTTCATTTTAATTTTTGTTACTTTGAATTGTATTCTCCTAAGCATATGCATTTTCTGTACTCTAGCAACTGATGTTGAATCTTAGATAATCTGCTGCTGCTGTCTGTCTGGAGTGTAGTCCATTATTACCTAAGCCTGAATAATCAATGAATTTCATAAATTCTTGTGTGTATGTTGAAGTGGTAGATATTAATCAGAAAGTAATTTCTTATGAGTAAGATAACGTTAGTTAGTATTCTGTCAATCATTTCATGTTCTGTGTATGATTAGAACTTCATTTCAAAAGAGAGAACAGCCATTTTCAGAGCAGAAGAATTATTATTATAAAAATCATAAAATAAGAGATTTAAGGGTTAGAAAGGTATTGTGAATCTATTTAATGAAAGCTAATAATATGTACTAACTAATAGATAATTTTCCATAGCTTTCCAACAATTCCATTTATATTTAAATTGGAACAAATCTGCAAGTTTGATCAGGTTGGTTCCTCCTCTGTTAGTTAGTATTAGAATGTAATTCCCTTCAGGTTAATATCCTGTCCATATTTGTATCTCATCCTAGCTCTTGTTTGTTTTAAACCTGTATTTTGTTTTCCAGTCAAAAATTCTGTGTTTCAATCTGACTATCTGCAAGATGGACAGATTTAGCACTTTCGAAGACATTTGATATTGCTGATTTTTTTTATCTCAGTGACAAATTGTCTTTTCACTAAGTTATGAATACAATAACTACATTATTCTTAGGTGAGAGAAGTATTTTAAGTACAGATTTTCCCATGAGATTTATCACTATAATAGACAGAAATTACCTATAAGAATTCTGGAACTAAGAAAGTGAGTTACAGATAAGTAGGTACTGTTTCAAGGTACTGAGTTGATACGGATCAAAAAAATTTCTCGTATCAAATGTTTATTGACTGCCTCTGCTAATATATTTTAAATATACTACAGATGTGTGCTATAAGCATATATATATATTATGTGAGCATACTTATAGATGTGATATACTTTGCTAAACTTAAATGCATTGCTGTGTAGAATTTTAAAGTTAACCTTGAACTCACAGTATGGAGGCATTGATATTAACATCAGGCTCTGGAGCTATATTTGAAAGCTGAAGTTACCAAAACAAATAGGAAAGGGGAGACAGAATAACAGATACTTACCATATTTAGGAAGAAGAGTTCTTCAGAAAAGTATGTCTGTATTCCTGCAGCACGGTATGGGTTGGGTAGGAGATGATCAGAAGGGGATGAAGTGACCCATCCACAGTGGGATCTACCTTTCCTTTGCCATAAATAAATAGATTTCCCCTAGGCAGAGGAGAATAGTAAGCAGGCTGAGCTGGAAGAGATTCTGACATTAGAAACACTAATTTGTTGCTCTCATTAAAACTGTGGTAGATACTGGCTGTTGTGACAGAGAAGGAGTTTCATTACCTCAAGATTTTTATGAATGTTAGATCTAGATAGACTTGAAGGAATACCATGGCACAGGAAGTCCAGCTTCTCCTGTACAGAGCTAAACCAGGTTATTACATTTGGAGTAAAATGCAACTAAGAATACTTCTAGCATAGTTTACTTTGAGGAGTTACTTAGTTGCTTGAGTGAATTCTAGATGATGATTGGAAGGTAATCTAAAAAAAGAGGAGGTTTAAATGCTTTGGCTCCATTGGAATTTTCATGCAAATCTTGTATTCTCGTAGCCTGTTATTTTTAAGAGCTTATACATATTAACTAGTTGTCAGGGGTTTGTCCATTTATATTGGTGGTAAATGTATTCCATGGAGAATGAATGACTGTTGTCACCCTTGACCAGGCTAGGAAGAGAGCTTAGAACATACTGATTTTCTCATGTAGAGAAAGTGTATAGAGAAATAGTAGAGAAGTGCTGACTATTCACATTTCTACTGTATGCTGAAATTTGAATGCTTGGAAACTTCATTTGTCATGTAGACGACTTGTGTGGATTAAAATACCCATTAATGAAATTCAGGTTCTTGTAGCAAGGTACTCTTGCCTAAAAATCCTTGTCTGTCTTTGTGAAGAAATCTGATATGATTACTGATATGAAAGCATGTACTTAGAACAACTGATACGGCATAGCTGAGTTGCTGAGACGCTAATATCAGGGAGCCTTCAGCTTTTCTAGCCATGACATAGATGTAATTTTGTGGTTACTCTCATCTGATTTTGGAAATACTTGGTACATACAAACCAGTACAAAACTGCAAAGTCAAATATACCTCAGTCTGGAGGCAGCGTGGAGGATGCTAAAAGCAACAAAAAGGAGAAGGACTTTCGAGTCCAAGAGAGAAAAATAGATTATCTCCATTGTCTAAGGCTTAATCTCTATGTTAAATAGAATTAAAAGATTTTGAGACAAGTGGATTGGTTAAATTGAAGAAATGGAGAACTAAAGCTAAAAGCCCAGGTTGGTATATAGAAATTATAAACCTTCTGATTTTTCATACAGATACCATTTCAAAATACTTAGCAGGAGTAACACATGCAATAAAAAAAACCCCAAAACCCCTCAAAAAAACTTAGAACTTTTTCAGGAGGAAAATTTAGATCTGGCAGTTTTATTTAAGTGGTATTTCATCTTCAAGTCTGCTGGTTAGTAATAAAGTTATGATAAATTATTAACTAAATGTAATAACTAATTACGTTACTATCTCCCAGCTCAGAAATAATTGTCTTTGCTGACAGAGGATGCACAGAGACACACACAAAATTCAGAGATTCAGAGCAGTTCTTAAAGAAGAAAATTTCAGAGAAGTTTTGACTTGCTTGTGCATCTGATATAGGCAACGAGATTAGCAGCCCACTTCCCTAAATCACGGTTGCAATGCCAGGAAAAACTTGTCAGTGGGACTCCACAAGCTGCAGAGTTGCACAGCATCTCAGGATAAGGGGAGATAAAGGGCCCATGTCAGGAGCTCCAGCATGCACTGGCACAGATTTTCCACCCTTCTGTCATGGATCCACATGTGCCAAAATGACAATTTGGCTTTTGGCAAATGCCACTTACTCAGTGTGTCTCCAAAGTGTTTTAGTTTGGAGGTTTGCCGTTTTAACCGCTTGATGTCAAATCCTTTGTCATCTTTCAGGGAGAGTTATGTGTGCCTCTAACTTGCTCTTTCTTTAAGCCCAACTGGGCATTTTTTGAACAGATGGGGGGGAAATAAAAGGAATTGTGTTATAACACAGTAATCATAATAATTCTCAACATACCTCTATTATTACTTGTAACAGTAATTTCACAGAAACACAGGTATGTTTTAATATTGGGTTACCTAGAAGTGCCTAATCTCAGACTGATACCAAATGCAAAGGGAAGCAATAAACGTGGTTGTTGAGGTTATCAAAAATAACAATATTAAGCATCTAATTCTGTTTTTTTTCCCAGTTAACTCATGGCCAGAATTAAGTACAGTGTCTGAGAAAATTTAAAAATCAGGTAAACTGCAGTTATAACCTCATGTTCAAGAATACACAACCTTATACACACCTTTTTCTGAAGAGCTCTGGCTTAAGCCCATGATGCTGCTTCCATACTGCCAAGGTCTCTTAAACTTGTGAGTCTCTTGGGTGAAGACTTTCTCCTGTATTATGGGCACTTCACTATACAGCACAGGTGAAGACTATGGTCCAGCACTTGAAGTATTCTCTTCATTTTAAAGGAGCCTGCCAGTGTGACCCGATGTGTATTTATTTGCACTCCATGTAACAAAAGTAGGTCATCTGATAGGAATAGACAGAGTTGCTTGTTAAAGCTATTAGTTTATTTAATTTTTCTGTTGTACTTGTTCTTTCCAAATAGCAGCTTGATGAGAAGGAAGGCTCTGCAGTAAGAACTGCTCTATTTGGGTAAATTGCATCTCGCGATCCAGCAGATATAATGTAGGTGACAATCCTCCAAACTATCTTAAGATTTGGAAAGACTATCTTTTTAGGGTAGAATATCAGCGATGACTTCCAGGGATCAGTCCTTTGCTGTTACCACTGTTCAGTCATGTTCCCTGCTTTATCCCAAATAGCTTTTTCCAAGCAATGAAATACATGGGGCAGGGGAGGCAGGGAACAAAGCAGCCCTTATTACAAACTTTCTTTGTGATTCTTCTCCCTGTGAGCAGTGAAATATGGTGTTAATGCTTTTTCTACACAGGGACTTCCTGGATTCCTTAAACGTATGGATGAATCCCTTTTTTTCTTCTTTTTTTTTCTCTTTGTTTTACAGGGAGGACAGGTGAGGGATGAGCATTAGCAGAGGAATCATCCTTATCCTGCCTCATTACCAAGTCTCAGTTCTGAGCTGGAGAGATCACCTCTTCAGAAACTCTCAGGCTCAAAAGGTACTTCATTAGCCTCTGCACCGAGATTGCCAATGAGTGCCAATTAGTTCCAGGAGGCATTTGTTCCTGTAATAGAAATTCCTTCTCTGATAGAAATGGTAATGATAGCAGGAGAACACTGCCTGGGCTAGGCTCACTGGGTCTCATGTATGTATGTTATAATGGCTGAATGTTTAGTGATTTTCATGAAATCATGATAAGCTACGCTACTTGGACTACCTGCAGATCTCTTTCACCTGTGATGTGTCTGAGTCAGCTTTCTGTAATAGATAACGTACTTCCTGATCAAGGTTAGTCTCCTGATTTCTGTAATCAACGTTTGCCTGTTATTTCATTGCAGGTATACTGAGCAAACTCTGGTCTCTAGCTGGTCTCAGATTTATGTAATTTATTGCTCTGATTCTACAGAGGGAAAGAAAATATTTCTGATTAAATATTTCTGATTAAATATCTATTTGCTTTATTTAGAATTTTGCTGCGTTTTATATATTAATATCTATTTATTGGCTCTTGGTTTTAATTTCTTTTTTCCATTCTAGGAGGCCTTTTCTCCTAACATAAATTTTCCTTCGGAATTAATACAAATTGCCAATAAGATGTCAGCATCTGGTCACTGTCTTGTTCAACTTTACCCTCTTCCCAGTTAGGAAGGATATTTGTGCCCATTCCAATCATTGTTCTAATTAGTCCATTAGAAGAAATAGCTTATGCCTTTTTTTATGTGCCTCTCTTTTTTGCCTGATGCTCTAAAATCACTGCCAGCTCAAAGTCGCTGTGACTTTTTGTTACTTTTTCTGGTAATGAGCATTTACTAGAGCGTGCTAAAGGCATGGGAATGCATGAATTATCATGAGGTAAATTTGCACCTGTCTCTTACCAGTACAAAGTGTATTTGTATTTGCATTGTAAGAGGAAGAGGCTACTTCTTCAGTCACAGACCTAGAACAGAAAGTTAGGGCATATTGCCCAAGCAACTTCGCATGCTGTTTCTCCTTCTGAAGCAGGAGCACTTCTGAGAGAAGCACTGCTAGAAGCATCCTCTGCCCTGCTCTTCCACAGGATGGGGCAGGTTTGCTTGTGCTTCCAGCATGTTTTACTATTTAGATAAAGCTGATCTTACTGCAAACACCAGCTTTGCAAAGCCAAAGTCTGTGATAACATAACATTAGTGTGAATATCTGAACAAGCCAGTTGGTGTATACAGAAAATACAGTAAGCTTGAACATTTGTGTGGTGAAGAGTTAAGCTGCTGTAGGAAAATACTGCTGATTAACAGTGCCTTATCCTGTTATCTTCCAGAAAGGTCTTTACATATGGTTTTAGCTTGTCCATATTGTAAAGTAAAGCATCTTTTGCACGTTTTACAAAGCATGTTTTATCCTCCAATAGGTCTGCCTGGGAGCACCCCAAGAATGTATAGCTGTGATTCACCCATCAGAGCAGTTGTTACCTTTTGTTCCGTGATGTGATCATGCACGACTGTGTACAGCTACTGTCTGCATCCATGCTCAGGCTTGAGTTTGGGTTTACTGTCACCAGCAGTTGACGTTAAAGTCTTCTCACTTTAATGATGAAACTTAGCATAGTGGCTGGATCCTGCTTAATGAAGGATGATCAGGAACACAAGTGTTTTGGGAAAATAAATGAAAGACAGCCATGAGCTGCTCTCAGGTATTGGAGCAAAGGAAACTGATTGCATATATGGAAATATGGCATCTCTGTCCTGCAAGATGCTCAAAAATCTGCTGGAGGCAGGCCCTATGCAATGTAACCCGTGTTTTGAGAGAGGGTTGGATGGGATGATATCCCAGAGTCTCTTCCAAATTAAATTAATCCATTGGTCTTGAACTATATGAATATATCTTCCAGAGAAATTTGATTTCAATGTGCATGGTCTTATAAATTAAGAAGGGAAAGAGGAAAAAACTACGAACGCTCTCTTCAACAGTTAGCTTTAATGTCATCTCTTTGATCATTTAATACAGTATTTGGATTTGGCCTTAGTTAATTTCTCTTACTGAGTTCTTAAGGTACTATTCTGGTAATATTCTCCCCCTCCCCCTTATATCTCTTGGTTTTACTTTTTTATTCTGCAACTGTTTAAGCAAAAACATTTTTTATGTTATTCTGTTTTCAGAGCATGAATCTGGTTTTCTTAAAATTCTGCTAGTCTTACAATAAAATGTTGTAATTTTAATTTTTTTAAAAAATATTTTAAAAGACTCATATTTTTCTTACAGTTAAATATAGGTGGGAGGGGCTGAAAGATGAAAAGTGGTGAAAGTCAAGGAAAAGGGATCATGAACAAGCCAATGTACTGTTGGTGAAATCAATACAGGGAACTTCTATAGTTTTAGCATAAGACATTTTCAAAGATAGTATTTCACAGACACTACTGTCTTTACTTGTGTACAGAGAAGGTCTGCTAAGAGCCAGGATGTGGGGAAAAAGAACTGCCAGGTTTGAGGCAAAGGTCTGATCGTTTTCAGTTTCAAATTTAGAAACAAGTAACGTGATTTAAAGCAAGAGAAATGCTCAGCTTAAGAAACCAGATTGTGCTCGGGGAAAGGCTAATAGCTTTGTAAATTGGAAATTGCCTAAAACAGTTTGCTTAGGCTAGATAAATGCAAACATCTGCAGAAATGGTGAAAAATAAAGGAAAAATAGATAAAATTTCTGAACACATAAAGGCTTTTTTCCTTAGATTTGAGAAGTAATGGTTTGGAAACTGCAAATGGAAATTTTTCTATGTTCAGTGGGGTTAAAAGAGGCTCATTTCCTTCTTAAAAACAAGGGAGTAGAGAAAAAAGGCCTGTCTGAGGTGTGCACTACATAAAATATCTACTTCTTTTGATTAGCTTCTCTACACTATCAGTGTATGTGGTACAACAAATTTCATTTTCCTTTAATTCCCACTGCTTGCTTAGCCTATGGGTCAGTCGAAAGTTTTTCCTTCCTCTTTGGTGGTGCTTTTAAATTCTAAAACTATGTTTCTTGTATAATTGTGTTTTCAAGGAGATTTAATTCCAGAACAAAACCGAGGTGTGTTGTCAACCTTTACTGGGCTGGTTTTAAAACCAAAGCCAGCCATGCCCTATGCAAGCTTCCACTGTAACATTGCAAGTCAGCCGTGTGACAGACCATAAAATACTTCTCAGTGATTCAAATAATAACACAAAGAAACAAAGTAATACAAGTAGCAGTGCTTGGATAACACTTTAGTGACTGGAGGGCCCACTTATTGATCAAATTTTTATAGGGAAACACACATACCAGTCAGAGGTTTTCCACTTTAGTATGCATTAAAGGAGTCAGTCTGTTCTGCAAAGGAGAAAAAGAATAATATAGTCCTAAATAAGTGCCAAGTGTGAATATATTTTACACTAGTGGAGAGCTTCCCCCTTGGAGAATTCGGTGAAATTTTCTTTGGATTTATGAGGTGATGAAGTTAAATTATACTTACTTTATCTTATTAAAGAAGGAAAACAAGCTGCTCAGCCTGCCATAAGCTATTATGTGTAATCTTGCATCTCCATGAAATCGTCAGAGCATTAGAGCTTCAGGAGTTTTGGACGGTGGGTTTATCTGTTCTCATGCCTCTCAGGCATGGCATTGAGGATTGAACTCTAGCCTAGGCTGGGAGACTTGTGATATCTCTGGAGGCTGCTGTTGCTCCACGCAGCCTAGCTGCTAAGTTGACAATTCTTAGACTAGAATTGCTCAATAAAGGAACTGTTTCCTAGGAATCTGTTTTCAGGTGCCTCATCTCAACGAGTTTTGTCCCTAGTGATTTCTACGGTGATTTCTGATGACTTCCATACCACCTCCCACTCCCTCAAGTCAAATTAATACTGGGTACAGAGATATTTTCCTGTAATGCTTTTACTGGGATCTGTTCTTTTAATAGAAATTTGTTAGGGCCCTCAAGCTGTAGAAGGTTGAAAACCACTGAACTTCAGTAATTTCACATGTTTTCCATGGGCACTGCCTGACTGTGCGCACTCTAGATGTTAATACGACTGCTTAGTTTTAGCTGTTATCAATTGCAATGGTAGAACCAGAATATTTTTGTTCTATATATGTAACTTTTACATGCAGGGTGGTAGATACATATCTATCTATCTATCTATCTATAGATATAGATATATATGTAAGTCTTCAGTAAAAATAAAAGAAAAAGACCTCATCACCACAGTCTTAAGGGATTAAAAAAAGAAGTTATGTCCTCTTTTCTACTTGTGTGTGCCCATTAAATATTGAAAAAATGTCTACACTAAGAAACAGTTTAGGCATTCATTTAATTTTTCTCCCTCAGAGTTTTACTAAACTTCCTCCTGACAGAGAGATGCTTTTATGTATTAATTTCTGGGAATAGTTTGCTCTCTAACACCCAGAGAAGATTTCCCTAACCAGAAGATAGACAATTTTCATCACAAATACATTTCATCACTAATGAATTAATTAGTGCTGTTCTCCAGAGGGGAAACATTTTCAAAGTTTTAATATGGATTTCTTTGAAATCCCACAACTCAATAAACAGCACAATGTCACTAGAGTAATAGATGGGCAGGGAGAGTGGAGTGGGTTTCTTGATAGTTATTTTTTGGTTTAGGGGTTTTTTTTGGCTTTGGGGTTTTCTTCCTTTCTGTCTTAAATAGTGTTTATCACAAACTCATAAAGAGCCTGTTGTCTCATAGGAAAATGCTCAACATGGTCAGTGGTATGTGCTATTTAAGTGACTTAATAAAGTTAAGCACCCATTTTCTTAGAAGTGTTTTACTATTTGCTAAAGGAATTTTTGCAGAAGTATTTAATCAACAAGTCCATTTCATATGTCAACACAGATTATTTTTTTTCTGAATTTATTCAACTAATCAAGATCTATTGTACTGAACCATACATTAATTTCTAAGTTGTCACAAAATTGAATTTAATATAGGATTATAGCAGATTTTGCTCGTTTCACATAGAACTGGTTATACTTTTCAGCTGGTTTTTTTTTTTAAACATGATAAGGATCAACTTGGAATAACTAAAATCTTTACTTATTTGGCATTTGGAAGAGACATCAGAAACTGCTGAATTTGGTTTATTGTTCTGACTCCCTGGTACAGTTTAGCTGAACACTGTCTTACCACTAAACAGGCATAGATAGAGTGTTTACTTCTGATGACTGAAAGATAATAATAAAAAAGTAAAGAAGCGTAACAGGTGGCTTAGCTTCTACAGGCAAGTGAAAATGCAAATAATTTGAAATTATATTAAATTATGGTTTGTGGTTACTCATCAGCTAAAGTAGTTGTTGTTGGTACAGAACTAGCTAGTTTATTTCCCTTAGTAGATGAATTTTCCCAACACAATCCTTGTAAAATAAAGTTGTTCTTAGTGAAATAATTCCAACATTAAATAACAAAGCCCCCTTCCAAAGAAAGAATAATTAGTACTTCAATTTATTTTACTAGACTAGGCAGCCAATACAGCTTCTATGAAGTATTAATCGAGTGCATTTTCAGGACCAGATAATGCATTTCAATATTATATATAGACTGATATTATCAAAACAAAGCTGGTTTATTAGTCCTGTTTTGGCCCTGTGGTATCATTAAAACCACCATTTGTGTACAGCTTATATTGCTAATGGGAGATGGTGATCTAATTTTTAGTAGTTACGAGTTATCTATGGCTCTCAGATGATATCTAAGTCTCTTGCATGATTTACTGAAAATTCTCACCTGCCACTTGCACTAGAAAAGAATGATTCTTTAGGGTTTTTTTAATCTTTTTTTTTTTTTTTTCTGTTCTATTATGTTTTAGTCAAAACAAAATAGAATAATTTTAATTATAGCTGCTAAGGCTTGCTTTCCCACTGCAGGACGTAGTGACTTCAATAAATTATTAATATTTTAAGTCAGAAGTAGGAGGCCTCATGGGGGGCAGTATATGAGGGAAAAGACAGTAACAAATTCTCTGGTGGAGGGATGGAGCTTTATAGCCAAACTCTACTTTGCAGTGTTTTCTTTGCAGGGCCATTATGAGCTACTGACAGAGGGTCTGTAATGGCAGAGCTGACATTAAGTAGGATGACGTGAATGGAGGTTTTCAGAGAATAGCTTTGCGGCTGTGAACCAAAATGTAGGCTACACATCTGGTCAGAGGCACGTGTCACTGACAGAATAAGAACCTTGGTGATTTCTTAAATGACATTAATTTTAATGTTAGACTTCCATCACTTTGCTTCTGCTACCCTGCCACATGGTTTTCCATATTTTACAGTGCACACATCATTTGAGTTCTGAAGAAAATTTGCTTAGTCAAAAAGTCAGCTGTATTCAAATTATTCATAAGGGAAATTGCATCTTAGGCAATTAAAATATGTGCTGGGTAAAATAAAATGTTCCTTCCTGAAAGGAAAAAGCGGGTGCTTCATCTACAAGAAATCTTATTACAAATTCTTTTCTGTTACTAAGCACCTAATATTAAAAAGAAACTTGTTCTAATCAGAGAGGAATCATACGGGGGCATGGTGGAAAAAAGTCATTTTAGTTTACATTGGTGCTTTTTCCACTCGTGATATAGACTTTTCCATGTCTAGCTCTGCCACCCCACCCACCCCCCAAAAACAGTTCTGCTACTTGTATAAGGGAATGTACATTAATTTTACTTTCATTGGATTTTGTAGGGTAAATGTGATCTATTCCACACAAATTAATGTCCATTTGAGCTTGGCCTGTGCTTATATGGATGATGGGAAAGCAAGACTGATGTCATCAGGTTTTGACAATTTACTAGGAAGGGAAATGAGCTAGGCCATATTTAAAATTAGTCTGAGAGAATAATGTAGTACACTGTACCTTTTGCCCCCTTAGAATATAAGTTACCCCACTTGAGCCATTAAAAACATTGGATTCTGCTAGATGCACATCTAGTCACTGATGTGCAATTTAAGACCCTTCCAGCAAAATTGTAGTTTGGGGGTTTTCTTTTCCTTATAAACCCCTGTAAGCATTCTCTTGAAGCTTTTTTTACTGAAGTCTGCAAATGTGCACTGAAAAAAAGGATGAACTGAAAATATACTGCCACATCTACAATCATCGGTTGCTTTTCCTACTTGTAGAAGAAGAAGAAGCTATTACTGTTTCTTTCCAGTCTTCTGAGTCTGCAGTGACAAAAAGCTAACTTCATTCCTGTTGATTCTGTACCGGTCAATGCCACAGATTTCTGAGTCATAGGTATTTCTCAGTTGTGTTCAAGCTTCTGCCTACAGAAGTGCCAAGCATAAAAGGGATAATCATGGGGGGTTTTGCATAGAAAGTAGCAGAGGCTGGCCTGTGGCATCTCCTGATGGCTGGGTGAAGGGGCAGAGATGAGATGGTAAGGAAGCTGGTCCTTGCTTTGGAGGGTTTTACCTGGGACATGGGGATGTAGCATTGCCTGCGGGCCGCGGGGACAAGGTTTCGGTTTCTCCTTGCTTGAACCATTTGACAGAGCTAAAGGGAGAAGAGAGCTCCAGCATTTTGCCATGTACCATGCTCCCTAGGAGAGGCAGAAGAAAACCTCGTTCAGCTTTTGCTCACAGAAATTATTGAGTGAAAGGAGGTAATTCTTGTTTTGGTCTGTTTGCAGCCTACTTGCTGGTGTGGTTTTCACCTTTTTTAATGTGTTCAGTCCATTTCTGCAGCTGAATCAAATCATACCATCATTTTCCAAGCAAAATCATTTCTGACGTATCATACCATCGATTTCCAAGCAAAGTCCTATTGGATTCTGTGGGGAATTCTGTTTTAAAAATCAATGGCATAATATGATTCAAAATAATAAAAGAGCACAAAGGGACATGGAAATTAGTTCATCCATGACACACAATATGGAAAAATCCATTAGTTACACCACACAGAGCATGTACTGGGCAGTGCTGTGCATGTCTTGTTCACAGGCAGAATGCCTTATATTTTAACACAGCTTTTTTACTTAAACAGTGGAGAACTGCATCTGAGGAATAAAGTTCATCACTGATCTTGTAGTTACAGTTTATCCAAGTTTATGGATTAACTCTATAAATTATAAGTATTTTTCACTGAAACGCAGTACTTAAATTTTAGCATTTTAATAACAAAGATTATCTAATACTTGTATTTTTTCATACAGCTGTATCAAAAAAATATACCCATAATCATGAATCTTACAATAATTCCACTTAGGGATAACATGTTTCTGTCCTTGGAAGCACTACTCTAATCTTCTTTAGTGTCAATTTGAGGTACAAAATCAAATTGAAAACCAAAGAAGCAAGGTCAGCTTTTGTACGTTTTAAAAAGTTTTTATGAGAGTCTAATGTTGTAAGCATGGCTTCATTAATTTTATACTTTATTTGTAGAGTTTTATTGTTCCTGACTGACGTAGATGTGTCTCTTTGACAATATTTTGCTGTTACTATCTCATTCCTACTTTATATTCCTCAAATTTAAGGCCTTCATTTTGCTTCAACTTTGTGATCTTCCAAATTAATATTTCAAACTTCTCTTAGTAGAAATCCTGCTCTCTCCTTTTGATTCTTAACATTTTTTTTCCCCTTCTGTATCAACTCCTGAGCCCACTTGCTCCTATTTTGAAGAATTATAACCAGAAATCTGATTTTGAAGCTGGAGCTCTGTAACTTTTTTGGTACAGATTAGCTAACTGAGGAAAGACAAATTGGTATCCATGATCAGGGAAAAGGAGGACAGTTTATTATATGTGAGCTAAGTAGTTATCAACAAGAATATAAATGGGATGTTTTAATAGCTTCTCTGAGTAATCCTTTGTTTTGTTCAAAGCACGTGTTATTCTGTGCTATCAAAATATGCACATCTATTATATAAGTTAGCATTTTAAATAAATACCACATGCAGCCAGTGACTGCTTATTAAAATGTTTGTAACCTACTTTGTACATACAGCCAGCTTTTTAACAAAGCAGGAGTTAATTAGGCTTGTGGGGGGAAATATAAAACGAAAACAAAATAGTAATGAAAACCCTTCAAACCAATGACCTTATTTTATTGTCCAAATGGGACAATAAATCAGACAAACCTGAACAAAGCACAGAAGATGTGAGAGGGGGTATAGAGAAGCAAAGTAAGTAGTTCAACAGCTAAACATCTTTTTGGGCATGATTTCTCTTTCTAAATACTTTCTTTAGAAACAGTTTGAATGTAAATGTATGACAGCTCTTCAGTCTTCCTGTAATTTGTTTGTTCTTCCAATTGCAGTGCATGTCGCAGGTCTCTGTTTAATAGACGTTTCCTTGGGTTTGGGTCCTGTCACACATGGAAATAGTAAGCATGGTCAATGTTGTGTTGCTCTAGAGACTAGAAACTGTTTTTTCTCCTTCTACATCTTCTTCCCCCACCTCCAAACACATGCACACACTTCCCCCAAGGAAGCCCTTTTTATGGGATTTGGTTTAACCCATTGTGACCCCAGAATGTGAGGTAGCCTGAGGAGCCAAAGACTGGTTGGGAAATGCTGTAAGCAACCTGCCTCCGTGACTCTGGGGCATATATTGAAATATTCCCTGAATGTCTTAAAAAAAGATTTTTTGAAAAAGCAACTTCATTGCATTTATTTTCATAAAGGAAGAAGCACAGTTGTAGAGATTTTATCCTTTATGTGATTGTTAAATAATACAGAAATTTTAAAATACATTTTGGGGTCTGAGGTTCATAAACATGTAGAATATTATACCTTAAGAAGGGCAATACAAGTGAGAGAGGCAGTGAATATATTTTAAGAGTTACATAAAAAAACTTCTAGATATTAGAAAGCACTTAAGGGAGAGCAATGAAGAGCGCTCCAAGCAATGGCTACAAACAGAATGAAAGCTAATAAAATGTGAGACTATAGCTGCTGATCTTCAACCTTAGTAACCTGAGCTGTGAGATCTTAGCAGCTTATACAGTTGAATGTTCAGATGAACAAGAGTGCTGAGCAAATCTTCATGTCTTTCCTTTTTCTTCTGTAAACAGTGCCTTGTTTAAATGTATCTGGAATCTGTAGATCAGTGCGGGAGTCCAGCTGTGCTTGCTGCTGCCTGAAGATAAACCAATATCAAATAAAAATCTATAGTCTTGGGAAAGTGAACTATATAAAAAAAATAATAAATGCCTTTGAGAAGAGATAGATGTGGCTGAGTGAAGGCAGCTGGGTCTGTCAGCAGAGATGCACTGGGGATGATTAGAGAAGAGAGCCCAGGAGTGAGTCTAATCTTGGGAGACCTGGCAGGCTTTCTGGCATTTTTTCCATCTCTTTATAAGGGAAATACTGGGGCATTTCAGCCCCAAACAGTAAAAGACCAGGTCACCTGCTTCTGCACATGATTGATATGTATCATCGAGGAGATGGACACCAAGTGCAACTGCAACCATGGAATACTTTTGTGTTTATATTTTAAAATGTCTGAATTAAACAGTATTTTTTTTACATGTACGTGAGTAGAACTTTAAGGAAGACAAGAAAGACAACTTTGGATTGTGGGATGAAAATTAAATAAGTAAAAACAAGGAAGGGAAACTGATTGAGTTTATTTTATTTTTGATGGCTTCCTGTGTAAAGCTTGGAAATTATCAAAGGCAGATGATGCATGCATATGGTTCGATCTCTTGTACTCTGTCTCTATTCTTTGGGTATTTTTTGCAATTTATAAATGGAAAGTTGAAATGTTCCATCTTTAAAACAGGAATGAAACATTTTGCATTTTCCAAAAGCAATCAAGAAACCAAAATATATCCAAAGAAAACAGACTGTTTAATTTCACCCAATTAAAAAGAGACAATGAAAAATTAATATTTTCAGAAAATAAACAATTTCTTAAAATGCATAAAATTTGATCGGAATTCACCATTGATACCAGGCCTGCTTTACATATGTCTAGACACAATACACTTCTGTACCTATTTTCGTGAATTCTTTGGGCTTAAATTTCCAGTATTTTAAAAATTCTTCAGATGTTCTGTCACAAAATGTCTGTTTAGCACAACATGCAATTAAAGAACAACGTTGCACTATTCATTGAGTGCTTTGTAATCTCTTATTATGTCCGTGTGTCAAAACGCCCTCAGAATTAATTATCTGTTTAATACCTGCTGATGCCAAATATCACAAAGCAAGAAAGACCCTGACAATTGCAGTTTGAACATTTGTTCCAACTCACCTAAGCAAGTAATAGCCTATATCTTCACTTACATACATGATGGATCTGGCACCATATAAAAATGATGTGCCAGATTTCTTGCGGGAGATGTGTAGACACCAGAAGGATGTATTTTTAAATTTCTGCTCTCCCCTCACCCCTGCCCTTGACCATTTTGCTTTACCTACTTGTTTTTTCCATGGGTTCTGCAAAATGTAAGAGATTGGAACTGCAGCGTATCACCTTCCACATGGTCTCTGCGCAAAGGTATGAAAGAAAAAATTGATTTTCACTTTTCGTCAATATTTCTAATTTGTAACGCATATTTTGCAGTAAAAGAAGATGCATCATCCCGGATTTTTTGTCAGCATTCCTGGAAGAAAGTGCATTGAAAGCTAATAGCATGGAAGTTTCAGCTTAGTAATTTACAGCCTACGAATGGATTTCTTTCTCTGAGTGATAAGTCAGTCAGTGAACCATGTATTGTATGGAGATGGTGGGCAATTCGCTCACTGGATGTGGGTGTTTTGGCATTTCTCCTCAAAGTTTGAGACACAGAATGAATTTTGACTGAGACTTTCTCGACCTTTCCAAATTTACATCCATTATTTAGTGGTTACCAAACGGGCTCTGATAAACCATGATGAACTGAGAATCCCCTCCATAAGCTCACTGTATTATTACTGGTAAATTTTGAAGTGTTGGTTGTGTTGGTTTTGCACACCTAATAATAGCTCATCTTTAAAATTCATTACACAGAAAAGTTAGCCATGACTTTTTCATGTATTCTGATTCATTATTTTGCCTGGCTAGCAGCAGGTCTTGTCAGCTGATCCACAAAGCTGCTCTGATCCCTCATACCTCCTCCACTTACAGGGTTAGCTCAGGTAGGAGGAAGAGGAGCTTTTGTATCCCCTGGGAGACCATGTTTTCTAGCAAGTACTGACATTGCTTTACATCTTTTCTGGATTAATTTGTTTGTCTATATTTGTCAAACCTTTTGCTTTGATGTTTACATTCAGATAAATGTTACTGTATATCAGGTTTCTTTACCTGGAATTAGAAGTGAAAATTAGCTTCTAGGAGAGGCAAGACTAAAGTAGCTCATGCCAGCTTAACAAGACAGCTGAACAAGACATATTTTCAATTCCATTTATCTTTTAAAGTCACTTCTTGAGGACCCTGTGAAGGTTTTACTTAAAGGTACATCAGAAGAGCTGTGTTAAAGCTTCTAGAAGACTTTAAATCCAATGTTGTTATACTGGAAAACCAAAGTTTAATCACTCTGCTTATGCACTTTTAAGCTGAGGAGCATTACGATATATATGTAGGTATCATACACACAATATAAGTATTAACACAAATAAGTGGGACTGGAGGAAATCTGACAGAACGTACAATCTGTTCCCAAAAAAGTGTTTGTCCAATAGCTCTTAAAGAGCTCTAATGACAGAGAACTTACTACCTTGCCTCAATGTTTAGGTTTTTCAAAATTGGCATTTATGCAGATCTTCTTTCTTGCAAATTAAAAGTTTCCAGCTAGTGTTCAATAAAGATCTTTAGTTTGCTTACTAAGCACCGCTTGCTTGATATTCTGATGTATACTGTAAGTAACTGTGACAATTATATCTAGTGTTACGTATTAATAATAATTAATTTAATTTTTATTGATGTCCCACAGTACATGAATGTCCATCCTGAATGCCCAAATATTTTCTGGATCAACCTGAGAACATAGTGTAAACTGTAGACTAATACATCTGAGTACATTTTATTTTTATTGTAGCACAAGAAAACCAAATTTAAGCACAGTGAGAACAATACTACTTTTACTAGTTGTATCTGTTCCTTTCTAAGTTATTTTATTAAGTCTTGTTGTTTCCAAGGGTGCTCGCTCTTGAGGTACAACATTTTTTTTGTTTTCACACACTAGAGTAAAACATGTTTAAGCTGCTAAGGTTAGCTTAGAGGAATTAACTTTTCTATACTGGAAACTAAATCTGGGTAATCTTAAAGTAAATTTTCAAGTTATTTGTTTATGTGTTTTGAGGCACAGTTCCATTATAGTCTTTTTATTTTTGTTAGAAATTGTCCCAACCCTAAGTGTATGCCTGTTAATAAATTGCCATAATAAATTCACTCATTTTGGGGACCTAGGTATTATGCAAAGATGATCTGAAATAGATGGGTCATGGTGAGATTACAAACAGTCTGGCTGGCCTGGAAATGACACTTGGATTCCAAAGAAAAAGCTGAAAGACTTTTTTCAAGGATATAATAGCTGGAACTTAAGCCCCTGCTATTCTGTAGTTTCACCATAGGGAAGTTGCAAGATCTGCACATGGGCTAGCAGTGATCCAATGCCTGAGTAAGGACACAAGGACCGCACTCATTCCTTTCTTTTTAAATTAGATTTAAATAATCATGGTGAGTGACAGCTATGAAAAAATATCACAAAGCATTCCCTCATTATCTCCAAATGCAATAATTAATAGATAGATTGGACCCTAGTTAACAATTGACCACAGGAAACTGTAGATCTTACAGCTGAATCAAATTAGAAATCAATATTTGTTTTCCCTAGTTTTTTTTAAGCAAGGCATTGGAAAAAAAAAATTATAATTTTAGTAATTTAGAAATGCTACATTAAGTTCATCTTTGTGGACTAGGCTGCACCTCTAAGCACAACAGCTCTGAAGAGGAGTGTCTTTGAAGGGGAGAATGGAAAAGAAGGGAAAAAGGAAGGGGGAGGGGGGATAGCAGAGGTAGGTGATGTTTTTTGGGTATGCAGACTCATGGGACTAGAGTCAGTCTGTGCTGAGATGTGAACAAAATGCCTTGGAGGAAGCCTTGGACAGGGTAATGCCTAGCTCTCATTATTGTTTTTACTAAGAAAGAGAGTAGGTACATCTTTTGTGGACTGTATAAATGCAAACAAGGTTGCCCAAATGAGTTGGGTACAGCCACCTTCAAGTGTGCAGTACATCTAGCCATCCTACTCAGCAACAGCTCTTCTCTCTCCCCCCTGCCCCTTTTCCTTCCTTCTGTAGCTGGATTTTTGAAGGGTTTTCATCAGGGGTCCTCAAACTACAGCCCGTGGGCCGGATACGCCCCCCCCACGGTCCTCAATCTGGCCCCCGGTATTTACAGACACACACACCCCTGCCGGCGGTTGGGGGGGAAACCAAGCAGCCGCTGATGACTGCCTGCCACTTCATCCGCGTGCCGGCCCCCTTGTTAAAAAGTTTGAGGACCCCTGGTTTTCATTTTCCAGGAAAACAAACTGTTGATTTTTGTTCTAAATCAGAGTGAAAAATAGATTTCCTAGAGAATGGAAGTTCTGCCTTTCATCCATCCTTTACCAAAGACCAGGGAGTAAATTCCCACATGTTCTATTAACTTCAGTAAGGTTCTGAATCTTTACATCAGCTAAGGCACAGCTTCCAGAATATTTGCACCCAACAGCCATTCCAATGCTCTTTGAGTACCTGAGGGTAACTCTCCAATTGATTGAACAGTAATTTCAAAGCAGATTCTTCTTTCTCTTCTTCTTCCATCTGCTTCTTTTGTCACTCAGCATTTTCTCCTTTCTCCCTTTTTAATTTTGACACTACACTATGATTAGAGTATTGCTTAACTGGTCACCTGACACTGCTGAATTGACTTCTTGAGAGAAAGAAGACAGAAAGAACATTTGTGTGTGTGCCTATTTATACTGAATGTATAATGGTATGACGTAGTTCACATACAGAGACCTGGGATAAGCAGTTGATACAGTCTACAAATAATTCTAGACCACACGTGCACCTATGTGAAGTCTGTTCAGAGTAGTATTATGTTTTTTGTTGTGGGGGTAGGGGTGAGAAAATTTACAAACTGTTTTTACAAACTGTTTTTTCATCACAACAATTGCTTTTGTTTTTCCTGGTGCACGTACTCCTCAAAATATGTTCATTCCATATGCACCAAACCTGTGAAAACAAATGTGTGAGTCTCCTTTGCTGAAGCATGTTGAACTGCAGGTATATAAAAAATAAGAGGAAGACATCCATGCGTTGATATATTTAAATAGAAACAGTAGTAACTTATTTATTTAAATAAAATGTGGTTGTCACTTAAACAATAAGGGAGAATAAGTTTAATCATTTGTTGCATACAATTCTATTAGCTTTAATCAGAAACGAAGCCTCCATAATATGTGATGAAATAATTGTAGGTGCGTGAAAGGTGTTTTCACCTGTAAAATAATTTGGCTTAATTTCAAAGATGTGAACCAACAGTGTGCAGCCTACTACATAAAATGTCTTCTTTTTGTATATTCCAGGTGCTTTATTCACTTAATTGGTTGCTGAAGATCATGTTGTATTGCATTTTTTGAGCAATAGGTAAGCTCTTCAGTATCTAATTTAATACCTGCAATACCTATGGGTACAAATGGGGGAAAATATTCTCATAAACTGACTTGCACTTTAAAGATCAAAATGCATTTAATTTATTCTTTTGAGCATAAGCTGCATCAAGGTCTAATGTTTATTAACATTTCTCTTCATTATTTCTGACTAGTGTGATTGCTTAAAAAGTTGATAAAAATTATTTTACAGAAATAGAAAGTAAATATACCTGAGCCTAAAAGTAATCTTAACAACAGACTTAAAAAACAAAAGCACAAAACAGACATAAAATGAGCAATGACTATAAACCCAGTGTTATCTATAACAGAAGAAGATGTTTTTTTAGTCCCTGGTCTGCTCTTTATTTGTAATTTTTGTGTGTGTGCATATGTACATACAAATGTGTCTTAAACCTGTCAGTTTAATATTAATTTTTCCTCTTAGTGAAAGCAAACATCAAAACAGTATTATGCTCTTGTCTTTATTTAAATTCTAAAAACAGGTATGCCCCAAAGTGATGTTTTTCTTTTTTTGTTGTTGTTTTGCTTCGATATTTTATTCATGCAAAGTGGTAAGTAGGTTAGTAGGTATAATGAACATGCTTAACTCCAAGTATCCGTTTTCTTCTCTGTCACAATATTCCCTTTATATTTCAGGTTTAGTAGCCATATTATACACAAAACACAAGCCTCCTGTCTGTGGCCCAAAAAATCTCACAACAGAAGAGTGAAATACTCTTCAACTGATTTTAACTATGCTGGGTTTTTAAATCGTGAGGCAAAAGCCTGTTCTTGAACTCCCCACCCCTTATAAGTGTTACAGAGTCTTGTCACAAAAAACTGCACACTGCATAATTATGAAATAACAATTCTGCTTGTTCTTTCTTCCCTGCTTTTAAACATAATTTTGAAGTATTCCAAAGAAAAAAAAAACAGACAGAAGGGTATTTTCAAATTCTGTATCTCCCACCCAGTACCCTACAATTTTTTGTGAAGTTCATAACCGTGTCAGTACATTTGTTTTTGAATCCTTGTTGCTGTGTGAAACCAATATGAATATAAATGTGAAAATTCTCAATGCAAGTAATGGAACACTTTGGCTGTAGAGAAACAGTAAAACAGAGATTAGATAAATGTGCTAGCAAATGAATGAAATGAAATTATCCCTGTAATGTGTGTAATGTGATACCTGACATCGAGTCTTCACAGTACTGGGCCAGTTTTGGGTTTCTTGCCTTTTTTGTACCCACCTCCCCCCCCCCCCCCCTTTTTTTTTTTTTAATGCAACACTTGTAATGCTAAAATTAACTCTTATCTGATGTACTGCATAAAAAAAGGCCATGATAGGTTACTTACAAAAGGATGCTCAACATTGTTCTTATCAAAATTATATTCAGTTCCATATTTCTGCTGCGAAGTGACACTGACCTGTATTCCTTGAAATAACCTATGTTCATGCACCATAATATTATGTAGTGTGGATGGTGTAAATGAAAGTTTATGTTGACAAGATTGTTGCTAAGTTCCGAATTTCATGGTGAGATTTAAAGATGTGTTTAAAATACAAAGAACTAATATCATAATTATTATTTGTTGTATATCTCATTTAATTAAGCAGCCTTGTTTCTTTCCTACATAACTATATTTAATTGCAAGATAAAGAAAATAATCCCTTTCAAAATATATAGTGAAATGTCCAACTGTTTACTTCACTGAAGTTTTACTAGCTTTCTGTGGAGTAGCTAGGAAAACTGAAGTTAATTACTTTTTTTTTTTAATGTTGCATGGATTCCTTCTGGAATAAAAATAATGTGTGACCCATGATATATGAATAAGGTTTCTTAATTATTTTTTTAAAAGACCTCTAGATCTTGTTTATGTCTACACAAGTTTGGGGAATAAATTAAATTTAAGGTTGTTTTTATTTATTTTATTGGGGTACATGAAAAAAACCTAAGCATGCTAACTTCCTCTAGTAGCATTCATTCTTCAATACCTGCAGCCTATCCCATATTTCAGCTAATTCGGTGAAGTTGGAAAATCAATTCTGTTTTTATAAATACTGATGCTGTGATCATTGTCTTTGCTCTAAGGGCTTACATTTGAACACAACATAATTCAGATTAATAATGCATATTTAATAAATGCTAACATAAGTACCAAGGAAGCACTTTGGTTTTGAAATAAATCTCAGCATTCAGTTGTAATATCTAATCAATAATTAATTATAAGCTAGTTGACCCAATAGACTCATGCTACTTGCATGTATTAAAAAAGAAGAATCTGGTAAGCATATTGGAAAACTAGAAAATATAATGTATAATCTCTTTTTGCACTATCTTTTCACTCAGGCACGAGATTAAGATTTATTTCGTGTTTAAGAGCCCTTGCAAGCATATACAGAAAATTAAAAAAGATTAATCCTAAATAAGGGGGCAAGTATACCAACACAGTGCAGTGTATGTGTGACCCGTGATCCAGTCACATCCAGTCAGTGGCCCGGTATGCTTTCTGTAGATTCTGTTGTGAAACAGCCTTGATACGTATGATGGTGGCTAAAGTTACATAGGGCATCTTATTCCTGTGCTGGCTATTGATGCTGTAGCTTGCAAGGACGGTCCTTCCAAGGTTGTTACAGTCCTTCCTATACATTATATCTGAGGGATAGGTATCTGCCGATAGCCAGTGCTGAACAACTCCCAAGTAGCTTGCTCAAGCCATACAATACACCAGGAATGACATCCTAGCAACAATGCACCATAACTGCCTACGAACCATATGCACCATAAAAAAGACTGAAAAGTACCAAGTCCAGCTGTATCTCTGTTGCAAAGCACCTGTGCAGGTGCCTTTTCGTGGCAGGTTGCAAAGTGCTGACTGGTGACTTCAATGGAAGTTGACTTGGAGATCCAGAGCAAACCCCATCGTTGGGACGTCTGACTTTGACTGTAATCAGTAATGAGAAAGAGGAGACAGAGAAAAGAGTTGGATTAATATGGTAAGAAACTCCAGAAACTGAAACAGCCAAAATATTTCAACAATGAAGGTGACCCTATACAATGGATTAACCAAATATTTATGTCGCTTAGGCTGAAAAACTGTTCCAGGGCAAGGCTCTTAATCACAGCTGTTTCAGGCTGTGATGCTCTTCCTACTCATCACATCGTGCTGCTATTTTCTTACCAGTTTTATTGTGTATGTTATCACTCACTCCATTTTCTGGGGGAAAACACTCTGCTTTCTCTTATCTCCTGAACTGTATCTTCACTAACCTGTGACGGAAAAAGAAGTACACGCTATGGCTTAGCTGACCTTAGCTCTATGACGAAGCTGTTCTGCACAAAACATGTCTGTAATGATTTTGCATTTCTGATAACCATGCAGGTTTTTTTAAAGACTGAGGTTTATTGCCTTATGAAAATGTTGCAAAACACAAAATGACCAAAATTTTGTCTATGTTTCTGCACTCCTTTTCAACAGTTTTATCTAATTATATTATCCAGACAGATTCTTTGATGGAAGGAAATACATGTTTAATTACTGTTACTTTTAGATTATACACGTATTGCATACATATGTAAAAAGAATGCCAGGAAACCTATTGCCCATCAGCCATGCAAACAGAGTGGCAAAGAAAGATTCCTTAGAAAGGATCTAATCTCAATAGACGAGCCAGGCTAGTTGATACTGAGATCCCACCTGAAGGACCCTGCAGACCTTCTCTCTCTGAGATATGATTTTCCTGTAGATCGCATCAGCACAGATGCTCAGATGAAGGAGAAATTGCAGGAAGTCTCTCCCTCTTGGCAAAGATGGATAACTTTTGCAGTGCTTGACCACTCCTGTAAAGATTTCTCTGTTGTGCACTGTCAAGTTGAGGTTAATGCTCATGCATTTAATTTCTAGCAAATAGATCTATCTTACTGATGGAAAAGTAGACCCTATTTTCTAAAGAACTATCCTCATTTCAGGCATGTGAAAACTGGAAGCCTGTTTGTCTGAGGAACAGCAATTGGTGTCCCTTTGGTGGACACTGAGAAGTTCCACACTGCCCTCTTCTGCCTGAGCCTGGACTGGCTGATGCAACGAAGACCTTGAGGTTTAAATGTTAGATCTTTATCTATATCACCATACTTTCTTACAAGGTCAAAGGGTTTGGGTTTTTTTAAGCAGTTGACTGTATTAAATGTAAGTCTAGTTTTAATATAGTTAGTTCTCATTGACTCTTCCGCTAGCAGCAATCTTCCAGTGAGGAGGACTCAAAAAATTACTTATGAACTTTAAAGAACTTTAAAGAACATCAAAAAATACTTCCTCCACGGGTAAAAAAGAACATGCCTGCTGATATAGTTGAGTGTCATCAGATGCATTAGCAGTATTAGAATGCCTTGAGTTTTACCCAAATTGTTCGCTCTAATACCTGTCTTTAACAGCGTTGTGTCCTACGAACCCTCAGTGATGATTTCAGCTAACTTTGGGTACTAGCCCATGGTGTATTCCACCCTGTAGGAAACCCCTATTCTTTTGCTGGGCTTGTCTGAGGTCTGCTTTTCAGAAATACAGAGCATGCTTACCTCCTTTGATTTTCTGATTGCAGTGTTTGGCACTTCTTAAATCAATTTGTAGGCAGCTTAGATCAGAGAACTGAGCTTTGAAAAGTAGGTTGCAGGCTTCTGCTCGAGATTTAGATTAAAGGTAACATCTGTGAATTTCTTATGAGCTTACTTTCATGGTTCTAGTTTGGCAAATAGAAATAGAACTGGTTTCTTGCATTCAGAAAAGAGATGGAATCAAGATTCTTACTTTCCAAAAGTTTGGAAAGGAGGAGTCTGGATCTCATGTTCTCCTTTGCTTTATTATTGAGAAGCATGTACATTAAAAAAAACCAAAACTGACTGACATAGGCATATTCAGGAAAATTATAGTCATCATCTCAAAATATGTCTCTGGCAGCTGACTCTCAGATGAAGTATCTCATGATATTGCCTTGTTTTTGATGCCCATTACAGGGTTATGCTTGTGTATTCCTGAAACAATGGACTGCTAGTCTTGCCTTAGTAACCAGACAGTAATCACGTGTTAGTAGATGTATTCTGGTATATGGATTGCTCCTGATTTACTTATCAGCCGTGTTTTGGCAACGTCCTACTTCTATAGCAAAAGCAGAACTGTCAAAGAGTTTACTAATCCATTACATGAAGGGTGCAGTAAAATGATTGATGTGCGATTTAACAGTTTATTATTCTTCATTAAAAATGTAATAGAACATTAACAGAGTTCTGTTCTCAAAGGTATTACATGTACAGAAAAAGGAGAGAGGCTAGAACAGAAAATAAAGCTGTACAGGTTTCTATAGTTTAAAAGTTGCATGACAAATCGTATTTACTCATCCCAAAGCCTCATTATGCAGTAAAACAGAGTTAATGAGAAATCAACCCCACTGCTCAGAGATCTTAAATTTTGGCAAATCTCAGCTCATTGTCACTTTGGAGATGCATAAATCTGATATTTGGTCTTTTCCTCTGGAGCTTCTATGGAACTCTACGCAGCCTTCTAATTAGTCATTCCAAAATAGCAAGCAAGTACATCATGCTCATTATCTGCAGTGTTTCTGGCTATGTGTAATAGCTTTACTCCAAAACTTTTCCATTGCTTTCTTTCCTGCTTCCTGGATCTGTCACATATTTGTGAAAGGGGATGCAAAAAACTAATAAGAAAATAATGAATTTATATTTTTGCTTTTTTACTTACAAAGTGTATATAAATAATTAATGAGCATGTTGCAGGCAGGACGTATTATAAGAACAGTAACAGTGCTATAGATGTTACAATCCAGAAAATAGGCAACTCATTACCCCTTTGCACTCCATAGATAAAAGTTGCCCACTTATGAAATACATAGTAATCCTTTATTAGCTTTTGTTAATTTATTTATAAACCAGGATCAGATTCCTTACACTTAAAATGGAGATGTATTTCTCAAATGAAAGAATTATTAGAATAAGGTATACATACTATTTCTCATTTAGAACATTATATGAAATAATTTTTAACAGCTTGATAGTGACTTAAGATTCTAATATGTTTCTGTGGTGTCTGAATAGAATTATTTTTCTGTTAGATGCACTGCATGTGCATGAACAATCCCCATTTACATAAGAAGTCTGAAACAGCTTATTTTAGTTGTATTTTGTTGTGCCATAGGGGTAAAAACTTTGGTTCTGACTGGAAGCACAAATTTTCTAAGTTTTTTTTTTCTGTCAGAAGTTTTCCATTTACAGGTATTTCCTTGAGAACCTGTTCAAATAAAACATCCGTCAGAAACATATGGAATGATGAATCGTTCAAGCTTTGGCTGTAGCAGTATGAGAGGGGAAGAAAAGGCAACCTCCCCCTTTTGAAATATTTCTCACATAGTTTGTACAAAATACTTTCTTCAGGCATGAAAGCATATTCTGGCCCCAGATATTTCTCTCTTTCCCAGTAGACTAATTTCAGTCTCCTATGAGAGACTATAAACCAGTTTTGCAAAGGTCAGCAAAGAACAGATTGCATGGCCCTGGGCTTCATATTGTGCATTTGACAATGATCATATTTGATGTGAGGGCAGGAAGGAAAAAAGGTCTCTGGCAGGTAGGATGGAGTAGAGGTACATGGTTAAAGAGTCCTTTTGCATATTTAGCACAAGCCATTTGTCTTTAATTTTGATATTCTGGAATACTCACCACCTCACTATATTAAAACAATCGCTGTAGCTGAGAATCAAAACTAAATGCAACTCTTTCTTTAAGGTTAAAAAAGGAGTGAGTCTTGTCGTGGTCATGATACTTTTAAAACATGTATTAAAACTTAATTATGAGATTAAAATTACTCTCTGTTAGAAAACACGACCCTGGATCCAGCAGTTTATGTAAGCATGTTTTAGTTTCGTATAGGTTAAAAACAAACAGAACCCACCCACTTCATTGGGTTTTCTATGGTGCTGGAAGTTTATCTGTGCTGGGCTAGAGCCTTTGTTAGGACTGTTAGAGGCAAAAAAGCAGAAACATGAATGAGAGTCATTTACAGTGAATATGTTGCTTATTGTTATTGTCTTTTTGCTTTATCATTCATCATATTTCACTCATTTGAATTATAGATATATATGTGTGTGTATATATATATGTATTTTTCATTGCCTTTTTTCCCTTTTTTTCTTTTTTTTTGTCAAATAAATACAAAGGAGAGGAATCTATAGTTTTGTTCCCTTTATCTCTGATTTGAAAATATAAGATGTTCAGGAAGTTCTGTTGAGCTTGCAACAATCTATTGAAAATTAGTTCATTTGTATGAGATGAATCAAACACCAAAATGTCAGGTGTGTTCCTTTTCCCAGCATCATTGCTAATCTATAGTTTCGGTAACTGAAGAGAAGTGGTGTATAATGAAAATGTCTACTGTGCTGTGTATCATTAGCTATTCCTTATTACAGTCAGGCATCTATTCATCCTTTCTGGATGTACTCATGAATAAGATGCATAACAAACTGATGTTCTGTTTTTTTCCTCATTAAGAATCTGATATCTTGTTCAGCAACACTGAAAAGGAAACGATTTGCGTTCAGCTCTCAGTGTGCATTTTATAACCCATAGAAAATTAAAAATAAACAACAATATGTACAGTGATTTCATATACTTTCTTCACATAAATTAGAAGCATTTCCAAAAAGTCTGTCAGAGCTGGTGAATGTATACTAGAAAATACTCTAGCAGCAATGTAAAGGCTTCTTTTATAAGTGATTGATAGTATATCAGATGAACCAACATGTATCAGATAGATATATTCTGCACTTAACTCTTGTGACTCAGTTATTCAGATTCTCCTCAAATCTTTCTCCTGTAAATTTTGATTTTTAATAACCTTTCCAGTTCAACAGACTTATAATGTATAGAAATAAACATATTTTCCAGTACATTCAATGGAAGATAGGAGTGATCAGTGACTAAGAAGGAGGCATAACATGTAGCTTACTTCCTATCTGATCAGGAAACCCATTCACAGTAGTTTAACTGCAGTTCTTCTCTAGTGCTTTTCTTACTCTGTGTGGGCTATAAGCTCTTTAGAATAATGGATTTTTTTTAGGTTTCGGTTTTGGTTGGTTTGGTTTTTTACAGCTCCTAACTCCAAGGGACTCCACAGGTACTCTGGGATGCCAGTAACAAATAATAATTTTCTGTTAACTTAAGCTTTAGATGACTGAGATTTGCTTGGTAACCAATTGAAATTGCATTACTAACCAAACATATCCAGATCGTAACAGGACCTGCTATCCTCAGGTTTTAGATATTTTAGATGTAGATACACTGTTAGGTGAAAAATCAAAATTCAGTTGCCACCTGAGAATGATTTCCTGCTTGAAGGAAGTAGGGGGGTGGAAATTAAAAGAAAATGGAAATGATGTACTCTGTTTCTTTAGGACTTTCTGGTTGACAGCATCTGGTGTGTTGTGTAGAAATGTGACTGGTGTTAACAGTGCTTCACACACTCACTGTGAAGGACTTGCAGGGCCAGATTCTCATTAACTCTACATTAGATCAGTAAAATCTGAAGAGAGCTTCTAATTTATCCTTAATGTATTCTGCTTGCAATCTGAATGTGCTAGCAAACAGATCTAGTGAAAACTTTCAAGATAAATACAGTATTTATACTTTTGCTGATAGTCCATCATCTGGTTCTCGTTCATATATACCCTGTACTACATAGCTGACAAAACTAAAAATTATTTTGAATAATCACAGTGCAGATACATCAGTCCAGAATTACTTGTTGAAACAGTCTCTTTGGAGTTGGAGTGAGTTTCTCAATTAAAAAAAATATGAAAAGATGTGTTATTTTATCTTACACATAAAAAACTAGGTGATAAATGTTTTCTAAAATAACTCTTGTCAATCAGTATTATTTGTCCAGATGGAATTATGTTTTCCTTTCCGCGATATCTGTGCCTGTATCAGTGATGGAGAATTCAAACCCAACAATACTGTGTGTAGATGACTAACACAAGGACATGTCTTTTTAATAACTAGTTGAGAAGGATCAGAGAATGCACAGCAAGTTACATGGAATTGGTATTGATCAACAATGTTTTCTTGAGGCACGACAGGACTTTCAACTGTACCACATATACCAGGCATCTGATTCACTTTGTGTGTATGGGGGGTGGGGGGTCGGGGGTGGGGGAAAGAAAAAAACAAACAGGACAAAAAGCAAATGGATAAATCAAGTTATATTAAGTCAAACCTACAATGCTTCCTGGTTTTCGGTTACTTGGTGCAGTGCTTTGAAGCACAAATGCTAGGCAAGAAAGGCTTGGCAATTTTGAAGCACATTCCATGAGACAGTTAAGAAAACAGGACTGTGTTTTAATTAGGCTGCAAATGTGTCTTAACTTTACCACTATTATATATAATATCGTATAATAATACCACTTCTATATATATATTACATGTATATAAAATCCTGCTATATATTCTATTACTATACATATATATATAATGCTACACAGAAACAGGAGGGAAACTACCCTCAGTATTATTTTCTAAGCTTTTAATAAGATCCTTGGCCCAGCCTTTCGATGTGTGGAGATGAGATGTGGGAACACAGACAAAATTAACTGATCTCCTGTGATGTTAAAGGGTAGGAGCCAAAACTTGCTGCTGCTTTCTAATAATTTTCTTGCAAATTTGGTTTATTCAAAGATTAATCTCTTTGTTGAAAAGGGAAACTGACAATCTATTCACGTAATATCCCTTGACTGAATATACCTATATTATTAGCATTTCCTTCTTTAATTTTGGCCAGACTCTACTCTAATCCCAGGATATGATGGAGAGTCATATCCCACTCACATTTGCCTTCACCTGATTTAGCTATGTCCTTCTGTAGTTTGTCCACATAAATTTGGCTTTCTTCCTTACATCTTCCTTACTGTATTTTGATCACATCAAGTTCCTATTACTGCGTTGTGTATTTCCTTAATCATTAACTTTATCAAGGTCTTAAATGTAGTTTTTACAATTAGTGTGGCTTTTCTCTCCCCGAAAGTATCTAGATGTCTCTTTCTGTGCAAACTCCAAATTATTTCATCATTAAAAGGAGCACAGGTATTTACGTAAAGTATTCTTGCAGCATAAATCATGTAGAACGTTAGTAGCACAGAGAAGACAGCTTGCAAGAAAACCATCTTTTGTCTGGATATATTTCTTTGTAACAGCAAACTGTTCTGATTGTCATAATGGGATGGATAGCTTGAACAACTAGAAACAGTGCGGTTTTTAATTAGCAGGAGGAGTAAGCAGGAAAGGAGCACACTATCCTCATTTTTAACACATTTACTTGTAATCGAAATAAAAACACAGGCTTCTCAGCATGTTGAAGACTTAATTTTAATAACTGATGTTTACTTAATGGTTGTAACTGCAGCTTCCTAAGAGATTGGCAGTTTATAATATGCTAGCATTCCCAGCTGTTATCATTCAAATAAGAAGAAAGACTAAGAAATTAACACTGAGAAAACTACTTAGCCACATGGTAGCACATAGGATATAAACTTGACTGTAAAAGAGCAGAACAGTGCTTAGAACATTAGAGCATTTTCCCCAGTATGAAACACATTTTCAGGTATAGCCCATTTTTATGTTGCAGTTATGAGGCCTTCACAGTTAAATCTTTTCGGCTTACTAATACCCACTTACTAATATTTGTACCTTTTTGTAATGTATGTTTCTAGTACTTTTTTTTTTTTTTTTTTTAGAAAATCTGAGCAGAATTGATTGATTGGTACTTATTAACCTCATTTTGTCAAAGCCAAAATTGACATGATTCTATTCAGATCTTCACAGAAATTACAGTACCAAATGGTATCATCAAATATAATGTTCTGTAGAAGAATTACATTATGTTTATTATAGTTATTTGGAAGGATAAAGAAACGATATGAAGATCTTATTCAGGAAGCATTCATCAGACTGTGGCCTTTTGTGCCCAGCCTCACGCTCATGGTTTTTTTGCTCTCCACATGTACATTTTGCTGTTCCTTCATCTATCTCCAAGTGCTTTCAAAGGAAAAACAAGTTTCAACTATCTTATCTATTAGATAGGCAAACAAAGGCACAAAGCGATAAAAATGATTCACTCAGTCTCGCACTATAGGTCAGCTGCAAAATCGGGAGCAGAACTAGGGACACATGGCTGCCAATCAGTATTTTCATCAAACACCCTTCTACACCGTGTGTAGTGTTATGTTATTCCTTGCAGGTCTCACTAGCAACATTTAAAATAGAAGTGAGGGTTTGGGGATTTTTTTAGATATAGTTATGGGCATATGAGTCTCGGTACACTTGGAGTGTGCAGGCATGCCTGAGACAGTGCTGTGCCATATCAACCCAAGTGAACACTGAGGACTCACGGCACCTCAATCTAGAGATATTAATTCAAATGCCTCTGAGCGATGGTGGTATTTGATGCTCTTAGTGAAGGAAGGCTGTGTGCCAGCCACCAAAAAACCAGACCTTATCTATCCTAGGTAATGGCAGAGCATTACTTTTCAAGACACTCAATGTGTTTCACTCTTTCTGCTTCTGCAGAGAGTATTGCCAGCCTGAGAATTGCTGGGAATTGGCTCCCCTGGGGTTCCCAGCGGGGCACCCGAGAGAGTCCATAAGCCTTTAATGTAGATCACTGTAATTACACCAGGATCACCATAAATAATGTGAAATTCAACTGGAACTATTCAAAATATGTACATGCCATAAAAAAAAATTAAAAAATCTCTGTGTTTAGAATCAGAGAAACAGGCCAGATCCCTGCATGAATGCTGACAGCAACCCCTCCAAGGAGAACACAGGCAGAGCCAGCCAAGGGCGCGCAAGGGGCAGGGCAGGGCGGCTGCTTCTGATCCGGAGCGCCAGCGCTTCCCTGTCTGCAACAGGCAGCTGAGATTTCCCTTGTGGAGGTAGGTGCCTGGAAACAGTCCTGAGTATGTTATTTTGAAATGCATCAAGTGGAGGTACCTTCTACCTCTGCTTTGTTGAAATTATGCTCTTATGGACAATGGGAAGATAAAGGATAGGCATATGGATGAGCATAGCCCAGTAATGGTTAGTCAGGAAGGGACTGACCTCTGCATTTCGGTTCCCTCTTTCAGGACTGCATCTCTCCTTTTCCTTCTTCCTTTTTCATTCAAATTGCTGTATGTTATAGCCTCAAGGTGGTGGTGAACTAAATATGAAAAAAAAATAATCACATTATTTGTTATGAATTGTCCAGACTTCTAATAGTATGGGTATATGGATGCAGGGAGAATAATTTGCATTAACACTTATAAGCCAACTTTGTTGTTGGTTTCTCATAACAACATAAATAATGAACAATAATGAACAAAATTTGTTTTGGTTTAGACATTTCACTGGAGCTATAACCATGAAATGAAAATATAGTTTTATGCAGTCTCATTAGTTTGCTTTTTTTTCCTAAAATAAAATATAAGCAATAGGCTTTTCTGCTCCAAAGTGATCATTATTTTTCAGTATTTCATTTTCTACAGTTCTCTCAAACTGTTCCTGATAATATAGTTAATCCGGGTATTTTCATTCTAGTGGTGTATTATACATTAAGTTAACCTTACGTATCACTAGGTACATTTTCAGAGTTCCAGCTCAGCACAATTTCTCTTGAGTTAACACTTCCTAATGTAAAGTCTTCTTTCTAGCAATAAATTCTAACCTTTTGCTTCTGACATAATTTTCTACAAAAACTGTATTTGCTATTTGCAAGTAAGTCCTTATTTTATCTTCACAGTTAATTATTTATTTTTCCAGTGGGAAAGCTCTAGTGTATGCTAATTTGAATTTTGAATTAATAATAAACATAGGTTCTTTCTTCATTTCTACTGTATCATAAAATGTGGCAAATACTCTTTCTGTCTCTGAACTTCCAATACAGCCTTCTTCGTATGGATGCTGAATACAAGGGAAGGGAGATAATAGAAAACTCCGTTTAATCTGTAAATATTGGTCCATGCCCTGCAATGAAATGTATATGCCCCATGTGATTCTGACTGCTAAAGGAGATTAACTACCTGTTCAGCTGGGACCAATTACAAGCTGCAGCAGCTGAGAGAGAAACATCAGGAGGCCAGATGGCTTGGAGAAGTGCAGGGGATTTTCTTCCAGCAACAGGTTTCGAAGGAAAAAATACCATGGGATGCGAGGAAGAAAAACTCTTTGCAGGAGACTGTGTGTGAAGTAGAAAGCATTTCTAATGGGGGTCTCCTGTTTTTCTGAAGTAGGAATGATTACATTCAGGCACTCCTACCAACCAGCTTTGGAAGGGGATGGGGTGGGAGAGTGCCTCGAAGTTGTAGAGGCTTCTGATCTCCCCACCAAATGTTTTGCTGCTGGGGAGGAGGACACCAACAGGAGATCTCCATCTGGGGCACTGGTAATTGGTGGTATGCTAAGTATCTGTGTGTCATTTTCTATTCTGAATGTGAAAGAAGAGTGTTGGTTAGCAAAGGCTGAGCTTAGATGAACCTCTCTTTATTAGCATGTGAAAGTATTTACTGAGGTCCACAGCAAAACTCATTAAAATTAGAGTGCTATTTCCTTGCATGATTGCTGGTTTCATGTTTGAATTTAACTGGTTCTTTCTTTAACATACTCCTTTTCTGCTTCATTTTGACTTATGCGAGCTTATAGTCAGGTAATTGTTATTAATTTTGCTGTTGTATATAGGAACTATGTGAGTGTGGCTTCACAGGGATTTCAACAAATCAATGTGTTGTAAATGGCAGACTACACTGAAGGTAAGTTTTGCTAAGTTGGAAATATGTATCTCTGAAAGACTGGATTTCCATGTGCTGTGAAAATAGATCTGTGGTCTGATCACATCCACATTGCACATTCCTAAGTGCAACTTAACTTTCAAAAGAAAACAAGTGTTTCTATAAAAAAAAAATAAAAATCTGACCTTAACTAGTTATATAAAAAAAATTCTATACTGAGCTATAGTAAACTACCTCCCAGCTCCCTAGAATATAGTATCCTTTTTAGGATACTACAGAGTGTGAATTGATAAGACTAACTGAAAGTAATTTTAGGAATTTGCTGACAGCTCCTACTCATCAGGCAAGCTGTCTGTCATCTGTGATATCTATTCTTTATTGCAATGCCTTGTAGTTTGAAAATTGTAAAGTAGCTGTGGATATGTGGGGGTTTTCTCTCTTCTTTTTTTTTAATGTGTGTCGGATGTTACAAGAAATGTAGCAAAGGGATTTCAGAATTGCAGTGGTAGTCATAGAAGTGTTTACTTAAAAGGTTGACAATAAATCTGGGCTGTTTTTAATTGGGTTTGTCTTTGTTCTTATGGGAGTAGTAGGTGGGGGTGGGGTTCTGTGTTTGCTTTCAGATCACTTGTACTGCACAAAACTTCATGCAGCTTTTAATCAACACTAGGTTTGAGAGGGCTATGCTTTTAGTTTTGCATAGTCAGTAAGGTTAGGTCTAGTGGCAGAAGTGGAAAGATACATATGTTTATCTGTACAGTCATTTAGCCAATGATCAATAAATGTCTGACGATAAATCAATATGGATGTAATCTCCAATCTGTGGACTTCAAAGAACAATCTCCTGAGCGTTCTTACCACAAAATCTATATTCACTTCTGTCTTCATTCTAGCTGATTTATGCTCTGATGCTGTTTGCTTTCAAGGACCTCCATTTCTCCAAGTGCTGCCTGGTAGGTAAGCAACAATCCATCAGCGTGCTACTAATATCAAGGAGGCTTATATTTAATTACAGATAACAGGCCCAGTGGGACTGAGAACAAAGTAACCAATCACTAAGATTTGATATAAGAAAATATAAAAAGAGAGGGAAGCCATAAAACGCGAAGGACCTTTATGAAAGAAATAGGTATTCTGTCATTATGCTCAAAACATATGGAATATGAGAATGAATTATATGATAGGCTGTGTTTTCAGACAGATTTTAATTCTTTTCACATAAAAAATACTCTTGGTAAGGAAGAACTCTCTTAGGTAAGCAACCAAATATGCCTATGATTAATCTACCTAGATTTGGTGTTGTCTTAATTATGTGTATGTAGAGAATACATATGGGTTAGTTCTGTTTCTGAATATAAATGTGCATTTTTATTTTACTGTTAGACAATAATAACGTAGCTAATATCCCTTAATATACAAGATGTTTTAGCATTCCTTTTTCCTGTACAGTAAAAGCGATGTAGTTCCCTGATAACAGAGGTAGCCCAATACATTTCCTAAATATGATTTCTTAAACTTCCTCATGTTTGCATGTGTTGGAGCTAGATTTTTGTATAGGCTTGCTAAAACTGGCCCTACTGATACAGTCGCTGTCTTTTATTTAAACTAGCACATGAGGAAACCAGTATGGGCTGACCTTTAGGGCCAGCAATATGCAATAAATATGAGCAACTAGTGTGCTGCTTTAAATGTAATTCTGGTATAATGAATTCAAATATTTGAATAGCCTGATGTTTTTAGGAAACTAATTTAACAGAAACACAATGAAACAATATCACTTCTATTTGAAAAATCATTTTATCATATTAATCCATGAATTATTCTGAGCTGATGAAAGTAATTTTTAAGAGAGGCCTGTTTTGTGAAATAAACTCCTGACTAGTTTTGGTCCTGAGTCCTTGCATAGGAAATTTAAGTCAGACTAGTTACAAATAAAAAGTGATTGAAATAAGCATGTACAACTGTCATAGCTGAAGCTTTTGAAATGAAGTGGGGAAATCTTCATTAGTGAGATGGAGATAAAAGAGCTGACAGATGGAAGAGGTAGGGAATAAAATGAAAGCAAAGGCAGACAGACTGCAGCCAATATGAAGAAAAGGGAAAATGCCAATGAATATATGTAAGGCACATGATGCAGTAACTATTATTGCAGCTAAAACATGCATGTCTCAGCAACTGTATAAATGAAGATAGTTGCTAATCACTGTCAGCTGTTGGTCTTTTGTTGAAGAAATCTGAAATACTGACCTTTGGCTTCTGAGAAAACAACCTCAAGCTGAGGCTTTTGGAGGATACATTATCTGTAAAAATGAATCTGCGTGCCTTTCTGAAGGGATTATTGCTGAAGTATCTGTGAAACATCAGTGAAAACACTGATCTCCACTGAAGGAAAGACAGTTCTGTGAATTTAACTTAGTGGTCACTGGATTTGTACCTGTTAAGGTTTTTGTTTTGTTCTATCCTGTTATTTACAAAGTTAGCCCAAGGTTTGGAGTACTCTCAAGGAGTTTCAGAGTGTTTTTCATGGGTGTGAGTTTGCAGGTAGAGCTATTCACACACTCAAGAAGTCTGCCTAAAACTTCCTCTGCTTTTAACATTTTATTGTATTTTTAAAATGTAAATGAGCTTATAAAATAAGGAAGCTTTATGGATATGCATTCAATAAAAGGCATAAGGTGTATATGCAAAGGATAAGCTGAATGGGTTGTGTAAATCAGGTTGTGTGATGATTAAGAGGGAAGACTGTAGATTTGCTTTAGTCTCTCCAGGCTTTACTACCTACAACTCTGTATCTTGGCATAGTATTATTGATATGTACCACATTTGGAAAAGTACACAGACCACTGAAACAAAATATTGCCTTCTATAAAGTAATGATGGAGTGGGCAAGGAGGCGAGAGCCGAATCTTCTTTAAAGTTGTCTGTGTTTTCCTGATGATATATGAAGCATTAGCAAGGTTCGGCCAGCTTGTGAACTGAGTGCCTGAATCCACAAGAAGCAAGAGCGAACAATTCTTTCTTAGTTAGCTAAAAATCTATTATATTGGGTTTTAGTAAGACCATTAAGGATGTGTATTAAACACTCTGAATTCTTCAGGCTCCTTTGTGCTCCTTAGCCTCTGGCTGTGGAGAGAAACCAGTGAAGAGATGCCTTTGTTTGTAGATGACATTATATTTTTATACCTAGTTCTTCTGTTGAATTTTTTCAGGAGGGCCAGGCAAAATTTGATGATTCTCACTGAAAATTCTTTTACTTCATATTCAGAAGGTCTGGCTATTCCTATTAACTCAAATTAGAGAACATACAGGCATCTTTGCTAAGTACACTGATTGTATGTTAATTTCCCCCCATTTAGGTAAATTCCTCATCCCTTTCAGGGCTTGAATATTGATGGTGTGATGGGTTGGTATCCAAAGAGCAGCATTATGTACTTATGGATGATTTTTACCACCTCAGCTGGACCACTGGTGTTGCAGGCATCTGAAGGGGAAGAAGTGGCTGTGAGAGGGCAGCTGCATATGACAAAGCAAACATGAAAACCTGGAGTCCCAGAGAGCCCCAAAGGAGAAGTTAAATTATTGTTTGATGCATGTTGGCGTATCAGAATCCAGGGCTGGGATAATGATCTCCAAGGAAAGCAACAGACAAGATAAAATGCGGTGGGGAGGGCACAGGAGAAGGGGAGGATGAGAGGCAGAGTAGTTTACAGTCCTTAACTGGCAAACAGCACGTGACAGATCTTTATAGTTTCAGCTTATAATTAGATTTTACATTTTTTCACATGCTAGGTTCTAGGACAGTTTGATAGAGTAGGTTTATCACTTGTGCTTGGTCAAGACTTACTGTGGTTTTCAGGAGGTTTATAGAGAGGAACTGGAATAAGGAATTTAAAGTGCAGAGGATTCAGAGGCAATACAATGGTCTATCTCTGAAGTTATTCAACTTCCTTAATTACAGCAGCACAGATATGTCTATTTTATTGCATAAACCAAGATTCGTGTGTTGCTTGCAAGATATTCTGGTACAGTCCTGGTAGGTAAATGTTCACTTGCTCCCAATACTTGTTATTTCTCCTATGCATGCACTTCCCTCAGGTGTGTCATCTAATGTACACAGGGTGTTTGTTTTCTTTTTTTTTGGTAACAGCTTTTTAAAGAGATAGTAGGTACAAGTGTTTTAGAAGAGTGTATTTACAAGAAATACGTGAATTGGTAGCTGAATGACGTGACTAACTTTAGTAAAACTAAAATACAGGATAATCAGAAAAACTTTCAAATAAACTTGAAACAGTCCCTCAAAATCTGGTGTATATGTTGACTAGTAACATTAAACATTTTTTATATTAACATGTTTTTAATAAGGGTGTAAACGTGTTTGTCCAAAAAGTGTAGATGTGCATGCTTCTTTTCCTTTGTCCTCTGTAGTAGCCAAGAAATCCATCACTCTTCCTGACTTGCCATCACTTTTTGTATGTCCTGGAAAAACTCTAGATTTCCCTAGTTGTATGTAGATTGCAGATTTGTGTTAACTGTTTCCTGTTTCAACTCAATATTCTTAAAAACAAACAAGAAAAAAAATCACAATGAATGATACTTTAGAGAGTGAGATTCTGTCAAGGTATAATAATATGCAAGTAATTTAGTCATCCTAGTTCTTTGAATCTGAAAGATTGAAATGTGTCAACTTCTGTATTGGCAGGCGTACAAACAAACAAAAATAGTTATCTAGGTATCCTATTACCAACAGCAATAAAAACTCCATTTGGTGCACAGACAGATGTTGGATAAATTTCAAATGTTGTATTTTAATAACGTGTGCATAGACACAAATTCATTTAATTCTGACTAAGGAAAAAGTCGTGTATAGAGCTGCTGCCCCCAACATGCATTAGCAGAGTACTGTTCTTGCTTGAGTGCCAAATAAATGTCCGTTTTCTTAGCCTTAAGTAATCTCAAGGGTCAGACACCTGAGCTATGGGTACTGGAAAAAAGTTGGGAACAAAGGACACTAGTTGACTAACAGCAGAAAGCATGATTTATGAATAATGATTTTAAATTGTCAATGTGTGTAACCAGTGTGTAGATAATATTCATAGAATCTGACAAGACATGGCTTGTCAATATGAAAAATAATGTGACAAATAGAAAGTAAACAGAAGAGATGCAAAGTGTTGCCTTGCAATTACAAATACCAATGTGATGGATGAAATTGGTAGAACTCTCATCCAATTCTCATTATGTAGATAATTACAAAATAAGGTGTTCGTAAAATAGCTTTACTTAAACTCATATGCCTCTCAGCACTCGAAGAGTATTCTACTTTGGAGCTAGAGTTGTAGCAAGTAAGGATTCTTGCTTTTGGTTGTGATAATTAAGATAAAATCCCTGTCTGAAATCCTCTTAGTTCTATGTTATATTTTCTTCTAGTGCTTGCTTTTGATGATGATGATGAGAGATAGTCAGAGTAAATGATGGCACCATATTGCTAATTAAATATTAAATGCTCAGATAATCACATTATAAAAACCTTGTCAGACAAATGGTTTATTACATATACATTCAGAACAGGTATTGAATCTTTTTTTTTTTTTGTTCCTAGCTATTAAACTGCTTTCAGTGGAAACAAAAATCTAGTCTACTAGAGGGCTTACTCTTGAATGACTTGCATGAATCCTCTTTAGCTTGTGGTATGTAGTAAACCAATATTTGATGCTAGATGAATGACACAATATTATCTATATATTTATGATCTATTGCACTACAGTAGTAAAGGTAGGAGAGGTTGACCTATAAGCAAACAAAGTTCTCATTAGAATGTTGTATTTTAATTTATTTATATTTTTATATATTACTTGTGAAATAAATATCTATTACTTGTGAAATCTTCAAAACGAACCATTTGGATGTGCCCCACTCCAGAATTCTAAGGGTAATGATCTTCAAGTTTCAAGACAAGTTGCATTCACACTATATGTGGGAATGTCTTCAGTTTCTAACTTGCTGTTAAAAATGTGGAGAGTTATTGCATCAGTCTGACTGTTACGAACAAGTAAATGAATGAGACTTTGGAAACATTAATATAGAAAAAGCATAGGTGTGGCCACATGTAGTGGTAACTGCTCCTATCCGTGCTCTTGCCCTCTAATACCTAAGAAGTATCGTATTTTTTGAGGGCAAGTAAGAAAGTACTACTGGGCATTTATACAGGAAGCAAACGTGCTGTCAGCCTACGTTTAGCAGCTGAGAACAACTTCATCTGTCACAGCATGAGACATGTCATCGCTGGCGGTGACTGAGAGGCCAAAGCCTGGTTGAGTAGAAAATGAATTAACCTGAGGCAGGTCCAGCAAATGAAGGAAACAGTAGATCTTAATTCAGACTTGGTGGTACTAACGAATGTTCTTCCAGTACTTCCCAGTGCTTTTCATCTACAGTTTCCTTGTTGCTTTCCAAGGTTTTCTAAGTTTGCTCAAATGGTGGCCCCTGTTACCTAGCATCCATGTTCACTTGTTATCAGAGACACTGAAATACTGCCTCTCAACTAAATCCTTAGGAAGTTCTTGTGAGGAAAAAATGAAAACTTAGAGGGCTGTCGGAATTTTAGTCCCATGGAAGACTTCTTCCACCACAGAAAAGTATCTGGGCTATCATGCTTCTTAGCTCTGAAGGAACGCCTTTCAGCTGGGGAGCGGAGTGTGAGGAGGCAGAAATCAGAGCAAACTGAGCCAGAATGTGCTGGTACCCAGCAAGGGGAGCCGGGGGAGCTGGGTGGGCTCATCACCGTGCCTCTGCAGAGATAAGGAAATAGACTTCCCTGAACTGGTGTGATTCTGAGATGCGTGAAGACAGGCAGGAAAGAGGTGCCATTCTCTTATGTTTAGAGCAATCCTGTAGTTTCTGGTCTTCACCTGCAAGGTGGTTATGGATCCAGGGGGGAAAAAAGCAGCAGTCACCTCCTTCTCGGCTCTTTTGCTAGGCAGTTGACTGGAGGGTAGTAGACGAAAAGCAGAAGGAGGAGATGAGATTCCCAAAGATCTTGGTTCCCAGCATTTGCAACTGGACCACTATGCATGTGTCATGGTTTAACCCCAAATCCAAACCACAGCACTGCACCAGCTACTAAGAAGAGAATTAACTCTATCCTAGCTGAAAACAGGACAGGATGGTGGTATGTATTTGTATTCTCCTTCGCTTAACCCACGTGTGTAGTAGTGTATGCTGTCTTCTAAGTGGAAACTCAGCTCCTCCTGTCTGAAAATTCCCTTTTGTCACAAGACCTAAGGCAAAGGCTAGAAGGATTACTAAAGCTGAGCTGCTCTTGAATCAAAAAGAGGTATCTTGATGTTAAGGCTGATGCAATTAAACAAGGTAGGGAAAGAATGCTGCTTTGACTTGTGCCTATTCTGTCAAATGCTTCAACAACTGAGGCTGTCAAATTGGCTCTTTTTATTGACTTTTTTAGTCTATATCTTAGACTAAAAGCAAGTCTATTTTAGTTGTTTAAAATAAATAAATAAGTTGGAACATAACAGGAAGCATGCAGTGCGTGCAACTAACCAAACCTCAATATTGCAGTCTGTTTAAATCCAATGAACTTCAAAGAGCATAAGAAAACATTTCCATTTTTATTCTTTTTATTTTGGGGAAACAGGTGGGTGGGAGGTTAAATATTCTATTTCTTTAGTACTTAGGGGAAAAAAAGAAAGATTTCCACTTTTTAATTCAATAAGGCAGTAGAGTGGTATGCAAAGAAACAATTATTCTTTCCCTTCTATTGTATTAGGAGGCCTAGACAGAGAGCAGTGCTGTGACTATACTCTTTATCGTGCTGCCTCTGGGTACAGAGGATGATATAGAGAAAGCAAATTTTTCTTTTAAATCTTGGGACCTGGAAAACATTTGCAATCTAAAAGAGCTGTTGTGACCATGCTGGGAGGCCTTAGGGCTTCCAAACCCTAGGATTATTGTTTCCATTTGATTTTGGTAGAGGTGACCTAGTTAGGCGAGGGAGCCCTGGGAACTTTATGTATGAGGAGGAGCTTTCCTGCTGGCTTTTCAGCATGAGATGAGCATGGGTGGTTCCTTGCATCACTGTGCCTTGCTTTCTGCTGACTTTCATCCAACCAGAGGATAGGGTTTCTTGATTTCCTCTGTTCTCCTGAGCTGGAGGAGCTCTCAGACCAGTCCTCCTTGCCGTATGAAGATTTACTTGTTGTTCCATCAGCTGATGGAGAGCTCCCAAGTTGGAAGTGGGAACTGCTGGCCAGCATGTGGGTTTGGGCCTTGGTATAATTATTAAGGTGTTTTTAGCATTCTTCATTGTACTAGGTAGTTTCTAAAAGGGACCAAGGAAAAATCCAGCAAAAATACCAGAAAAAAATAACCTCTGTGTGTGGAGGGAGTCATTAAAGGATTTGATTCAGAAGATAAATAACTGGAACAAATGCTGGAAAGAAAGAGGGACTGCTGAATGTAGCTGTCACGAAGGGAAAAATGTACGTGTTCCCGAGTTCCATTACACAGCCCTCCATAAAATTAAATACCATGCAGGATGGGGAGAAATCCTTATTTTTTTTATTTTTCTTTAGAAGATAGTCCTAAACTTAATTTATGCATTAATTTTATTGTATTATAGTCACTTAAATTTAAATCTTGATGACCTGCCAAGGCTTTGTAGAAAATTTTTCAATTAACAAACAAGGAGTTTTCTCAGCCAAACCAATAATTTTTCTTGAAAAGTGAGTTTTAAATAGATTCTTTATAGACTCTTGATAATATATTTTTTTAATTTTATAATAGCAGTTTATTAACTTGTTTGAGCAAAGATAAATGAAGGAAAACAGAGGAAAACCAAGCATTACTAGTTGTTTTTCCTAATGATTTCTTTCTAGGCTAGTGTGCTTTTTGTAGAAGTGAGCACATTTCCTGCTCAGGAAAAAAAAGAAGTATTTTCTGCTCTTGCATCAGTGCAGTGTTCCCTTGCAGCTGTTCCTGCCTCCCTGTGGGGAATGCAATAAGCTGCAATTAAATGCAGGTGCTTGGAAGCAGGAGTGCCCTTGCTCTCTTTAACAATCTGAGGCAACAAACAAAAGAACCAGAGAGACAGGAATCTACCTTCTGTTTAATGGGGCATGAACAGTTTTTCTTGGCACCAAGATAAGTGTCTACCTTTTGTTAGAAGTATGTTTCTCTTTTTCCCTCGGTGAAAAGGCAGTGGCCTACCTCTTGTTTATTAGTTCACTGCTAGAAGAAAAAGAAACTAAACAAGACCATATGCTGCGAGGGGAAAGCAGCAGTCACTAGGCGCAGAAAAAGCTCTCGCCTTTGCAGCGTAACACCACTTATTTCTGTTTCTTAGAATGTCGAGAGGGAGGGAGAAAAATCTCCCCTCCTTTTCTTTCTGTGTGTGATACAGACATAGTTGAGGAGTGGCGATACGCAGATCTCTCTTAAACTGGAATGCAGGTAGCTTTATTTTGGCGTATGAATCTTTCTGTTGGGGAGATACCTGGGTGCAAGTAACCGGCACAGATTATGGCTGGCGATGGGCAGCGACTCGCTCAGATGTTCCTGGCTGTGGGAGGAGGCTCCTGGAAGAGCTGGGAGTCTGGTCATCAGCAGGAAGGTAAGCCCTGTTGTTTGGAGTGAGGTGGGTGAAAGTAGTTACACTGACAACTGGGCAGAGATGAATTGCTCTTCCCAACTGTCTGTCTCTCAGTCAGATGTTCCAGTGAACTCTCGGTAACTTTAGCACAAGAACAGTGTCTTGCCCTGACTAAATAGTTGTTTGTGTCTACACGGTGTAGGTCGCAGCCCACCCTTTACCCCCTGACGCTGGACATCATTAATAGCCTGACAGGCGTAACATACTAAGTTTGAACCTTCTTCATCTGCTTTGGCTTCAATGAACTTAATTTCTCAACCACAATGTGCGGTAAGTTTTGCCCATGACCACAAGACTTCCCCCCCCGACCCCCACTCCCAGGCGCACGTGCAGCCCCTCCAGCGCCGCCACGTGCCTCTAAACCACGGCCGGGGTGGGTGGCCCTGCCTCTGGCCGCAGCTGCTGCCAAGCCAGAAAGGCACCTTCTGCCTCAGAGTCCGTGCCCTCCCGAATGAGCTCCCCTCCGCCAAGGGATGTTCCTCTTCGGTTCAAGGGCCGGTTGTCATGAAATATCTAGGAATATCATTTTTCTTTATGCTTTTAGACTTCTGCCAAGCTTAGTTGCAATACATCAGTATTTATGGGGGAGCTGGTGTGACCATATTTACATTCTTCATATTTACATTCTTATATAAGAATTCTGTATGTCAAGATTGATTAAGAAAATATGCTTGAGGAAAAAACAGAACGTTTGTTATTGAGCAGTCTTCTGTGGGGAGCGCTTCCCTCACCAAGTGTTGCAAATGTACCCTTTCAGTAAAGTGGTATACGGTACTGTGAAGCTTATAAAGCACTGTGGAAGCCAATATCATCTACGCGTGCAACTGAAAGATCCTGATGCAGGTTTGTAGGATATGAGCTGTGCCACAGTTTAAAGACAACGATTCTTCCTGGTGACTTACCAGATTTACATAGCCGATTTACCACAAGTCTTCAAGCAAGCTGTGAAGCAAAATTCTGTTTCCTGAAAAAAAAAACAAAAACGAGAATGGAGCTTTTAAGGTGTTTCAGGCTTAATATGTTTTGGCTTTGAATGTTCAGGTTATGGGGATGCTGTCATCCTTCGGATAATATTTTTTTGCAGATGAGATTCTAATTAATTCCTGTATGCTGTGGTTCAAATGCACTCATCTTAGAGGTTCTGCTGATAGTTGGTAGGTTATGAGCTTGTTGTCATTCAGGATTCGGTTGCCTAAATAAGTAGAAGGCTTAGAGTATTCAAGAAGTCATTGCAGAGTTGACAGATGATACAAGACACATTTTGGGAAAGTGGTGAAAGCAGTCAGGGTACTATTTGGCAGTTAAAATGAAGACGAGCATATATGTTTGCTCTGAATCCTACACATGATGCCTAAGCCCTAACTTTTTAAGATCCCTCCTTTTATATGGAGTAAAGGCCATGATGTCTCTTCCAACAAGCAGTTTGCTGATTACCTACAAATCTGGTGGAGACAGCACGCCAATGATCTACGGTTTGGCAACAGTATAATAAACTTGTGGGGGAGGGTTGTTTCCCTTTATTAAATCACATATCTTGTTAAAATTCATTAAATTACATTGTTTGAAACCAGTTGGGTGAATTTCCCCTGGATAGTTCAAGACATTTCCATATTGGAACTATTATTTGTGGTTGTTTTAGTAGCTGGTAAAGGTTTAAGGTTTTAAGATTTTTAGAATCATCATTATAGACCTTGGCCTTTTGTGTCTGAAAAATAAGTATATTGTGGATTTTACCAAGCCATGTTATGAAAATATTCTTACTGGTGTGGTTCAGCTCTTTACTTTATGAACTGCAGTTCAGATTCTAAATATTTTCTCATCCCAGCATAATTTGGGTCAAAGCTTGGTTCACATAATCTGTATTTGAATCACAAGGCAGAAGTTCTTCTTTCCTCTGAAAAGTTTATAGTGTAGTGAGGGTTTCTTTATGCATGATGTCTGTCTTCACACAACTGTGTGTTATAGATAACCTGAACAATTGGGAGAAGTTGTTTATGCTACTGGGGTAATGTACATTTACAGGAGCATTTGCAAGAGTATTCAGGTTCTGTGTAAAAAAAAATTAGAAAGCTTCATTTCATTTTTCAGAGTACTGATGTCATTTGGTGTTCCCTCTTTCTGGATTTAGCAACAGTTACAATATAATGAGAAATAAATTATGCTGCTAGGCAGCAGACTCCGGACTTGACAGTTAGCAGGCTCTTGTAAGGGTCACTGAATCCTTCTGCATAGTTTTCCTAATTAGGAGGAAAACTAAAATCTGTCTTTAAAAAGAATGCATGTAGGAGGTGGAAGGGCAGATGTCTGCATTGGGAGGAAGGGGGATAAGGAAGTAACTGAAAGCTGCATCTGTGTCAAGTTGGATTCTCCACAAGCTGTTCAGAGCTGGTTAGTGTTTTGAGTATCTTGTTTTGGAGAGGGGTGAGAGGATTTCCTCTCTTCCAGTATGCATCTGGCCAGCATTTACTCTCTTGCCATCAAACACAGTAGCCAAGAGAGCAGGTTTCAGGCAGTTTTGAATCCTGTGACTTTAAAAAGAATAGATTTCACAGTGGTCTCTATATATTTTGTCTGAGAAATACATTTGTATACCTGCAGAAGTTGGCAGCCATACTGGCTAAATATCCTTTTGTTCTTTTACAGGAGGTTTTATCCTCATGATATGTGTACGGCGGTGGTTTTTAACAACCTAATTAAATAGTATTTTCCTGTAATGGAGATTATCTAATTGGCTACCTATTTAATGGCCTACCTTGATATTTAGACTAATTCATACCTATACCTGTATGTACAGTAGAAATAAGGGCTACCCAGAATGAGAAACTTGTAAGAGGGGACAGGCAAACGTGAATTGTTAGGAGTCTTTCCCCCCCTCTTTCTTCTGTTGCCTGTGGCAACAGCGAGAACTGTGAGAATAAATATAGAAGACAGAATTAGTTTGTCAGTTTGGAAGTAAAAAAAGTAAGAATTTCTTCATTTGTATATACCAGCATGCTGGTGTTTTAGTATTGAATGTCATGAGGTTTTTGTTGGTTCACTGCTGTGCATACCCACCCACCCACCCCCCACCCCCCACCCAAAAAAAAAAAAAAAAAAAAAAAGAGAGAAAAACTTGAATACAGCTGGAGGAGGGGGTGAGAGTTCACTTTTTCATAGTAGTTTTGAGGCTAAAACACGTTCGTGATATTCAGAGAGAATATTTCAGAAAGTGAATACGATGACATGATGAAATAGAGTCCTTCAGGTAGGTCTTAAAGTATGAGGAATTGATTGACTCCGTGCCCCTAGCCTTCAGAGGGCAAAGTTATAAACCAAGATAACATAACTCTTGAACAAGACTGTGGCAGAAAGTGGAAGAGACAAGAATGGCTGAATTAAATCTAGAGGTTATGTTCAGGGTTATGAGGCATTCAGTGAGTGTTATCACCTTTATCATTAACATTTCCAGGAGGAGGTCAGAGGGGACCTGTGACCAGGAATCAAGGAGTTCTCTCCCTTCGAGCACTGTGGAAAAAAGTCTGTGATGTGTCTCTGCCTTTTTCACTTGCAGACCTCCTTCCCTTCATATGCTGTAACTGATTTTAATAATGTGCACTGAAGGACGAGCCCCATTCTGCATGTCCTTTTCCCTGCTTGTAATCAGGTAAAGTTGGTTTGACTTGACTTCATCTACAGACGTTCCTTATTTTTGGTGGGAATAGGATGAAGAGAATTGTGCCGGGTCATCACCCTAAAAAAAAACTTTTCTAGGGGCTGCAGACAGCTGTCTGGACACCGAAGCAGCCCAGCAGCTGCGGATGCAGATTAAGTAGCACTTGCTGTGCCAGAAAGAGGAGGAAAGGGTAAAAACACTGTTTTGGCAGTGAATTTACAACCCCACTGATAACTCAGGAAGAGCTATTCTCAGGACCATTTTCTTTCATGCAAAAAAGTGTGAATTTCTTTTCTAGCGACATATGATGTAATTGGACAAAAGGTTTTCTGGTTCTCCTCTACACCACCCCAGTCCCTTGCACGTCATAAAGCTGATGACAGTATCTGCTCACTTGGACATGACTGAGAATAAGATCATGCCCTAACTTTTTACTGAGGCTTAAAGTCTTTGTTCTACTCCTTGCTTGGAGTAGTTCTAGTGTTGGAGTATTTACTGTGAATCTCTGATAGGCAAGAAGCAAGCAAATGAAAGGTCTCCAGCTGGTGTTCTTAAAATTTGTGCGGTTTTTTTTTTTTTTTTTTTTCTTAAAAGATCTGTGAGACTATTTCTTAGTCCTTATGTTCATTTTTTAAGTTGAAAGCTGATGCCAAAGTACCAGGTAAAAAAAAATCTCCCTTTCGCCTCCAGTCAAACGTTTTAGAAAATTCTCTGCATATCATACATGTGATGTGTTAGATGTTTTTAAATGCTGAATAATAGTGCAATTAGTCGAATAGTGCAGATACAATTCTATGTGAACTACTTTTACAATCAGCATAGTGATTTAACCGGTAAATAATGCTGTATTTTCCAAAATTTTAAGAGGCATCATCATTAAAATATCAAAAATCATACAGAAAAATAGAGCTTTATGTGCATGTCCTTGTTAGGTTACATTTAGAATGCTGATCTTTTTGTTTGTCTTTAAAGATTGGCCATAAACTCCGTATCTTACAGAAGTAAGTAACAGGAAATTCTGAAAAGGTAACGTGACGATGATGGAAATTATCTGGATCTCTTCAGGATGACTTTTCAGTTTTGAATTACAGTTTAAAACAGGCCAACATCTTACCAAGTGTATCTCCACTGAAGTATACTGATCTATGTCATAAATAAACCTCACCTCAGGTATCTTATCTCCTGATGGGGAATCAGAAGAACTACTTTCCAAATCAGATTGTATAACACACTGCATTTGCCTTTCGGTTGGTGATTAAACCCTCAGTTTCTTTTCCCCTGCCTGATTCTCGGCTGCCATGGGCTTTCCTGTTCAATGCTATAATTAGGTAAGGAGGAGACAGATTTAGAAAGAGTGTGGTGTCATTACACAGGCATTGGATGAGGAGGTCACGCAGGACTGGTGTTAGGACTTTCCAAGTTGTACATGTGCTTCTTGCTGCTGTTACAGAAGGGGTTTTTTACTGATTTCTGAAAAATGGTACCTGGTAAAGCAGGTGGCATCATGCCAGCCTGTCCCTGCTAGATTCTGACAGAGGATCCAGACAAATGTGCAGATCCTATAGAAGCTTGTGGCAGCAACTCTGGCCAGTTTTCCTGCTTTTATCCTCTGATTTGTTGTGGTGACTGAGACAAAGATTTGTTGCAGGCTGGTAGCTTTTGGCAAAAGGTTTGAGTGCTGAGAACTTGCTGAAAAATGCACATATGGGAGGATAGAAAGTGACGGAATTCCAAATGATAAAATTGTGTTGGTGGTTGGGGTTTTTTGGGTTTGTATTTTTTTTCCCATGGCAAGGTAGTAGATACTGAACAGTGAGAAGTTTCTGTTATGGTACAGCAGAAAGAAAGGCTTCAAAATATTTATGCAAGATCAGAAAATACTGCTTTTTTTTTTTCTTTCTTTCTTTCATAAGTAGCAAGAATATGCTTATTGCTAGGCCACATAAAAGTTCTGTACTTTCCATAAAGGTACTTTTTAATTTTCATTCAGCAGTCCTGATGTAAACAGAAAAACAAAAAAGGATTAATGTGTACTGTAATGTGAGATAGAGGTTGTACCTTATATGCCGAATGGTACTTATGATGATTACTATAACCGTGTTTTGGCTTGCCACAGTGTAGCATTCTAACTCGCTTCTAGTCTTAATCCTTTGGAGTTTTGAGGTAACAAATTTTATAGCTCTGCAGACCAGGGAATGCCAATAAAAATGAGGTCCTAGACTTCTTACATGAAAGAAGGTAACAACATTTCCACTGAAATTGGATGGGAACGGGCTTCAAGACTGATGTCTGCTTACAGATGGAACATTTACAACAAAGAAATACCTAATTAGATAATTTAGAGTTCCGTAGTCCGCTATGCAATCCTCATAAATACAACATGAGCTTTATACAATGGTAACATCAACAGGAAAATAACATCGCAAAGAATCATTTGAGATATATAAGGTCAACAGTTGAATGAGCAATTTGCTCTGGACCATTAGATACGTTACCTGATGATGGATCGCTGTCCAGGTAGAGGTTCTTCATTAGAAATTCTGCCATCAGGGTCTAAACATGAGGCACATAATAGCAACCAAATGGGTTAACTTTGTCCAGTTGCCGTCTGTTGGCTGAGGCTTGTGCTGACTCCTAACAGTGGCATCGTTTCTGTTCTCAGGTTGATGTGAGGGATTTCTTCGGGCTTAGGAATATATTGCCATATCATCTTCAGTTTTAATGAGTTTGTTACTCACTGAAAAGTGACAGCATAGTAGTTGACTAAGTTCTCAGCTTTCTAAGAGATGTATTTTCATTATCTCAGTTCTATGGGCAGGGTAGATGTCACTGTTTTAAGCTGTTTTGATTCACAAGGGGTTTTGTACCATGACATTAACGATACTTTATAAAATGGAAATATATCAGCTGCCACCTCACAAGACTGTATTTGTTTCTTCCATAGCTACACTGAATTAATAGCTCAGTCAATCGGTCTGAAAAAGAAACCCAAGTCTCTGTCTTCCTTTGTCACTTCCAAATAATTCAGGTCTAAAACTGGAAGTGCTTTGTATTGATGAATAAATAATCTTGCACTTGGAGTATCATCACAGGTTTGCCACTCCCATCATTTCCATGAGTTATTCACTGTTATGTCCAACTTTATTCTGATAATTTCTCCTGACCAATGCATTTTACAAGTCCATTCTGTTTTCCTCCCACAAAATTTTTAACGTTAACCAAAACCAATTAATACTAGTTTTGATGCTCATCCTCAGAGGAGCACTTGAACAACTTTCTTCCAGTCCAGTGCAAATCACTAGTTTATTTCTTTAATTTATATACAGTTCTTGTGCTACAACCTGTCTTTTACAGCATGATTTTTGTTGTAGTGCTATATTGAACATACGGTAATTTATTTGAACTTAGTTTCAATTTGTCTTGTTTATAAAGGAATTATTTCATTAGTCTGGAACAATCTGTTTTCAATAAAATCCAGCACAAGTTTACCAAACTTCCATTAACTTTGATGCCTGTCTTTTGTACACAAATTTTGAGAGAGAGTTTTGGTCAACTGAGATAAGACTAATGATCTTAGATTTGCTTGCCTAACGTTGTTGTTTTCTTTTTCTCTTCCTTCTTAAAGAGAGGTACAAGATCTACAGTTTTCCTGTTGTTATATATTATCATTCTGCTCTTAATATTACTATAAGTTCCTGTAAGCCCATTCCCTGTTTCTTGTTCAATCAGCTTTACTTTTGGGGGTTTTGCTCTTATCTTGAGTTATAGGTTCAGTATCTGGTATTTCCCCTGGCTGTCTTACATTTGATCATCAGCAACGCCCTTGTCTTTGCCTCTGTTTTCATTACAGAAAAGTACTTACTTGGTTTTGGGACCATACCTGATGTTATTTTTAATCTCTGTGTCATTCTTAGTGAATGTTATCCCTTACGTTTGGGTCATTTTTCATTTTACTCTCTAGACTTCCCAGTTACTCCAGTACCTTCCTAGGGAAAGTTCTGATGCTTCCTTAGCAGTTCTTTCCCTGCTTAAACAGAGGAGTAAGTAGAAGCACTCTTTCGGCCTTTCTCTTTTACTTTTGTCAAATTATGCTGCCTGCAGAAAAACCTGAAGTGTGAAGAAGGGGCAAGGAACAATGGTGGGACTGTGTGAAATAGACTTACTGTCATCACTGTGTAGTTGCTACTTAGTGATACTAAATTAGATGGGTAGCTCTTAAAGAATATAGTGTGTTCTCTAATTCACTTATAGCAAGGAATCCTTAAAGTGATGGCAAGGTATTGGATAAAAACTTGTCAATGTGTGCAAACTGTCTTCAAGGGAAACTTTCTAAAGTGCTATTTAAAGTCAGCAGTAACAGACTAAAAAATTAAACATCTGGTTGTCAGGGGAAAATTATGTAGGATCTGTGCAAATCACAAAATCTTACAGAAGTATCTCAAATATATGACCGAAAGGAAGGGCTTTTCAGTCTTTGTGAGGGTCAAAAAATACATGTAATCTTGGAGGGTCATGTAAGATAATGAATTCTGATATTGGAGTTATGGAATTAATTATTTGGAGACTCTATTCCAATGGTAATCTCTTTTATTAATTCTACCAGCTTTCCTTTTTCTGTGTTTTGTATGATTTACCTGTTCCCTGAAATGTAAATCCCTGAGAAGGGGAATACTTTGTTCACACCTCAGTAGCACTGCAATTAAAATTATTGATGTAATACAACTATCCTGCTGTAACAATGACTCCATGATAAAGTAAATGGGGTGACCTCATTAATATGAAAAACTCTGTTCCTCAGTACACTTTCGTATCAGCAACTGCAAGAGGATTTCTGACACTTGTGTACTTTCTTCCATAGGGTGACTTTGGAGTGATCGTTATTCGATTTCATTTGGTGTTCAGTAAGGAGAAACAAAACCGTAGCTGCAAAGAACAGGAATGGCATTAAATAACCACAGACATGCCGATCCATACTAAGTATGTGCAAACTGAAAACCAATGTAAGAATAATTTTGAGAGAGACACAAAGAAAAAAGACTTTGCATGTTCTCACTGTGTTACCCTGTTTCTCAGCTAGCCAGGAAGGGCAGGCCAAACTTTTTTCTAAACTGATGCAATTTTACAAATCCTTCTGCTGGCTCCAATTACTTTGGTCTCCCTTAACACTAGACAGAGCTTTTTTAAATCTGCTGTTTCCTTACCAGACTGGGAGCCCTGATGGCCTTAAAGGTGTAATATCATCTTCTGGTTGACAGAGCCTGATCTGATCCCAGATATCCCATGGCTCTCACTTTTCTGCTATTAAGTTCACATAGTTGCTACTGCCAGTCTACTTACTTTCCCTTTAAATCCAGCCACCTGTCTGTCAATCTCAAATTTTAATACATCTCTATCTTTCTAGTATTTGGTACGTACTACAAAACTGGGTTTCCGCAAAGCTGTCAACAGTTCAAGTTCTGAGAGTGCTGAAGAACACACTAAATAATAGCAGTGTAAATGTATTATTCAAACATAACTTACTTTTTTTTTTGGTTTGCTGCTTGCTGTCACCTGAAAAGGAATAAAACTTAAAACATGTAGAATAACACTACTGCAATTAGATATATTTAAAATATTAATAATAAGTAGTCAAAAAATGCATCGCGTAGACACTTAGTTTTGAAACATTTGCTATGTAATTCAAATTTCTAGAGACCATAAGAAATCTGGGAATCCTAAAGTAGGAGTGTGCACTTCATCAAGAACGTAGTAGTATTGTCTATCCAACCATACTTGAAAAGACATCAGTCAGGATTCCACATCTTAAAAGAATACTTGCTGCATCTCAAGAACAATATACCTTGATAGATGGTCCACAGGTGAACAAGGTATTTATATAAGGGATCTGACAGTGCAGGTTAGAGTAAATTTTGTATTGTGGGTGCAACAGTGCTAATTTATACAGGACTTTAACCTGCCTTGATACCACTACTTAGTAACCATTTATAAAGTTTTTAATCTTTTCTTACACACACACCCCTTCTTTCTAAACAGCTTTTTTCTTTCTATGCCCCTTCCTCTTTTGTCTTCCAAATCTGAGTCATGGCTTAGCTACAAGGGTTATAAAGCTCTTCTAATTGAAGCAGTGGATCCCAGTAAACACACTGAGCTTGCTGGTGGGCCAGACCTAGGTCTGGGGAGCTATTTCCTTGGCAGACATGCCTCACTGTCTGTGTGAGTTTGGGGGGGGGGGTGGGGGGGTGGGGCGCGAGGTGGCTGGAGCATAGCAATAGCTTCAAGCAGTGACCAGTCTGGCAAACTATCCAGGGGGTGGGAGAGAGTTTCCCCCCCATATTTGGGAAAAAATTAGAATCTAGGTCTTTTCTTCCCCTTGGCAATGAGTCCCTCATTTATGTCAAGATAGGAGAACCCACAGATATCTTGCCAGGGGTTACGTCTTTCCACTAAATAATAGCTATCTCGCGATTATTTTTTTTGTTTGCTAATTAAATTTGCAGGCATCTATCATTTATCTCATGTCTTGAACTCTCCATCACCCTTTTACCTGGCATCCCAGCCATTCGCCTGGGAAAAGGTAAGATATAAATTGGTTAATATTGTGAGACTGGCCTTATTTCAGATGTGATCTTCTCAGGCAGTATTGACCGATCACCTAGAAAGCGAAATTACTGGCAGCTTCTGTACAGTTAACATACTTTTGTCTGGCAAACTTATTGCTGTGCTGGAATACCAAAGCTACATTTAGAAAAAAAGGCAGTTCAGAAAAATGTACAGCAGCATTTTACCCAAGCAAATTAGTCCTTTGAGTACTTCTGTGACATGGATTGACAGTTTTGCTCATGACAACTCACAAAGAGATTGCCGCAGCGTAGTGAAATGAGCATAAGTCTTTTGTTAAGCATTTTGCACTGAAGTTTGAGTTCACCTGTTGGGCTAGTCCTAAAACAGAATATTCAGCTCTGTAGTGCAAGAATACATTTTGATTCGTTGACATAAAAAATAGAAAATATGATACAATCATATGGTGAGCTAGTTTATTGTGGAGAAATAATATTATGTTTTTCTTCTTGAAAAACTTAAAGGGTTGGGGCTTTTTTTGTCTTTTATTCTTCAGCTTTTCTAGCATATGACAAATTTATTAGTCTGCAGTAAATGCAAAACCCTAGGTTGCTTTAAGTCAGGTAGGTCATGCACGTTGTTTTGCACGTGTCCAGTTTTGTGTCTTTAGCAAAAGATAAACATCATTTCATTTCAAACTGTCTTTTGAAGCCAACATTAAGAAATCTGGTCCCATCTTCAGTGCTGAGTATGTTCTACCTTCAAAGTGGAGGGCAGGTAAAGTTGTAGGGGTCAAACCATTAGTAATTGCAGGTTTGAATTCTGAAGCATTGTTCCAAGCGTTTATACAAGTATATAAAGCAGGTCGAGTTGTCCTTGACCAGGCTAAATCTGTACTTCATTTGGCAAAAGTAACTTATGAAATAATACTCTGTTGTGGGTGATGGTAGTGCTTTGTGATTTGTTTGGGGCTGGGGTGCACTGGGGAGGAGGCAGGAGTTTTTCTGTCCCCTCACCAAGTTGAAGGCTGTTAAGGAACGTGGTCTCCGTTGGCTATATGGAGAGCTCCGGAGAATGCATGCCCCGACGTGAAAGATCAAAAGCCTGCGTGCTGTTCTCTGATCTTGACTTCACAAGACAGCTGGGAAAGCACTTTTTTGCACTTTAGTTTTACCCAGTCAGAAAGTATTTGCCAGTATGGCAGCACAGTACAGGAAGAGGACCTTATTAATTCAGGCATCTAGTTTAAAGAGAGGTAGACTCTAATATGTATGTGATATAATGACCACTCACACTGCTCCTGAAGTGTTACCCTTGAGCAACAAAATTAAAATTCATCAATGCGGAAGAAAGTGTGTCACAATGGATATTAGATATTTGAGCGTGGTGGGATAGCGAGACCAGTCTGGAAAAGACTCCTATTCCGTTATTTCTCTGCCTTCATAATTCTCTTACATCTTTAATGAGGGCTCATGAATGAATTCAGGAATAGGTTTTGAGATGGACGGACTGTCATTCTCTCTCCTCTTCAATCTCAGAAACCACAAGCCATCTGAGAGCTGGACTGTTTTTTACTTCAACAGCAAGAAATTGATAAGATTTAGATCAACCAGAAGAATAAGAAGAGCGCCTGGGGGGGGAAACACCCAAATCCTCAAAGGGCCACTTACTGCCAGCATGAATCCCAGAAATTTTCCTATGCTCGGAACAGGCCAGCAATGAACTATAGGTCCATAATGCTCAAATAAATAGGAAGGGAATTGATTGCACAGGTTTTACTTCTCTATTAGCTTAAAACAGAGCATTTTCAAACAAGATGTGTGTTTGCTGAACCACCTGTTTGTATACATCAGTGGCTGAAGAACAATATATTTCAGTTTGAGAAAGCACCAGAGGAGGACAAATGTACTCCATTGCTGAGGTGGTAAATTTGAAGCATCCCTCTAACCATATTATGGTTTGGCTGGTACGTCTGTAGTCAAGGTTGTGAAACAACAGCTGTGCAGCTGCTTCTTTCTATAAGCAGTGATGGAAAGTTTGTGCCAGGTGGGATGAGTGGCTGAACCCTGTATTACACTCAGTATAATTGGTAAGACAAATTCCCCTAATGGTCTGTTGTGTTTTGCTGCTTGGATCCCGCTCTCTCCGTCTTCTTGGATTTAAGATGGGTCCTTTGTGCCTCGCAGGCCATGGAATCTGTGAGCCAGCGCGAAGCACCAGCAATTACTGCTCCCTGCCGGCGGTGCGCGGGGGTGGCCCGTGCCGGGGGCAGCAGGTGGGGAGCACTACAGCCCTCCTTCACTCAGTCACTGAGTTTCTCAAGGTGACTGCAAATCCAGGCCAGAGTCAAGGGTCAAGCTGTGCTGAAACGTAACTGCAGAAAAGGCCCTCGGCCTGCAGGTATTGCGCTGCAAGCGGCAGCTTGCCCCCACTGTGCCCTATATACATCTGGAGTAAAAAACCACCTGATCTTTTATTTTGCTTTTTGCCATTACAGTTGAGTAATCCTACCATTACCATCGCTGGCTGTTCGTACAGAATTGAATACGAGATCGGGAAAATGTTCATGTTTGCTCTTGAATTACTTTGATTACAGTGCCACAATTCCAGGTGAAAATATTCAGTTTTCTTGAGAGGAAGGTGTCTCTGTACCCAAAGTGAACTTCTGTTACAAGGATGGGTTAGGCTGGCTTGTTTGAATTTATAAGACTCGATATTTCAACTCTCAAATGGGGAAGCGAACTTAAAAGATCCCTGGTTACTGGGGTGGCTCAGTGAAACCTCTGTCCGTCTGGGATTTTTTTTTTTTTTTTTTTTTTTAAACCCTAAAAGAGTTTTAATTTAAAAAGAGAAAGAATAATGCTTCAGGTATTTATTTTGATGCTACTTCTCTGCTTCTGACATGGGCTATAGCTGTTCATTTCATGGCATTTCTCTGGCAGAAGCTACCCTAATGAATCTCTCCTGCGCTTTGGTAAGTCTCCAGGAGCTGTCAGCAGGGAATGGATATGTCTTCCTTGCTCTGGCTGGGAGGCGTGTGCATGTGCCTCTGTTCTTTAGTGTATTAAACAGGCTTTCCTGGGAGTGCTGAGATGTGTTGTCTGTAGCTGGTAGCATTCCTATTGATAATTTCCTTTAAAAATTAATTAGATTTTAGCTTGTGTTCCACAACCGTTCAGCGGGCGATTGATTATGGCTCCACTGATAGTGTTGAAGTCAGTATTTCTTATTTTTGTAATAACTGCATATAGGAGAGACCAGCCGATGCGTACATACGCATATCGAGGATAGATAAGAAGTAACACTCAGTTCCAACAGGCCAACTTCATATCGATGATGAACGGTGTAAGAGCTCTGTACTTCTCTGGGAAATGGAGAGCAAGGCACTAAAGCTCCCAAGATTTGTGAGGGGAAAATGCCACTAATTCCTATTTGCAATTTAAAGAAACATGCCTTCTGGCATGGGAGGCAAAAAAATCTTATTTATAATTTTTTTTGCAGTGTCAGATTAGTTGCTTCCGTATTGTACCTGTTGATTAGTTATATTAAAAAAAAATTGTCTTCAATGCTACAGATTTATTCTTTGCTTTTGTGTAACATGTGAACTGTTAAAGTTCAGTGCTTGCAATTCAGAGAATTTAGCACATTACTTAATGTATTATTTTTTTTAATTTTGTTCGGTTTGGGTTGTGGTGTGTCTTTCCCCCCCTCTTTGCATTCCTGGTGAGGAGGGCAGACACAAAATAATTCCTTGTACATTCATGTAAATTGATGATCAAACCTTGCTTTTGGCATCTGTTCTTGTGGTGGCTGGTAAAATTTGTGGTTTTTCAGTTTTATAAAATGATACTTTTGGCAATGTCAGTCACATATTCCACACATTCTGTTTTGGTCTTCTTTTCTTAAATAAAAATAATTTTCTTTATGGATATAATTTTCTGGAGGGAGGATTGGGGATTTTTTTTGGTTGGCTTTTAAATTCTAAATAGCTGTTCTTTATGTCCTTTAGGCATGTATACATTTACAGTTCTTCCATTTAAGGTGAGGTTCAAGTTGCCTCTCTAAATCTTTAGAATTGCCTTTAAAAAAAAAAATCTGTTAAAATCTGAAACAACAAAGTTATAAATTGTTAAAGAACTAGTCCTCTTTTTTTAAAAAAAAAATCTCTTAAATCATGAGTAACTGTTTTTCCAAATGCGATGGCCATTTTTTGTTGTTATTCATGGTTTTTAGTAGCAGTATTATTATATTGTTTGGATTTTAACCTGAAGAAATTAGGAGTAATTTGTGTGTGGACATATTTTGTGCTTCTTACTCATCATGGCAGTCTTCGAGAGTTTGTTAATGTTACTGTTGATAGTTGGCAGAGGAGTATGAGGGATGCCACAGCATGTCACACAAATTAAAATAATTTGTTAATTATTTTTTTTTACTTGTTTTCCTACCTACGTAGCTATGTAAGTTAGAACTTTAACATTTCTTCACAGATGTGTGTGTAGATTATACAAGTCATCACAAAAGAGTGCTTATCATCATTATGTTGCATCTTTTTCTTACTTTATGTAAATAAATTTTAAAAAAGGGAGTATAGGTCTCTGAGGAAAACATGACATGAAAAAACATGCAAGAAAAAAAAAGTTAAAATCTTATATTGGATGTCTCTGTGGGCCCAAAAGGATTTTGATGCATGTATGAATGATACAGATGTAATTGAATGATCATATCACACTGGGGAGTCATCAAGCAGCTTGCATTCTGCCTAAAAGTCAACTCAATGTTATTTACTTTTATCATAAGATCTTCAGCATCTTTGAATGGACATAAGCACACAGAAAGGGTTTTCCTTTATATTGTTGTGGTTTTTAACAATTAGCTCTTCAAATAAGTGCTTTCTTCTCACTCTCAGTTATGCACTCTTCTGCCCAGTATTACAGGCTTTGGATAACTACTTATTAAAGTTCTGTGTAATGATTCTGAACAAGTAAATGAAAAGTATATAAAGAGGTAAAGGTAATATGAATATATGTAAAGATTACAATGAATATTTTAAAACAGTTTCACGTGTGTGTGTTTTGTATATAAAACAATTTAGCATATAACAACACATTTATTAATGTTAGGATGTATTTAAAATACAACTCAGATACACATGTATACATACAGACATGTGCACACAGATATTTTTGCGTATCTATAAAACTCAAAATCCTTCTTTTAGTAAAATCAGTGATGATTTTGTGTTTTTTTTCAGTGGAGAACTACTTTTCTTGCAGTCCTGTAACATTTCAAATTAGAGTACACCCAATGACATATATACCTAAGTGTAGTATACTGTGTAAGGCATGTTTGCTTATGGAAGTAACAGCACTTAGTATTCTGAGTATTTAAAGAAAAGAATCTCTTATAGGAAAACATTTAAATGTATCTCCAAATTTGTAATACATTTTATCCATCCCATGTATATTTTCTGTTGTAGTTCTAGTGGAAGGCAAATTGAGAAGTGCCCCATCAAGTGTGTTATCTCCTCTGCCACTTCCTTATCTTTCAGAAGCAAAATCCTTATCAGCAACAGTATCTGTAGAAGCCAGCCATAGACCATTAGCTCTTTGTATGTATATCCTTCAGCTTCACCCCATGCAAGCTTTGTAGCTAATGGCATTCTAGATAAGCATCTTCCAGTTCTGTGTTTTAATTGATGATCATTTTTGCCATTATCAGCTCTCCACTTCGTGAGTATATGTGAGAGCTTTGCTGTGTATCATCAGTCAAATGTTCTGTATGGTTTTGCTCATACACACATGCTGTGACAGTATTTAATGCAACCCTTAGTAACTTCCTGCCTTGTCTGCATAATTACTAGATCGTCACATTTAAGAGTGCCTAAACATGCAACTTTGTACGAGTCCTTTTTGTGGTCAAAAATACAGTTCTCATCCGGAATAACCCCCCCTCTATGTCACTCATCACAACAGGGCAAGATGCTTAACATCTATTGAACTGATCAGCTGTTACATCAGAACTGCTGTTTAAGATAATTTTGCGCTGAATATTGCAAGATTTGTGATGAAAGTACATAAAAGTCCCTGCACGTTTGCTTTGTTCTCGTATGTTTTCAGTTTTCTACCTACCCCTTTCAATCTGACTTGCTGACGCTCTTCTGATCATACTCACTACTCTCAGAACATTTTGAATCCTGAAATAAGGTAGAATACTTACCAGTTCGTCCTCCATCTCTTCTTCCCTTTCCTCAGTGATGTATGTAGAAAAAAAAAGTAAATAACTGTTACTTGTTTCTTTCTGAAAACAGCTTGTCAGTTTATTTTTGTGTCTCTGTGTGTGTGACTGGGAAGGGGAAAGCAATCTGTGACAAAATCTGCCTTTTACTGACATTGGAATTAAGTGTAGAAACGAGTGCCAGACTAAGAAAGAAGAATATAAAGCAATAGGTTAAGAAAATGGATCTTCTCCTTTTAAACTAAACAATTTCTCAAGAAAACGTGTGAATGCTTTAATTACAAAGCAAAAGTACTTTCAAAAAAGGTAATGCAGAAGTGAAAGGTTTCTGAAACAAAGCATCCACTCGCCAGGTGCTGAAACACAGTACGAAACTCTGATTGTAGCGAGGGAAGGACAGTTGCACTCTGAAGGACAATGAAGCTGGACTTACCTACTTCATTTAGGTAAATGAAAGCTTTCATTTACTGAAGCGAGCATTAGGTCAAGGCCTGAACACCTGTACTGTCAGGTGGAACTTAGAAGTGCAGAGAAACAAATGAGCATATTTAGCAATGAAATATAACAAAGACACTGCAGACATCTATGAAACATTAGAGTGATGACAAATGGGTTATTATATGTCTTCAGAATAGGATTAGTCTTGCACATAAATGTACCATATGGTACAAAGTGAAAATTACATGGGGATCTTTTTGCATGTAAAAATTAAATACATATATGTAGACACACATAATATCCAAAATATGTTAATATACACATGCATATATTTCATATAAAGTGTGTTTTGAATAATAATATTCTCACAGGAAATGGAAGTAAAAAATATATTCTGTTTCTGTTACTTAGGTAGTGAGCATTATATGATAAAATAAGCTCATTACTGAACATGTGTATCGACTATGTAAGTTCTGCACTCATTACGGTTTTGAAGATTTAGCCTTCAAAACAAAATGTGTTTGATTTTACGTGCATTAGCAATGTTCATAGCGACAGGTAAACATGAATGTAAATGGATATTGAACATTTTGTTTAATGCATATTTTTAGTTCAGAAGGTACCTGAGATGTTAAACACTTGCTCATCAAATGCAGCTTAGATTTCTCCACCAGCTTACACCACTGTTTGAATGAAACCGTAGGTGTAACTATTCTTGCAAGGAATTAAAGGACATGATACCAAATTCATTCTTTTCTAGATGTTGGAACTCTCGCTTTAAAAAGGTTTCCAGTTCTTGGGCAGCTCATGTAGCAGGGTTTGCACCTCTTGCTAGGCACGTTTTGGTGCAATTACAATTACTAAAAAGCTCTTTAAAGAGTGTAGGAGTGTTTTTAAAAAGAATGGTGGAAGACTTCTTAGTGCAATTTCTTCTGCAACTTAATGTCTTAAGGCAGGTGAGAGAACGTTTTTAGTGTGTAGTGATCCTGAACATTTGCTTCACTGTTTTCTTTTAATCCCTGTCCTACAGGACTTGCAGGAAGTGGATTTCTATTTCCAGTAGCTCTTTAATGAAAGGGTAAGGAAATTTGCTATTCCCAAGGCAATAAACGGCCTTGGTTTGTTTTATTGTTTTAGATAATCGAATATCTGTGAAAGACATTTAATAAAGTCATTGGAGATTAGTCTTCTAGTCCTAAAAAAGCACAGGGAAAGGTTTTTCTACTGAGCTTGATCTAGAAATTTTAATTTAGTGCCCATTGTTTTGTTGCTGGCACCATCATCGTGTATATTGTTTTGCACAGGGCCAGAAAAAAGCAGGCTGTGATATCCAGTTAATGTTACCTGGATGAGTGAAGAGCTCTCATTTGTAAGAGTTGGCTCAGAGAAAGGACCTGCATCTTACTTCTCACACCACAAGGGAACTGGAGCCTAAGTGCTTCTTTTCAGATTTGAAAAAAAAGGAAATAATTTTTGTAATATTATTATTAATGAGAGTTCTGGACCCACTTCCTACCCTGTACTGATTTGATTAAAAGAAAATAATTAGCAAATAAATATTGGGGCTTGGAGCTGCAGATAGCACCATGTTTGCTGTTAATGAACAGCATAGGAATTATTTCATTGTAACATCCAGAAGGAGCTAAAATCTGAATCCACTGAGATTCACGATTATCACTAATGGAATATGGTATTTTCCGGGTGGCGGAGAACAGCCAAGCTTTAATAAAATATTAATGGGCAGAAACTCAGGATTAAATATTCATCTTGGTGCCTTTGGAGGTTATGTTCTATTGCTACCCTACAGCCCATCAGTAAATAATGATCTAGTGGCAAAACCTTCTGGGACATAGTATAGCTTAGTACAGGATTGCTGTGTAAAGTTAAATCATAGGATTTACATATTTTCTATTTTGTAGAGTGGTTACATTGTTTACATGGAAAAAAGTCAAGTCAGTGCTGATAGTCATCTAAATCGCATCAGTAGAGGTAAATTACCAAAGTTGAGCTGGAGGCATTTTTAGTGTGTGATTCCACCAATACTGATGAGAGTGCTGGCTGCATGCTGTACCCCTCCTTGGCACTCCAGATGCTTCTCTTGCTCAGCCGGTACCTCTGTCAAACAGAGCTGCCCAACTTACAGTGGAAGCAGAAAGAGAAAGAGCCGATGAGGCTTCTCTGTGTGTGTGTTGTCCTAGTAATCATAATAGAAACACTTTAATATTGCTAATTTGTGAAGGGATAACTGAATTTCCCATGAAAATAAAGACGCTAGCGTTTCTGTGTCCTGCAGAGCTGATGGGAAGTGCGGTGTTGAAATTGATTAGGAATGGAAACTCGAGGCTTTGACATAGCCGGTTTTTTTTAATAAAAAGGATCCTGATTTAAAATCAGTCTTTCATTCAATAAGCAAACTCTCGTAATGACATTGCAGCATCTCATGAGAGTTGTATTTGAGCCAAAGAATTTGCAACATGTAGAGAACAAGGATAAGCAGCAATCTAAATACAGCTTTCAAGATGAACTGTGGCTCCCCGGTCGCATGGTGTGCTGCTTTCTGTCTACACAAGAGGGAGGGGGGCATAGCGCCTCAGGGAAAATGTATTTCAAATAGGCAGTCAGACTGCAATTCGCAACTTACTCTTTCCCAGAGTACTACCTACTTGTTGTGTTTGAAACAAATTGCTAATGTGAGTGCTGTACCAAGGTTTTTCTGTCTTTGGTGTCAAAGGTGTTGTGATTCATTTCTATTTAAAAGTCAGAGCGTGGTGACATTGATGATGTTAGAAATTGTATCAGTTTGTAATTCAGCCACAAGTAGGGATTAGCACAATTATCAATCACGTGAAATTATTTAATCTGCAGTGTAGTTAAATTTCTGCCTTTTCTGGTTCTTGTTAATGGCTAGTATCAATTGGAACTGGAATTGGAATTTGAATGTGGTGTGGAGTAGGGAAGATTCCAGCTCCCCAAAACTGATGGCAGATCTCTCTAAGCCGTAAGAGCTCATGACAAGCCAACTCCTCACAGAGGCAAGGCATACACGTGGTTTCCACTGATTTCTGGAACACTTGAGAAAAGAAAATTGGGCAGACAGGAAAACAAGATTCTTTTTTCCTTTGACTTGCAGACATACTAAATTACCATTTTATTTTTTTGCATGTATTTCAGTAGTGTGAATTGTAAATGAAAAATATCTGAGCGAGATCTGGATGGGTGGATGTCTGGTGTTTATTTTGTTTGTATTCTGTTTTGGGATTTTGTGAGAGTGGAGAAGTCTTTTTTTGTTCGAAAACGGTGGTAAGCCTCAAGAGGCTTAACAGAGTTGGAGCTTTTTTATGCTAAATGGTTTCTTATGTATTTCTGTGCTCCAATTAATGATATTCAGGAAATACTCTTATTTCCTAGGAAATTCATTGAACATCCTCCTACAGAGTTTAACTTATTTAACAAGTTAAGTAAGGATCTCCCTTATTTGTGTACATAAACTCAAAAATATAATATACTAGTCAATATAATTTCCTGCAATAAGTGAGGCATTTTTTTTTTTTTCCCTTAGGGAAAGATCTTTTGTATAGTCATCGTTGTGCATGGTAACGTGTGGCTGCAATTTCCCAACCCAAAGTTTAGCTAGCTCATATAAATAGTTTGGGAAACACTGCAAAATTTGGTGCCAGCTCAGCTCAGACAGGGTTTGTTGGACACAACTCCTTTCACATGCGGCTTTTCTCACATATGTGCATCTCCTTTCCCAGGAGTTAGGTGTCCATGAGGGCTTAGCCAGTCCTGCGACAGCTCCACAGATTGATTTGGCAATTTGTCCTGGCTAATAACTCATCCTCGGGTGCTGAGGAGCAAACTGGAGCAACAGTATTGTTTTCTGTAGAAACATCTTGGATTGAGAAGTGACAATAACAAGTTTTCCATTCTAAGATTTGCTGGATGCGACTCGCACTGTCTTTGTGTCAAGCCATTTTCTGGTTTTGTATCCTGTTTTTTTGCTTGCTGGAGCCTGGTGCCGAGTGCTGTTTTGCTGAGCTTTTTAGTTTCAGCCCTGTCTTATGTAAGATACATATATATATATTTGTGTCACGCAGTTTCTTCTAACTAGTTCTGATAGCTCTGAGATGGTTCTGTGCTAAACCTGAATGCTGCTGTGGGTACTGCGTTATGAAGGCGTCCAGGTCTGGGGGTAACGGGGATATGGTTGCTTTCTTAATGGATGGCTGATAGTGACGCCAGCTATAGTATTAATTAGAGGAGGGGAAAATAGCACAAAAGAGAAAATCTGTATAAGTGAAGAATCTGAGAAGTGGGAGGTACATATCTTCACATCTTGTTAATTAAGAAAGAAATGTTTTTACAGGTATCAGCAGGTGTTATGACTTTCAGGCTGTATTGTATGCATGAAAATGTGACGACGAGAGAGTTTTATTTCTGGGCAGTAAATAATATCTCTGCTTTACAAACTGCATGTATATCTAGTATATGAGATTCTGTAGTCACAGTAATCTTACTACTTATAAGGATGTATACATGGCAAACGATTTTATTGATTTTCATAATACTCAACCCAAGTATGAAATGAGATAAACATGATATGTGTATATAAATATAGATAGATCTGTGTATCTCAGTTGACTGAATAGGTTCTACGCTTGTGCATATGAAGAAAATGAATACTAAAGGCCATAGCTCTATAGAACTGTTGCAAATATGAAACTAAATTTATTTAACTAGTCAAGCTGTGTGACTGCTGGAGTAAGAGGAGGTTAATGAAGTTGCAATGCTAACTTATACACTATGTTCAACACCATTTGACTTAGGTAATGGAAGAAATATGTGCTATAATTCATATCTAGAGGTAAAGCTGCCACTAGCAGCTGTGTCTGGTACTTTCATTTCTGCATTGTAAATATAAAATTATTTGAACAAAACATTTGCAACACCTTCATTTCTCTCCAGGTAACTGCTCTGGTTTTAGTTTGCAGCTGCTTTTACTCTTTATACAGTGTGAGGTTACACTCAGGAAAATTAGTTGTTCATTTAAGTAAGTGCAAAAGAAATACTTTGAGTTGTCAGCTGCTTCTTCCTATCTATGTGTGTGTGCATGTATGTGTATATAAATACACCTTCAGAGGAAGATGTAATAGACTTAACTCTGACTTCTCAGAAAATTATTTTCTTAAAAGATCTCTACTGTGACTGTTTGTAAATCTCATAATAAAATTGCAACTGTAGTTACTTTGCTCAGTGTTGAGAAGATAATCTTTGAAGAACCAGTTAGCCAGCTTTTAGGAAGTAGCAGTGTTGTGTTATAGTTGCTGTTGACCAAGAGTTATGTAAACAAATGTCTGGGAAGTAAATATTGAGTAGACTTTTATTTGCCTTTTATCAAAAGACTAATCAGCATCTGGAATCTCAGTTTACTTGGTGGATTTTGAATTATTTACACTGAAAGTTAGCATCTTCTTGGCTGTGATTTTTGGGGTTTTTTCATAGCAGTTTATAGCAGTCGTGCTATCAGCTGGATTTTGACAAGTCTAAAGTTTTGGGTACGTTACATATTCTTCCTGATATCACTGACCTGAAGTACCTGAGAAAGTGTCTATTCATCTCTTCTGAAAAACTCTTTCCAAAGCAATTGTAATTGTTTTGTACATTTACAGCACTGTCGTGAGAGTGCTCAGCCAAAAGGCTGTTCCCTTGACATTTTTTTATTATACCAGCTAAACAGATCTATGAAGTTCCCAGACAAAACCAAATACTTCACTAACATAATACATATATTTTGGTTATTTATTTATGAATTGACGTTGCATTTTCACTGTGTTCTTAAATCAAATGGAAGAGTGCCAACATATCTGAAATACCTCTATTTTCTATAACTTCTGGATTTTTACTGATGCATACCATCGGAATGCCAAGAAAGCCACGACTTGACATACTCAGTTTTTAAATGGCTGTAATTTTCATTTGCTAACTAGCTGAATAACCTTATCTACAGCCGTATCACAGTTAGTTTCAATCTAATTAATCTTCATCAATATTGCCACCCTTCACATCATCCTCTGGAAAACTTAAAAGGAAAATAGCTTAATTAGGAACAGCAATGGCATTTCAGTTTCAGAGAGATGGAATGTTCAAAACACTGTGTTGAAACAACATTCTCCCATTAGAATAATTTACGTGACAAACACTAAATAAATACACATTTGATGGAAGGGCTTTGTGTAGCCACTGTACACAGAGCAATGGTTTCTTCTGCTCAGGAATTATGAAATTATCATTATAAACAATTAATATTCTGGTACTGTTATGTTAAGCAAGTCAACATATCGTGGTATGAGCTATACAGGTGATGCGCATTTTAAAAGAGAATGAAATTTGACTGCATGCTTATACTCTCATCTTTTCCTTTTTGTACTTTAATATTGATTGTGTTCCTGCTTCTATCAACAACTTTTATTTGGCTTTTTAGTGGAAGACTAAACGTTTCATGGTGATCTTGACTCTGCGCTGTGTGATTATGAACACTGTCCCTATACAGCGCTCGGTAACTGAAAGATGGAAAAGGCAACACTTGTTCTTTAGAATTAAGATTTTCATGTTGCAATTAGTTTCATTAAGAAAGAACAAATACATAGGCAGAATGTTTTATATTCTCAGAAACAGATTTATGGAGAGATATCAGATGTGAGTGCTCTGAAGAATATATTTAATAATTGCAAGTGATAAAGGAGCTTGATGTATTTTGTGAAAATTAGAATTCTGGAGAAGCCCACTGCCCTAAAACTTAACACAAAAGGACATTAGGGATTGATGATAAATTCTATTTTCTTCTACAGATTTGTCCAAATGATTACCAAGTGGACTTCTGACCAGAAAATGACTCTCAAGTTCCCAATAATCAGATTTTTTAACCCCTGGAATCCTTTTATCAAAAGCGAAAAGGTTATGGCCAACCTCTAATAGTTTGTGTTCCCTCTGTACCATCTGTATCATCCAGTGTGCTTAAAAATACATTGTTAATGCAAATCAGATCCAAGGAAAGTGTGTTGGAATTCTATATATGTATGTTCCAAATTGTTTCATCTGCTAGTAAGATTTATGGTGCTTGTAGAGCCTAACATCAAGGCGGGGCTGCTGGCATACTATCTCCCTTATAGAGGGACCAGGACCGTTGCTTCTACAAACATGAGTGGCCAAGAAAGAAGCCCACTTTCTCTTCTTGTCCCTGGCTGTCACAAGCTGGGTGAATTGATAATTGATCTAATAAAATGAGTTATGAAACATCCAGTTTGAAAATAAGAATCACATGTAATGTTCTTTTTTCTCGTGTAGTACCTCAGTCACATATTTTGAGTAGGAAATCAAATTTCCTGTTTCTGTTATTATTTCTTTTAGGGAAATTGGTTTTCTCCCTTGCAGTTTTGCACAGAGGCAAAGAGCTGCTGTGCTGTATTGGCTACTTATAACAATATAGGTCCTCAAAATAGATGGATAAAGAGAGTTTTCAGGACATCGAGAAGTTCTGAGTTTGTTTTGCAAGAAGAGAAGAAATTGATTGCGATCGTTACTGAAGTGCCTTGGCCACTTACAGCTGTCGGGGTCGGAAGGCAATGGAGTCAACCTGTTGAGGAGCTGAAGAGGAGGAATTTCAGAGGTAACTTTTTTTAAACCCATTAACAGCCATATGTCATTCCCAAATGGACATGTGCACTTTTCTTCTGCATCCTTAAGAAAGCTCCCCAGATATAATTTGAAACTGCATAGGTTTTCCACGTGAAGTAGTTTCAGGAAGCTGGAAGCTCATCCTACTTAATAAAAATGAGAATGCAGCAATAATACAGAATATATGCCACTAACTGGTCCCAGCTTAGTAATGATTCAGAGTGACCAAATGACATTCGATACAGGCAATGCAGTAGCATCCACCACTTTCTTCTGTTATCACTTGCAACTTCTGAAGTATTTTTCTGTTCAGCAATACCCATTATCTGAGATTACTTCTGCTACTTCCAGCTCTTCTGTGCTGCAAACTGCACAGCAAGTAAAGGTCAAATATAATTAGCTGGAGGAAGGGGCTGTTTGTTTTCATCCTCACCAGAGCTTTTATTTTTGTAATTACGAATAGAGAATGAATCTCCAATGAAAATTTAATACAGAGTGGAAACAATCCTTCACGCTGTAGTAGCAAATTTAAAGTGTTTCTTAGACTCTGTCAAAATTTCATTCATTACTATCCTGGAAATATAAACTGACTTCAGAGTGAGAGAAAACAAACCTCAAGCTTAATTTAAAAAACTAAAAAGCAATGCTAAAAAAAAAGGTATGTTTGAACTTTACAGTTGAGAAAGAAGCTGGAAAATGTGTGGAAAGCTAGGGAGGGAGAGGGGAAGTGCACAGTGTCATGACTAATGATACAGAAGCCTTCAAATGCCATGAGCTGTCAGGAATGAATAAAGAACTGTCAGGACCATTTATTTATTTAATCTCCCTTCTACGTCCTCTCCACCTGGAGGTCTTGGATATTATTCCTTCTTCATATTTTACTGCTGTATGGTTATTTTGTTGGAAGCAGGAGTCTGAGAGAGCACCTATCCAAATGTCATAGTCACTTTCCAAATTGCCTCTCTGGTTTGTGTTCAGTTCACTAGTAAAGTACAAATGTGAACTTCTTGAATCTAATGAGAACAGGGGAATTACAGCGAGAAAACCAGTTGGAGCAAGTTAGTAAATGAGTTTCCTATTTCTATTCCTTATTTCGCTCGTGATGGTTACTAGAGGTTGTGTGCATTTCACAATACACTATGAAGAACTGGTATCTGTAAACTGAATTTAGTAACAATGTGCATCTGTAATTAAGATGATGGGATGCAAAATAAGTAGGAGACTGGATTTTAATCTCTCTGTGTTTGAATAGACAACTGTGAGCATTCAGTATGGATATAATAACCTGAGAGCTTAGCACGAACAATTCAAATACTTATTTGCATCTCCAAATACTATTTTAGTGGCGGGGTGGTTTATTTTCTTTTTAGGAAATGTGGCACAAGACATCAGGAAAAAAACCCACAAAATGACAGCATCTGTGAGGCACATATAAGTATTTGTAGTTCTGGATAAAACCTGGAATTGCAGAAGCGTTAAAACAATCATATATGTTTTACCTAACCTCATAGAAGCCAAATCCAAATGGAACCAACTTCTTACACTCTGAAAAGTTCTTAGTTTCAGCTGAAGTTGATCAAAATGGTTTATATTTTACTGAGAATTGGGTTTAGTTTCAACATCAACAACAAAGGTTATTTTTTAAACTTAGATTAAAAAAAAAAAAAAAGGGCATGCCAAACATCTTCCTGCTCTCTCTAAGTATGATTTTTAATTTCTTTCTCCCAAACAAGAATGCATGTGCATCTGTTTCTAAACTGTGGAGCTGCCTCTGACTCTTAAAATAATGTCTTAATATAATTATAAGCAGAGTTTTCACCAAGTCTTTATCGAAGCTACACATTTCACAGCCACCAATTACAGGTTTGTGTGGCATCCTTGACAGTTGTTTCAGAATATGTTGAAGTGGTGAAGGTGAAATGTAATTAACAGTATATATCACATAAATGTTTCCATCAATTTAAATGAGTCACTAGGTGGCCATGTATCACAGATGGAAGTGTGTTAAATACAAGAAGAACATCCTTATTAATAATGCAGTTCTTAGTCTAATAATGGATTAATATTCCTTGTCTTAAATGTATGCATTGTCTGACTTGTTTTCAGACCCACTACTGTAATCATTAAATTTATTCTTTGCCTTTTTAGTATTTGTATCTACAACACTCGAAAATAAAGTAGGCATTGGGATCATAGGGAGGCTTTCCTTGAAGACAGAAATTTAGAATTCTTTAGAATTAAACATTCTAGTGTGCATGTATACATACATACAGATATAGATAGTATATGTGGTGTAGGTCCTGATTCTCAGATTTCAGTGTGCTTTGTTCCATGTGGAGTGTGAGAAGGCAAGTGAGGTGGTGTTATTTTGATAGAAGGCACTTCTATTTTCTGTTTCCCCATGTACTGTCCATCTGTAAAATATTTAGTTTATCATTTTTCTGAAAAAAAAAAAAAAAAAATGGTCAGGTATTACTCAGGAAATACCAGTAGGAGTTGTTATAATTTTAGCAACTTATATGCTCTGTGTTTGGTTAATTTTCAGGGGGTCATTTGTTTTTTCCACTAAAAAATTAAGGCATAGCATGGACTTCTCATTTGTAATACATTACTTTCAGGCTGCCAACCTCTGCATATTCAGACTTTTCTAAAAAAGGAAATGTATCACTTTTGAATGTAACTAAATATGTATTTAATGCTGGATAGATCAGATGGAATTCTTATAGATATCAGAATTGAAAATACATATTTTCTTAGCTACAAACACCCAAAAATAAATAGAGTTGGGTTAAAATAAATCATGTCATTACTTTGTTACCTAAGGAAAATTGTCAAGTTCCTCCACCTTAGAACAGCAAAAATGAGAGACACATACTCTGCTACTTGCCCACATTTATGATGTATTTAATCATTTTTGCTTTTGAAGAAGCTGTTTCCTTTTACAATTTATACAATGTAAATAGAAAAAGTAAATATTTTCTTGAATATATTTAGAATAAACTATCTTAGAAAGTAAATGGAATTAGCTTGCACAATTTATATGATATTTGAAGGAAGGAAAAACAAAAGATAACCAGCAGATAATTTCCAGCAGTGTGTTAGGCTTTCCTGTTTTGGTTAAGTATTCCAGAACAATGTCATCAATCAAAAAGTTTCACATTCCACACAGAGAAACGTTACCTTTTTAAACATTGCTAAACACTTTGACATATTTGAAAAATTGAGTCCTAGATCCTAAAGGTTATTTGTCATAGGAGAAAGAGAAAATATGCTGTGTGTATGCCAGAATGGCAAATAAAGACTGTAAAGATAATAAATCTTGAGCTGGATACATAAACTACTCAGATTCGTAGTCCCCAACTTCATTACACACAGTTGTAGTTTAATTTGGCCTTTACTGACATATAGCTATATACAGCGGGGAAGTGGTGGTCAGTAGATGATGTCCCAGGATGAGGCCTCGTGAAGGAAATGGTAGAGGAGGGAGCAAATGGGATATAACACATTTTGACTTCTCACCATACCACATCCTTTTAACAATGAGTTGTTCTGCTGTTGGGGGATTATTTTTTTTTATTTGGTTGAGTTTTTTTGGTTTTTTGTTTGTTTTCAAAGGCACGCTAGTTAAGGTAAAGCAAGCCTTGAATCCATCCTCTTCCATGGCATTTAAATGATGAAGCACGTGACACGACTGCAAACTGTTTTGTACTAAAACCAGCTGGTCAGAAGAGCAGTCAAAGTGACTTGTTGATATGATTAGAATAACTTCATTCAAAAGAACTTGACAAAGGCTTATTCTGACAGCTGATGATTTCATACGCTCTAGGTAAAATTACTACTTTATCCTAAATAATTTTGCCAGGCTACTGTGAACACATAAAATCTGGAAGAGCTTCAAGGAACAGTTAGATTTCTCTAATTGAGTATTGTATGTTGCAGTCATAGCACACAACTTTGGTATGAGAGAAATAATTCAAATTTTGTGCTAACATGGCTGCACGACTTGGACAAAGAATTACTAATTTTACAGCGACAGATAGACACAGTGATGCTTGTAAACCTCTGTAGATTTGACTGTCAACTAATTTCAGCATTTGGCTTTGTTTTAGAGTACTTCCTCTTTCAGCATTAGGTAATTCTGTTAAGGTGGTAATATCAGCACACTGTTACCTAATGCCTTTGCAAGAATTTTCAGGGAAATTAGTGTCTCTTCATAGGCATATAAGGGAAACCTCCAATATCATAATTTTCAACAACTGAACAGTCTAATGACAGAATCATACAGGTGAACGAAACGGGGATTGACAGTTGTTGGTGGTCCCCAGGTACACTGCAGAGCAAAAAGATCTCACTACTCTACTGAATCTTACACAAAAAAATGACATGAATTTTCTTTCTCTTTACTGTATCCATAAGGGAAAGGAGTCTCTGCAAGAGGGCAGGTGTGAGGTTTGGATGTTTCTGAACCACATTTGCTAGTCCATGCAATTAGTAGTGCAGGAGCACTGGCAGGAGAACTGGATGTGCATAGATTGTGTACCCTAGGCTCCCCCTTAACATGGAGTGTTGACCAGCCTCCCCCAGCACTGGGCTTTGGTGGAAGAACAGAAACTTCTGATACAAAGCATTGCCCACTGAGACATCTGCTCAGATGCTAGGGGATGTTTTGTTCATCTCCCACTGAGACTATAGTAGACACAGTATTTTAACTATTTGGGGATTTACTTAAATGCTTCAGCATGATAGTAGAAAAATAAATTGAATGAGAAATACTTTAGACCTGAGTGAAAATATAAGGTTCTGCAGATTTCAGGTACAATGCCAACTACTGAGAAATGCTTGCACACTAACCCACTGGTAAATAATAGCTTTAATTTTTGGTTCCCTGGTATGTAAATTTCTTAAATTCCCTTGTTTGGCATTAGTGCTATATATGCATACTGTTATTCAGAATCAAGAGGATAAAATGTACTTTGTGACAAGGTAATAAATGTACTGTACCTCCATAAAATAGTTTGTAATTTATGGGGAAAAAACATTAATGTTCAAATACCATTCAGAAAATATCAGTTGATTTTTTAATAAATCCAGCTACTTACGTGCTCTGTATGAATATTTTCATTGTTAAACTAACTCATAATCTCTATTCAGTCCCTAAATAGTCTGAAAAATAATTACAGCTCATTATAACTCTTGAAAATGAAGACTGGCACAGAGATGTATAAGAGCAAAAAATGTGACCATCAGTTCTGAAGTGTATACCTTTAAACTCTGGACAAAGCAAGCAATTTAGTTCTGAGTGCTCTCAATTATTTTCATAAGAAAGCCTATGTTTCCTTTAAAGTGAATTATAAAAGATCAGTTGCTGTTGTTATCTTATGTCATCGTTACTGTATACGGGTAGGATGCTAATACAGACCCTTTTCACCATCAGCCCTGAGCATGTTCCAAGACCTTGTAATGATGCAGGGCAGGTGTTATCATTGCCACACCCAACTCTTCCATAGGAGATTTTTAAATTCAATTATCCAGCGTAAGAGTCTGCTCCATATATTTGTTCTTTATAAAATGACTTGAAGTGGGAGGGAGCAAACATTTCTATTAGGAAGTCACAGTAGGAGTTAATGTGTTAACTGGATGTCCTAGTTTGACAGGGGCAGTTTTGACTTACAGCTGGTGAAATTAATCTGCCGTATTTGATTTTAAATCTACATTTAAGCATATTTTTTTTTACAAAATCAATATAGTGATTGCCAAAGAAAAATAGGCCTTGCTGAAGGAAATACAGACTTTTTTTAAAGTCTGAGAAAGACACATCTCAGTCCTAGCTTGTATAGATAAGTTTATATAAACCACATAGCAAAAGAAGCTATTAATATTCAAGGGTTATTAGTACAAATCCATTTATAAAGCAGCCTTACTTTAGCTTTTGAGTGACATTGCAACATTGTTTTTCAATGAGACTGTCCTTGAGAGTCAACAAACTCCGTTTCACTAAGAGGGTTAATTAAGGTCAAGTTTATAATGGGGTAGGAAGAAGCACAGACTGAAGTAGCCGTATATCAGATTGAGATTTCAAGGTCTCTGCAATGCATTAATAACTGTGAGGCTGTCTAATGTGGGCGGCATAACACATTCTGCAGCAAAAAAATCTTGGAACAAACCTGAAAAACCAAATACAGTTCCTTTCAGTGAAGAGGGGTTTTTTTGACAGTGTTTTTCCATCAGAAAACTCCTGCTAGTCAACCTTGTTTCTGAGGGATTGTACCAGGTCAGGGAGCAGAGTGCCAACCAGCAAGCTTTCCTGGGTTTGTCCAAGATGTGGGAAATGCATCATCCCTGTTTTGCTCCAGCTGCAGCAGGGAAGCGAACCTCATCCTCCTGCATCCCAAGGGCGCGCCGCTCTGGCTGCGGTGTCTGTGTATATGCTGTCCCCTCCCTGCAACTGCAGATTTCAAGGGGTCAGCCACCCCTTCTTCCATGAAGGTGAGCTGCTAACTGGGCAACACCCTGCCTGCAAATGGGAACGAGCAAGGCTGGAGCTGCTGGTGAAGGAGGAAATGTATTGTCCCTGTTGGCAGGGCAGGAGCCTCTGTCTCTCCTGGTGATGGACAACAAGCCACCTGTCTGGTCCAGCTCTGGTGCTCCTGATTTTCTTGAAATGTATGAAGAAAGCCTGAGGTGGCTGTGAGGCTGCAGGAAGGGGAAAGGATATATTCAACCCATAAGGGGAGGAAGGCAAAGGAAGGGTTGGGTGTGACTTTTCTGTTCATGTGTTTATATTTTTGTCTATAACAGGTAAGTGTAGGGCAGTTTGGGTATTTTTTGGGTTTTTTTACTCCAGATAAAGTCCCCACTAGTGATCAACATAATTTCCCCATCGCAACTTCCATGGTCCCTTCTGTAAAATTGTTGAAGGGAGGACTCACCAAATGGATCTCCTAGATTTTTAGAGCACCGTTGAAAATTTAAACGTAAACATTAGGCTCCATCTCTTCAGTTTCTGGAAATTTGTATTTTTATCATTTTTACAGATCTGCGGTACTGAGGACTTGAAACTTTTAAATCCAAGCAAATGAGTGTCATTAAAAAAAATACAGCTGTCAAGGACAAATGGAATAGTACTATTGTTGAGTGGCTTAGCTTTATAAAGCAACTACAGCTTTCTCCCTCAATCAAAGAGTAATTCCAAGAAGTTCAGGCTATGACAGCAGCTCTAGGACAAGATGTTTAATTTTTCTTCAGGGGCACATTTGTCGCCGGCTAACATTGTTTTGTGTAGTGTGAAGGGTGCTGTTTGGATTCTGTTCAGCCAATATGAAACACATTGTATTTCACAGAGGTAAGTTTTGTTGCACAATTTATTTTTTTGTTGGTCCCCACATGTGCATCTTTGTATGTAGAATAAGCTACTCTAAACTTTGTTACATTGGGCTCAAGACTTTTATTGTTCGTTTAAGTAATCCTGTAAAACATTATACAGCTTGATGGTATAAATGGTTCTTTGCAACAAAAAGAGAGCGATGCAAGTGAAGGAACTCTTTTTTTATGAGGCATGCTATGGGAATGACCAGGTTCCTTCAGTTTGGATTGCTTTTACTTTTCAAATGCCCTTCTTCACTCAGTTTTTGAAGATTCAAATTTTCAGCAGAATGATTGTGTCTAATTGACATTGAGGTCCACAGAATGTATATCTCTGTCATTAAGGTAGCAAATTGTCAGGAGACAAATGTTTAACACCAATTTTCTCATTTTCTATTCCAAGCTGTAGAGATAAAGAAAACTGGACTCACACTTGGTTTCTCCTGCCTCTTCTGCCTGTACCCTTTGCAACACGAAATCTCAGTACCTTGAGTCACTCCCTGGCTCCTGCTCACTTTATTTGCTAATTCTGTCCCCGTAATCCCAGCTTATTTTTTCAGTATTTTTCCTGAGCCTAATTCCTTCTCTCATTCCTTCCCAGCTTGGCCTCCTCTTGAATCCTGGCCTTTCCATGCACTAAGCCTTCTGAACGTGGCCAGGTCCTGCTTCTGTCTGCGTATAAGTTTGGCTGCTTCCACCTTCTTCTTGTGTGCCTGGCAGACGGTGAGCAGGGAAGGCAAAAAGGATCTTTGATTTCAGTTACAGTGCTTTGTGCCACAGTGGCATCTAGCTGCCGCAGCTACGGATGAAATTCCAGGCAGTCGGTGCAGTCCTGGTCTGGAGCAGGTCAGTGCAGATGGGCTCTTTAGAGAATTCATCTGCCAAAATGCTGAGCATACGCAAAGTGTCATCAAAGTCTTAGGACAGCTTTAGCATTTACTTTTTCCTCTATCTAGCAGAAGATGAGTCCTTGTAGCAAAAGACAACCCCAAGTAAGTTTCAGGTCTCTGCTGCAAAACTGGAAATGCTAAAGCAGTTCAAGGAACTGGCTACAAATTTTTTTCTATATTTAAGACAGTAGTTCACCATAATTTGGGCTTGGAACCAGTTTGAGATTTTTTTGCTAAAGCATTCTAAAATATTTTTAAAGCAATCAGTGCAAGATTAAATTCTCCCAGGTTAGGACTGGGGACTGAGTGGAATGAGCCCTCCCTTCAGAAATCAGAAAATGTTTAAGCAACTAAAAGAAGATGCTAAAACTTAGGATCTTTTAAGAGTCTAGGGGGCTGGTGAAAATTCCCTTGGAATGTTTTCTGTTGGTGTCGTTGGGACATATTTTGTTCACAGGTTTTTTATTCTATCAATTTATAGCTAAATCCTCACCCAAAATATGTTTTGTTTGTATCCAGTTTTTAGCAAGAAATGAAACTAAGACGGTAAACACAAAACATCATTTCCACAGGTTGAGACTTGCAAGGGTTTCTTAGCAGGCCCATCTTTTGCTAATCAGCAGCCCTGACTGTGCAAAAATTATAGAAGCTTGTGCTTGACTTTACTGTCAAGGAAAACTTTTCTAATGTTTTTTTCCTGTAATTCTGTAACAGTTCAAAACTGGTAATCACAGAGTGCAAAGAGTTGTGAACTACACATGCCAGTGAAAACATTTTACAATTAAAATAACATGCAGGTTTTGGTTGGGGGTTTTTTTGAATCAGATAACAAAGAAAACCTGATGAATAGACTGTGAAGGAAAAAAGTGCTTTCATTGTCCCCGTGGCACACTCTCTTGGCACTTATCGTGGTGGAGGCTGGTGGGACACCCCATGCGGCATTATCCTTGCCACAAAAGCCAGCCACAGGGAATCCACTACACACAGCACGCAGGGTAACGGAGCTTTTTTGTTGAAGTACATTATCCAGTGAGTTCTGGAACATTTAGTAGTTTCTAATGGTAATAACCTTAGACAATATTTTAAACATAAATTTAAAATTATGTTCATTTTTAATGTAGTGACAATTTTGTGACATTTATTTGACAACCTCCTTTGATCACAAACTGAAGCTAGGACTGAGGAAACCTCAAAACACATTTATACATGCCGTGCTACATCCACAGAGACAGAGGGACTGACATTGTGCCTTGTCAGAACAGTCCTTTGGTATTCTTAACACATGATATTTATGTGTTTCTAATTTGTTTTGCAAGAGTTTAATTTTAATTAAAATTTAAAGATTATGAAATCAATGATTTAGTTTCAGGGCTCTGGAGCAGAATGAGAATTTGTTAATAAGCCTTTGCATTTTTTATAGGAGAGGATGAAAGTTACAGTTTACCATACACCATGGTTTCTGTTTTTTAAATGGAACTGACTAAATTAAGATGGCATACATCTCAGGTTCTGAGTCAAGGGAGGAAGCCCTGACTCTTCACAGTACTAGCCTAACTGACCTGTAGGATGGTGGTAGTAAGTCTGTAGGAAACAGAGAAGGCAAGGGTGATGTACAGCTTTGCAGTATATCTAATTCAGACTTTCTTCCTTGTATGCCTTTTCTTCTTCTTTGTACACCTATATCTTTCTTTTTTTTTTTTCCTTCTCACAGATAGACAAGTTGTGTGGCGATAAGCTCCTACCCTTCTGTCTGCAGGTAAAGTCAGTGGCTCACAATTATGCCAACAGTGTTGGAAAGGACTGATTGAGTAATGGAAACCATCAAGGCTCCCTTTCCTCTAGACTGAAGTTCTCTGTTGCTTTTCGTCGCTGCACTGGATAAGGGACATCCTTCTGTGCTCTCCCCATTCCCACACCTACAATATGTGTTTTACACAACCACTGAGGAATTGCGTTTTCATAAATAATTTCTATTTCCAGTTTATTATTAGCCCAAGATTAAAGAAAATTTAAAAATCACTGTGTTGTAGTAGGAAGTGTCACCAGGTGAACTTTACAGGCCACTTAGAGAGATGGCTGTGGACTTTGTGGAGCATCTGACAATAAGCCGTCTCGTGGAGACAGAAAAGATGGTTTTATACCCTGTGTGTGTTTGGAAGGTGAGGGGAATTCTGCAGATCATATGCAAATGGTCAAAGTTACTGAAAAATAATAAAATAATTCCCTTCTAGCATCATTACATTTAAAAGATGGAAGTGGGCTTTTATTAGTATTTCAATCTGATAGGCAGGAATTTCTTCTAGAAGTCGTTTTGGGTCTGTCTGTCTCGTACCTCTTGTTCATATGTCCGTAGGGCTGGCAGTGGAAGGTAGGATGACAGGAGGAGTATGTGGGGCTTAGGGTAAAAAAAAGGAAAGTCCTTCATTTTCTATCAAAAATACACATTGGCTCCCCATACTGGTTCCATTTGAAAGTTACTCTTAAAGAAGCCAACAGAAAAGAGGCAGAACCCTTTAAACTTCATGGTTACTTATGCCTTTAGAGATATGGATGAAGAGAAATTATTGAAGAAGAGAACAGGGTGCAGATCCTTTAATAGTATTATAGCAAACTTTCATAAGAAGAGTTGGTGTATACCAGCTGTGGATTTGATACCTTATCCCTATTTACCTTTTCTTTTGCTACCAGTTGTTTTGGGGGTTTGTTGGTTGTGGTTTTGGTGTTTGTTTGGGTTTTTTTTTATGTCTAATATCTACAAAAAGGTCTTAATGGGCCAGGCTGCAATATGAATGAATAGAGCTCTGTTAGGACTGACAAGTTAGTTTTTAAATTATTAGCATAAAGGCTGGGGGCGAGGATCTCATTTGTTCCAAAACAGTGGAATTAGAGGAGACCCTCTGAAAAAAAAGAAGTGGCAAGAAAATTAACAATGATTTCATGATGAAGAGGCAGACTAATATGTAGGAGGGAAATCAAGAGAGCAAATCGCTTTAAAAACAGGCTTTCAGAATAAAAGCTTGATTTATGTGTTTGAGTACAGCAGAAAAAAAACAAGAACACAGGAACAGAGGGAGACCCTAACACAGGAAGCTGAAGATGTTGACTGTACTCAGAGAGTGATTTTTTTGTAGAATTTTATCTTTAAAGTATACTAAAGGAATTGCTGTTTTGTATGAGTTCCTAGGGAAACGTTATCTGAAATTAAGAAACCAATTATGTTTGCTAATTCACTGCTATTAGGAAATCTGCTGTGTCCCATCATTCTTTATTTTCAGATTACCATTCCTTTGCATTTCTCTTGTGGTTTGCTGCTAGCAAGTTACCAGGATCAAGATGAGAAGGTGTGCTGCTATTACACAGGGTGTTTAGCTTGGGGTCTCTACCTGCTTGTCTTGTAGAAAAGCCTAGTTGTAAATGTCAAAGTTTTGATGTTCTAAATGAAAAAAACAAACAAACAAACAAACCCCCAAAACCCAAATCAAAACAACACAAAAATCCACACAGCCACAACAAGCCACCATGAAATATGAGTGGGAAAGAATTCCTGGGTGTATTCTTCTTGTCCGTGTATTGAGAAGTTTCCCTTGGAGTTTTAGAAATTTCAGGGTAAATAATATGGGACCTCTGTGTTCTGGAGGTCATCAAGTAGTTCTCCTATCTCACAGAAGCCCAAGCACTTTTTGGTAAACTAGAAGATAAATCTGTTATTCCTTTCACTTTCAGTAAATGTTGTTCCAAATATTTTCAGGCTCAAAAGTATGCATACTCTTAAATGCAAAGCTGAAATATTTCCATATATTTAAACCTGGAGGTAGGTAGTTACTAATCAAAACCTGAAAGAAGCAAGCAATGTATCCAGGTGCTTGCTTCACTCTGACCGCTGCAGTATCAGCATGGAGACTAAAATCTCCCAGGTAAGTAACTTCATTCCTACGAGTAATATTCTAACAGTTTGAGCAGTTTTGTATTCAGACTTTGGTTATATTTCTTCTTACCAACATAGCACAAGCCTATTACGTTGTAATTGTTTGTACCAACAAGCTACTAATGAGGCTTCAAAGACGGTTGATATATGTGTTTCAGAGACCCATGTTTCCTCCTTCAGTGGCCAGAGTCCTGCTATGCAATTAGTGATCAATGGCAATTGCAAAATGCTTTAAATAAAAAAAAAAAAATGGGGGAGAATAATTAAAAAAAACCAAACCAAACCAAAAAAGGCGGCCAGGAGAAGCAACTGGAATATCACCTGTGTTGAAACCAACAGTAAAACCTTCATTAACTTCAGTGATGTTTCCTTGATAGGGTTTCTTTGATGTTTTCCTGGTACATCACAGTAGATCTCTATGTGTACACCCGGTACGCCTCCGAGTGGATTGCTAACTGTTATTACTATCAGCAAATGCCAATCCTTTAACAGCAAGGATGACGGCCAAGCCCCGGCACAGTAGTCTGGCCTGGGTTCTGCCCTACGAGGTGCTCAGTTCTCCGGCCCCAGTTTGGCAAAGCCCTGAGACACGGGGTGAGCTTGTCAGCATGCCAGGACTCCCAGCCATCCTCTAAGTGCTTTACTGGAGTAGTGCCAACATGCTCCGTTCTTTGAACAATTGGGCTATGTACAGTAAACATAAATTTTACCCTATGGTTTCAGTGTTGATGCTGCCAAGTTCACCTCTTTATTTGTAGACTTGTGACTCCAATGATGTTATCAGTCTGCACGCAGAAAGAAGAAAAATCTTTAATTCTGGGAGAGCCTCAGAAAACAACGCAGCCAGATACATCTGTGTACCATCGGCCTGTCCTGATTGTTTTTCAGGGGTACAGCATGTAGGTCCCTACCCAGGGAATAGCTGGTGAGTATAGTGATTATTTTTCAAAGAACTTTTTTAACTAACGAAATGGAGCAGTATTTTAAAATTGTTTCCAGTTTTCACAAGGGAAAAGCATTGCAGCAGAAAAAGTTGCTTCACACTGCTGCTCGTTGCTGATCCCTGGCCAAAAGAAGTCACTCAGTATTGCATAGATGAGTGACTCTAAAATCTGTATCAGCTGAATCATATTTTTAATTTCTTTTTTTTAAGGCAGAGACCACACTGTACTTGTGGGATTGAGCTGGGAACAACTGCATTAAACTAACAAAATGAGACAGGTATGTAGCAGAACTGTCAGGAAGAGCTAGCATTGATCCAACCCAGTGTCTTATTAATGAAGGACTGTATTTATGGGGATACTGCTAAAGGTCTTTAAGGTGACGAACCATTTATGTAATTTTCTGTGATAAGCACTATATTTTGCAAGCTGTAACTGCTTGTGTTGAGTGTGCTCTTTGGATACCATCATTCAGGTATGTATGCGAGGCCTCTGAAAGACAGGTTAAACATCTCATCTTCAAAAATAATGATTTTTTTTTTTGTGTGAGTTGGTTTTAAAAGCTAATACAGAAACTAGCAAGTGAAGCAATAGAAATATTTTCATGAATGTTGATTTGTTTGCAGCAGTGTCTGAGAGGTAAAACTGACCCCAGCACCTCTGATTAGAGTTTTCCTTCTGGCTCTGAATCAAGATAGTGACGAAATTTCACATTTTCAATAAGCCTGGCCAGTTTGTTTGTTTGTTCTTGTATGTATTACAGAATTGAGATCTTCAAGGTGAGGGAGAAAAAAAACCCCTCTGAATATCAGTAAATAACAAGGAGAGGGAGAAAAAAAAAAATCTGAATATTGGTAAATAACAATGAAGCATGTAGGTAGTAAATAATAGCTACAAAACATAGGGCAGGACTTAAAAAGCAAGATCCACGTATTTGTGAGACCCCACTTGAGACTGATCACAAACAAGAACTCTTGCTGAGATCATTGTTAGGGATTTGAAGGCTAAAACCTCAACTCTTGCATTTTAACATGTTTTGTTTCTTATATCTGATGGAAAACTTACAGGCAAGTCAGATGACTGAAGTTTTCCTCATATATATATATATACTTCTTAAAATAGAAAAATACATGTAATGTTCTATCTCTGTTACTTATGTGTTATACTGTTATATGTTATGCTGTTTCTCTCCAACAAACTTATTTCAGGTTATAATGGTAGGTAGTGGTTTGAGGTGATCTCAGCTGAGTGTTATGATTAATAGTCTCTGTTCCCTTTGTGTCCTTCCCTTTTCAGTTTAAGTGTGGGGAGCAGAATAAAAAACTCCAAACATTAAATAAAGTGTTCCTTGTGAAAATTATGCAAATTGCAATCGTCTGCTAAATTAATTAATTGCGTTCATCAGAATAGCATATGAAAAATGAAAGATATTTCCAAATGTTAAATAATGGCTGGATCATTCTGAAATTAAAAAAAATTAAACAGATACATGGTCATAGTCTGCTATTCACCCTGTGAAATTGCATTTGACCTCCATTTGGGTAATTGTATTACGCCTGCCTAAATTTCCATGCACAGTGATTTACAATTGAACATATTATTCTCCACCTCCTATTCTACTGTACTGCATACGGCTGCAGTTTATTGCTATGTAGTTTATTCAGACGATGATCGTGTTTTAGTGTCTTGACTCCCATGGCTCCTATACAGTTGTCTTTGGCAAGTACATTTTCCATCTAGGTAATTAATACCATGTAAACAAAAAATTATGTATCGTATATATTCTGATGTACTTCGGACTTCTGATGGAAAAGAGAGATGAAACAAAATTATAGAACAAAAGGAAAACATTTCCCTTTGTTTTTTAGTGAAAACTGCTGGAGACTTTTCTAAGGATTTTTCCCAGAAACATCCCATGAACTACTTAGTCCCCTTTATCAGCAACAGAGGCAGTTTTCATGATGCTGGCCTATGGGTCTGAGCAGTGCCTAGCAAATATAAAGATATTGCTCACTGCCTGAACAGAAGCTCAGCAGTTATCTGACATCCGTCTTCAACCATTATTGCAAGTTTAAAGTCATTGAAGGGAGAGGTATTTTATTGTAGAGAAAGTAATGTATGTTCATTTTTTATTTTTAATCAGGCTTTAGCTCAGTAGCTTTGCAGTATAAGAAGAACTCATATCAGATGGGAATAACAGGCAGTGAGGCTAATTTAAGCCTAATAATTTGAATCCTAAATTTACTCCTGGTTAAGCGTGTTGAAAAATGGATTGCTTTGGAATAGCTGAAGTACAATGTCATAGAATTGTTGCAAACAGACCTTTTCCCTCTCTGTAGAGAGTGCATTGTATTTTGCAAAAGGGTAAGAATTTGGTAAAAAGTGTGATTAACTTGGACCCACAAGCTCTGAACTGTACGTAATGCCTGTTCTAGCTGTACCTGGGTTGAACTGTAACATACTAAATAATGCATATTGGAAGTAAATGTTAGATCTGAGTGGCACTGGAACTCTGGAGACCAGCGAAAACAAACAGAATCTTACTTCTTTTACTAGTAAATGTTTGGACATTACTGGGACAGGGAAGAGTATTTCTGTTCTTGCAATACCTATGGAACCTGCGTACCGTGCTTTCTGTCAACCTGTTAAGTAACCCTTCCTGAAAGTATCTATACAAGGAGCAAGTAAGAACTAGTCTGAGTCTATCCCTCAAATCCAATTCAGGCATGAACGTGTTCTGATATTTGAAGATGTCAGGAATCCTGATGTTTTCTGTTTGTCTACATCTCCTGCTTTAGTATTCTCTGCTTTCAGCAGGACTGATACAAAATGCCAAATTCTTGTTCCATTTACCAAAGGGACTTCAATCCTGGACTTGGATCCAATCATTTTTCAATGCAGGAATTGCATCATTCCCAAAATTTTGAACAGTTCCCACGAAACATATCCAACTCTTCTTTGGTTCCACTGTGATGGAGCACAGAGAAATTGTTCAGGCTGAAGGCCTACCTGAAAATGCAAACCTTGATACTTCAAAACCTGAAACGTGTCACTGGGAATTACAAAAGAAGTTAATGACATTCGATTTTGAACTAGACCTATTGTTTTAGCTAGAACATATAAGGTACATCCTAAATTCCTTAATTTACTCAATTATCTCCTAATTACAGTCTAATTAATTACTAATTTATCTTAATTTCCTCTGGTAATTTCCTTATTAATCCCTGCTTTACTATATTACATTTTTATCCTTCCTTCTTTAATTGGGAAACAGACTTTACAGCCTTTGCTATGACAAAAGGTATGTCTCTTACCTCTGTAAAACACAGCTAAATGTGACTTTGCATTTAGCATGCTTTCATTAGAAATTCGAATGACCATGCAATCCTTATTCTCACTGAGAGCACACGAAAACTTATGCTATACATTTCTCAAAATTAAAAAAAAGACTAAAAAAGATAGTTATTGTGTGGAGACCAGTGTCCAGAGGTTTCTTCATGAAATAATAGTAATTTCAATGTTTAGGATCTCCTTCCTACTTACTTAGTTGTCATTCCTTCTGCATCTCAATTAAGCAGATCTTTAGTGAGAGTAATTCATTTTTTTTTTTAATTTCCAAAAGCTCTGAAATCTGAATCTGCACATCCTCTGTCCCCTATTTGCTCTTTTCTCTAGGCATTCTTTCAGAAATGTCCGTTAACTATCTCTAATTTAAAAAAAACAAAACAAAACAAAACCAAAACAAAACCCCCCCCAAAAACCCAAAAAACACACACAAAAAAAAAACACAGAAAAAAAAAGACAACCAAACCCCCCCAATGAATAGGTATATATACACAATAGGGAAAGCCTATTCCAGAGCTTGAGTTTCCCCTTGCTTGAAAACTGACATTAATTAAAAGATCTAGGTTTTTCCTCTCTCATTGAAATAACTCAGGCTGGAGGCATAACTCTCAAATGCTTATATCTTGCATCCAAATTGGGGAAAAATATTTCTAAGTGAAGCAAGTGCACAGGTCAAATGGACTTTCACAATATAACTCAGCAACATTTTAATCAAAAGGATTCTGTTGTTAGCACAGATGGAGGCAAAGCAGTGGGAACATAAGCTGTCCAGCAGTAGCAGAGCCAGGAAAAGAGAGGTCCTCAATTTAACAGTGTTGGCAGAGTGTAGTTCCCTGTAATTGTGCAGCAAGTCTGATGTTGCATATGGAAATAAGTTGGAATTGGTTTATTGTTGTGGAAGTTTTGGGGTTTTTAGTAATACCTTTCGGAGTCCATAGCACAAAATTGTAAAATAAATAAACTTATTCTGCTGCTCAACCAGTCAGCAAAGGCAACACAGAAATGTTCCCTCTCTATATAGTATTATCAGCCATTACTGGTTTTAATCATATAGATCTAAGGTTGGAGAAGAAGCAAGGTTTAAGAGAAGAGTGCAAGGAGAGCTGAAGACGGTGTTGCATCTTTTCATTTGCAGTTTGTAGTGGTGTAAGTGAAAGATGGTGTGTAACAACGCCTACCAGAACCATAGGTTGCTGAGACACTTTTGCCTAGCTAGTGTCTGTGGTGGACACAACTGCTACCAGTTGCTTGTTGTTGCTACCAGTTGCTTGTTGTTACTGCCCTGGATGCTGCCGTTTCCACCAGGGTTGGGGCATTAACCTGAGGGCAAAGTCTGCAGCCTCAGCTTACCCCACCAGAGATGATAGATTTAAATTGAAATGCTCAACTACAAAGCAGCTCTGAAATGTTCTTCTGAGAAGATGATAACCTCTGGCAGAGGGGCAGTAACAAACAAGTCAGGCTGTGGCATCTCTAACAGCTACAGCTGTCTGCTAATTGATTGTGTTTCAGGCCTGTCAGTATGGCCCGAGGTAAATTAGGAAGGGAACAGGGCACCTTCAGCTGGTGGTTGGTCCCGTGGCCCTGATCCATGCCTTTTCCAGAGAGCAGGGCTGGGGCTTCTGCCGGCTTAAAGCTTCCAATAGCATTCTTCAAAAGATACATTTCTGCAGGAACTTAAACCCAGGATAAATTTTCTTTCCAGAAGTATAATTTAGACTAAAAATCTAAATACATAAAAGCTTGCAAAAGTGGTTGTGTTACCCATTATTCCTGGCATTTGTTTTAATTCAGTGATCCTGTGCTCCTAGTATTTCCCTATTCCTTTTGATCTTCAAGTGTAATTTTATTAGGAAAATGATTGCAGAATTAACATTTGCATTGAATTTTGCAGTTACCTTTACATTAGAGGTTTGAGGTTTTTTGGGTAAGTCATTGTTCATTCACTCCATTAATAAGATTATTTGCTGTAACTGCTAAGATTAAAATCTTTCTAAAATCTGGAAATGTGGATGTGATTTTTCTTGGTCTTCTCATCCAGGCTAGATAGAAATCACAGGGGTTTATTTTTGCTTCATAATATTTTGTAGCATAAACCAAGTGGTAGCGCATGACTAAAGAATTTAGAGAGTGAAGAGTGCTTGGCTTTCTTTTCTTTTCTGGTTGGTTTTTTTTTGGGTGGTTTTTGTTTGGGCTTGGGTTTTTTGTTTGGGGTTTTTTTTTTTTTGGGGGGGGGGGGTTTGGGGTTTTTTCGGGGGTTTTTTTTGAACATCAAGAGTGGTGTGTTTGTCTCCACAAAGCCAGCAGCAAACAGCCACATTCTGTGAAATCCAATCAAGTCCTTTTTACTCGGTGACTTCTGCTTTTGGGGATTGATTCTTGCTAACTTGCAAGTCTGAGTCCAGTTCAAGGGAGGAAGACTGGTGAGTGGAACAGAGGCTAATAAGCCACCTCCTCAATCATGAACAAGCATTTAAACTTATCGACATTGTGAGTATTGAAGGTCACAGGGCTGTAGGAGTCTGCCTTGTGTACTCAACAACTCAAGCTTCAAAAACGTCTCATCCCTTAAGTCACAGACTGCTTAACTTGTAGCACACAGAGGCCTGCAACAGAAACTAGACCCATGTATTTAGATAACTAATTCACAGGAATTAAAAAGAAAAAACTTTGCACATAAATGCGTATGGAGGTACTTGCTGTTTCCAATTATACTGTATGTAGAATTAAAAAAATCAGAACGTATTCCCTTCGCTAAGACAACCAAGTATACCCACATACAAATTTTTGAAAGAAAACTTTAGAAAAGGAAAAAACAGATTCTCTTCTAGAACTTAAGTATTCCCTCTTACATGGCTTATTGATGGAGGAAGAGAAACATCAGTTAGCATATTAGTTAAGGCTTTCCCCCCACTTGAGGAATACAGTGCTTTAAAGTCACTTTGTTTTCTTTTGTGTTTTCCCCAAAGGCAGGAGACTTTTGGTGTCAGTAAAGGAGTCCTTGAATTATCCCCCTGGGCTATCTTTAAATCTAATCTTAGCCAAGCACTTACTAGTTTTATGATAAAGTCAGAGATTACGGGCCAAATTCTCTCTTCAGTTATTCCACTGAAACCCATTGAAATCAATGTGAGATTGGACTTGTGTAACGGGGAAGAATTTGGGCTACTGTCTGCAAGAGATAAGAACAGGGCCAATACTATAACAGCCTTTTTCAACAAAGGCAGATTCAGACAAACTTATGGTCACGTGCTGTCCTTGATGTGCTTAGAGAGCTTCAAGGGTTTGCGTTAGACGCATATTTAGAAAAATAACTTTTTTTCTACTTATTAGGTACAGAAGGAGCTTGAGTGGAAAGCTTTCCAAAACTTATTTAATTTTACACTTAAGCTTATGAAGCCCTACATAGGTGTGCAGCATTTTCAGTCACAGTGTGGCACAGTGCAAATGACCTTCCCAAGAAATAGTTGGTATTATAACTGTAAGTGATGAAGGAGCATAGACAGTAGGCTTTGCCGCATAGTGTTTCAGTCTCTCTTGTCGAAATAACATGATCCCATCTCTTCTCCCTTCCTTTTGCAGGCTTCAGTACAGCACTTACGAGAAATAGTAATACCTGGCGCTGTGATGAGTTTCAATCTCTGAATCAAAGCACTCAGAAGGGGTAAGTCTGGTTCTATGAAAGTAAGAACCTTACCGTAAACCACTAGGTTAGGTTGGCTGTGAAGATGAATAGAGAGAATAAGTTCTCACAGTTCCAGGACCTTCTTTTAGTTGGGAGCTAGAGAGACAAGAAGAGTGGGTTTGGTCTGTGTTCATGCTAAGCAGCTCACCTGCTTCTTCATTGGATCCTTAAATTCAAGCATGGGGCATTTGTTTGAGTGTTTAGGCTTTTTGGACACAATCACGGTTAAAAACACTCTTCAGCACTTTTTTTAAAAGAGGACACTGCTCCCTTTATTCTTGAGTTCTTTTCATCCGTTTTTACAAGCAGTGCCACAGACTTCCCCTTAAATCTACTTTCGTGGGTCAGCAGACCAGTGACCCTATTTTCTTGGTAGCAGTGACCGTAGGAGCAGCAAATTGGTCCGTACTGGTACCTTCTAGCGTTGCCCTGCTGTGCTTTGGCACCGAGATGCCTGTGATGCTGTCTTCTGTAACTGATGTAGTCATATAGATATGTTCAAAATGGTGTAGCGTGGCTTTGTGCCAACAAGCCGATATTTTGCATGTTAAAAGGAGCTGTTTTTTCAGTGGCAGGTGGAACAAGCTGTAGCATTGTATCCAAGGGAAAAAAAAATAATTCATAAAGTATTTTAAGACTCTTGGATGAAAGGAGATTTATATAAATGTAAGGTAGTATTATTATAGTCATTTTATTAAATAACAATAGTAGGTGTCTTTCTTTAGGCATAAAATCTATGCACATGAAAAACAATAGTTGGCAGCCTGCAATAACAGCACAGTGTGCTGAAATGATGACAATAATTAATAGCTCTGGAACACCAACAGAAACCGCTGTATTGCATGAGTACTGTGCAGTATGTGAACAGACTGCAGCGGCTTTATCGAGGATTGTGAGGAAGTGTGTAAAACCAAGCTGCAACAGCATAAGAAAAATACAAAATAAAGTGAGCGGGCAAACTACAGCTGGGACTCCTAGAGAATAAATTGGATATATAGTAAAGCAGAACTTGTGTTGATCGGCAGCTGACACTAGCTCTTCCTTAAACTGGATGTTTGTTTAGGATTTTACTGTAGTGCTGAACACAGGATGGAAACCCAGGCGAGTCTGTCAATGAGAATCAGAGGTGGCAAACCTTTTGAAGGACCTGCCACACTGAAGAGTTTGCTTATTCCCATTGGTACAGATTTCGTTCTCTGAGATGGACCTAAAAATCCTCATGATAGCTTGACTCCTTTTGTTCATTTGTGCCTGTTTTCTTTATTTTTTTTAAATTTGCCAGTGAATGCCTGGGTTTCTGTAGAGTATTGCTGAGTGTGAAAATGTTGCCTTATTTCCTTAAAGTGAAGCAAGCGTGTTCCCTAAAAACAGCGAAGATTTTGCTAGCAACAACAAAGCAAATGTGGGTAGATTTGGATGGAAAAGAATTCCACATGTAATATAATACTGAGTTTTCCACATTTATTTTTGTTCTTTATTGGAGAGAACACTGCAACACTACGTTCCAAATTTTCATGAAAACCCAGAAATAGAGCCCTAATTACATAGCCTGCTGATCAAGGCAATCATCTGGGTTTTGGGACACTTGAATACACGTTCCTTTCCAATTAGCACATTCCAGATGAGGTCCCAGTAGCTGGCCCGAAATCAGCTTGTTGTAGATTCCGTAAATATTTTTCTGTGCAAAGGGGAAAACCTCAGGTAGTCGTGGGCAGTTGGTATCTTTGAATACCCTGTTAGTTATTACCCACTTGCTTAAGATGTACAGCACGTGTGTCTTTAATCTGAATCTGAGATCAAAGATGTCAATTTTGTCTTTTTTTGGTTGGTTGGTGGTTTTTTTTTTTACACAGCTTTGTATTGTTGAGTCTAAATACAGAGATTTGTCTGAAAAAAAAACCTCTATAATTTAAACTGTTAGCATGTTGTTATATGGTTGTGTTTCTTGATAGCGCTTGCTGTAATTTTTTTCTAATTCAGGTTTAATTTGACTGTTCAGCTTTTTGTAGTAGCTTTGTTCTGCATTAAAGACTTGACCAAAATCTGTACATGAATATGTTTGGCTTAAACCAATCAGTTTCCTGGTAACTGTAGAAATGGACATTTTTGTTGTAAACCCAGTGCTATATTAACCTTCTCTTATTATTAGAAAAGCACACACCAGGACATATTAGTTGCATATATTAGAAGTGTGGTCAGATTCATAAAGTAAGAAAAACAGCACCACAAGAAAAATTGCATTCCTGCTGTCTGATTCCAGGAAATCCTGAAATTCACAGAAGCAAGAGGCTTGCAGCCATGGCACAAGAACTAGCTGGAAGGCTATGCCTGCTGTAGAAGAATTCAGAGAGAAGGGTGAAAAAGTCATTCGTGTTTAAGAAGTATGCTAACAGAATATACGTATTTCCCATTTATCTGGAATAGCACATTTATTGTGCAAGTCGGAGGACTGCCTACATATTTTATTGCTGTGATTTAATTTTTTTCCCTTTTTTTTTTTTTTTTTTTTTGGTTTTGATCTCACTGCATAGGGTACATAAACCAGCTTTTCAAGAACAAGAGCAAATGAAAACTATGATTTTCCTTTTTCCATCTGCCCTAAGTGTTCTTAAGCCAACAAATAAAAATATGACTAGACATAATTTTTAAGTACAACTCCAGGTAAAACTTAAAACTAAAAAGAGTCATTTTTCAACCCACAAAGCCTTTGGGAGACTCGGAAATGAGTGAAGATAAAAAAATATACATGTATGTATATACATATTTTTTTTTTTTGTGATGACAGCTTCTCCCAGAAAGAGTTCAAGTTAGATTTTCCTGTCTCGCTAAAATTTTACTTTCATGTTTTCCTGCATGTTTCTAGGCCACTGTTGCTATCAGTCCATTAGTCTTTGTTTCATGGTAGTAATTATATGCCCAAGCTCTTCAAGAATGAGTGTGCATCTAACAGTGGTGCTCATGCTGTGGGTGAATTAATTAAAGCACCAAGAAATTCATGCTCAGCAACAAGAACAATTGGCTTGATGCACTTTAATGTAGATTTACTCGCAAAGACCTAAGGGCATGTGAAGTAACTGCTGTGAGCATCTACCACATATTGGAGCATACTGTAATTTCTGTGTCTCTGTTCTGAACTTAGACTACTAGTCATACAGCAAGTGGCTCCTTCGCCCACATCTGTTCATCCTGTCTCATTAATGGTGAAGACAGCTGTCCCCATTATGCTTCAGTGGGGTGAAGTATAGTGAGAACAAATACCTGGAGAAGACATTATGTGTAGGAAAGAAGGGCAGGAAGGTATCCAGGAGCCTGGAATGGAGGTAATTCAGATGAAGCTCCTATCTGACAGCAGGACCTGGAGAAGTGTTACTGCCAAGCCATCTGGGATGGAAATTCGGTAATGAGAGGACACTACTACACCATTCCATCATCTGTGAAGATTTTCTGCAAATTGCAAGCTTGGATACATGAGAAAATCCAGAACTGTAGAACAGGAGCATGAGGACTGGATCGACAGCCTTTGTAAGAATTAAGCCCAATAAGAAATACTTACTGGCCATAATGCAATCAGATTTTAACAGCCTAATTGAGTTACCGATGAAATTTCAGAGGTTTCACTGCGAATAAACGTGGTATGTGTGTGTCACACTTCATCCATTATTTAGCCAGTTATTCTTAGAAACCAGGTTTGCATGAGGTTACTGGGAGCCTGCCTGTGGACATGCGTAGGCAGAAGCAACTGATAGCAGGGGCCTGCTGCTGTCCTTAGGAATGTCAGTGAGTGTTGCAAAGTGACTTCGAAGAACAGGGATAGTATTTAGGTCCACTACAGCATATCCAAAAATAGAACAGATTGAAAGCAAACCCATCAAATAAGTCTCTGTCTATACAGCGCCCATTATTGCTATTCATCGGCGTATGGTCCTATCACTTGTTTTCACGTGAGCTGCATTGCATTTCTTAATGTCGTTTTAAGAGTTTATTTGGTTAAAGCTATGCAACTTCCTCTATGGACGCTTTTATTAATGTAGTTCAAGATTCCATTGATTTAGTTTTATATGAGAAAAATCACTTCAAACTGATATGAATTGGGTTTAAATTGAATTATGATAGATCGCCCATAGACACTGTTGAGTCCACAAACTTTGGCAACCTAATAATAACTTCAAGCTTTCCTTCATTTTCCCTCTTTCAGGCTCCGCAATGTCAATTGTTTCTCACCCCACTCATCTTGCAGCAAGAATTCCCACAGTGAATTAGAATTAAGTTCAGCATCTTTTTATGCCTAACCTTGTAAAACCGTAGACAATACTGCCTAAAAGCCAGAAGCACTGTACATATAATATAAAACTATTAAAATCTATCGGTTGCATTTAGTCTTCTAATACAGCTGGGGGGCTTTCTGTTTTGTTTATATTGAGGATTTTTTTCCCTATGTGCTATGTCTTTAGTAGGAAATTTTAAGAAAATTGATTCACCTTTGTAAATTCAGTTCTTCATAACCAAGCCTTCTGATTCAGCACTGTGCAGGTTTAGCGCAGCAACATGTACTGTGATGGAGTCACATAGCTCTGAGCTACTGTCACACTCTTCTTGTTCTAAAACTGGCCATTGGCCAAGCTGATTTGCTTTGTGAATTAGAGAAAATTAAAGCTTATTGCTCTAGTGGTGCTTATTGGCAAATAGGAGTTGCTGAAACTTAGGGACATCGCAGATCTGTCCTTTTTTTTCCTGATTATGTTCTCTGCACTAGAGCCCAGAAAAAAGGGACATGGCACCACACCAATATTACTGCTCATTAGTGACAATCCTGTCCCTAGGTAAACCGTGCCACTGGCCATATCCACTGCTTGGCTTCAAAGCAGCTAAAATGGTGCTGTGGCTCTGGTATTTAGTGGATTATGGCACAGCAGCACTGCTGATTGTGTCCAGAAGGTTTCTGAGACCTGAAATACATTCCTTTATAAATATGTGAAAGATGAGATATTGGAAGAGAGATAACTGTTGCCTTGTAACCAGGTGGGCTGTAACCTATTGCAACAGAAGCAAAAGCATGGATATTTTACAGCCTTTTGGTTTTGCCTTTCTCTTGCTGTTCTCCTGAGGGGAAACAAAACTGTTTACTAGCAAGCAGAAATGGCCAGTGTAGAGGAGAAGGTACAGGTGGATGAAGGTGGTAGGATAGTGGTAAGACAAGTGACAAGACAAAAGGAGGTGCGGTTGCAAACAGAAATTTCTGTCCTACAAATACTGATCCACGTGTATCTTCTTTTTCTGGTGGTTAGGCATCCCATTCCTGGAGAACGTGTAAGGCTAATGTCTAAAATATGATGGCAGAGAAACGATATCAGATTTGAAAAAGGCCATTTGTTCAAGGGAGCAGTCTGCCACTGTGCAATGGTAGAAAGCTAAATAATATGAAGTTATTATTGTTTTACATTGGACATCAAGATATGGCATTGTCAGACTGAGGGGCCTGAATGAGATCTATAAATACATTATGAACTAAATTATTCTAGCAGTTCTCAAGTAGTAGGGTTTCATTTTAGAAGGTAGTTTCCCTGTCACATGTGATATGAAAGAATTTGGAGGAATTATGATGTCTAGAAACATCTGAAAGAATTTGAATTAATCTTTTTTTTTTTTTTTTTTTTTTTTTTTTGTCTGCACAACTGATATATCTGTAGCCTGTGACAGAAAAGCAGAAAGCAGACAAAATTACTAGAAGGTGATCTTGCAGGTTTTCTATCCAAGATGAGAAATAAGGATGGTATTTCCCCTAAAAATAATATTCCCTTTGAAAATTTTAGGCACATTTTTGAGACTTATGAATTCAAAATAATTAACTACGTTTCTGAAGGCATATCTGCACACAAGCTTGTTGAATCATAACAAGGATCTGCATGCAGATCATGCCTTGTGGTAGTTCCACAACAGGTCAGATTAGATAGTCTTTTCTTGCTTCAAAAGTTCTATGATCCAAATCCAGTTTTTGAGCTTCAGAAGCATCTCAGATTTGCTTTTCATACGCAAATTATGTCTAATTTTTTCCCAGTGTAGTTACAAATGGTCTGCAATCAATGCCACTAGGATGGGATCAGGTTGCATCCAGTTCACTGAATTTAAACCGTTTCATTGGCTCTAGTTTCTTTGAAGACTACAGGAAGCGTTCATAAAAAATAACCAAAGTCTTAATTACTCTGTAAAAATGCACACCTGAACACAGTGTAGACTGTATTACCACAGAAAATGGAAATATGAACCCACTCCAGGGTTAGAACGTGACAGCTGGGGGTTCCAGCTAGGGATTGCCACTTATCCCGTAAAAAAATTATACTCCTCATAATACATCCTCAAATCCCACATCCTGCTTTGGAGGTGTGTAGGCTATTTTTTAACTTATATTTTCCAGTTCTGCATGAAAAAAAGAGTGAGATCTGGCAGTAGTACTGCTACAGTATCTTTCATTTGTCCCTAAGGTATTGGTGCTGCTTTCCTTGATGGATGGGAACACCTACTTTGCTTCTGAGGGTTGCAGCTGGAGCCAACATCACCCCAACAGAACTGCTAAATGATAGGTTTTTCTCTCCTTTAAGAGAAGCGCCCAGGTGAAGATCTTGCGATATGTATTACTGAGTACCTCCGTTTTCTTCTGCACCTGACAAGGTGAGCTCCTATTGCAGTATCTCTCTGATCCTGGTCTAGCACATCTGGATGATCCAGAAAATTTCAGGAGCATTCAGGGCTGGGCATTAAGCTATCATCACAATTAAGTGCATTGTTTTTAAAAAAGATAGATAAGGTTTTGGGAGAGGCCACCCCTGATCCACGTGCTGCTTCCCCAGCTGTTGCCAAGACTCCATAAAGCTTTGGCGGTATTTCTTGGAGAATGTAGATGTTGCATTGGCACTGTGGCACTGCTGTTTATTTTCCTTATGCTTAGCAACTTCTTACTTGTCCATTCCTGAAAGAAAGGGACATTTGTGTCTGGTATGTTTTTAAATGTCTTTTCTGGTACTGTAAACTTGGTCACCTAGCAAATGCAGAGAACGTGGGTCCCGATGTCTCTATGACCCACCTGAATGACACTTTAGCTTCACATAGACAATTGCTGGAGCTACTGTGCTGGTGAAGTGGTGAAATGAGGCTGCATCCACGTCGGGTACTATTTTCAAAGTGCTCGTCCATAAGAGGAGCCTTAAACCCTAAGGACAGCATGCTCTGTGCATTACTTATGTATCATAATTGAATGTGAGGGAATTGAAGAGGCAGAACTATGAGTCCTGAAGGCTGCTACTTTACAACATAACGATGAAGCTTAGTGCTCCAGCTTATATGAACAGTTAAATTGAAATATTTTGGTCCTACATCTTCATGGTGATATATCAAATACGATATTATTTTACATAACTTCAAGTAGTAAACTTTATTATGATTATAAATGATAGACATTAATGGATCATTAATCCATATAATAATACTGCATTTTCATAACACAATTTCAATTCATTTCAAATTCTCCCCAAGAACCTTTCTGACACCCTTTACCAGAAAATGACTTCATTTTATTTATCCCTAATCATTCCACACTTCCTTGGTTCCACTAATTACTGCTTCAATTCCTAACTGTTTGTTCAGATCACCTTTAACCATAATTCCCATAAATTAAAATACAGCACCAGCTTGTCAGGCTTCAGATGAATGTCGAAGCGTATTAACCAAAATATATACTATAAGATAATGTCCAGGAAAGCTCCACGCATGAATCACGTGATGATATTCTATAGTATATGGTTACATTTATTGCTGTGCCATGTATAATTACTCAGGCTGGTTTTTACTGTCTTAAGTAATCAGTCAATTAATTCATATCTCCAGATAGCCTGAGATCTGCAGTTAATGATTCTTCTCTTTTGCTGAGTTTTGGCCACTTGATTTCTCTAAGCATGACCTCATCAAGTGCTGATCATGAAGTCATAAACTGACACGAAGGTCATTGGCTGAAAAAATAATAAATGAGCTTGTACAATTTGATCCACTATTTTTGAAAGCAGCATCCTGGTCTTAGGAGAAAGAAAACACCCTAAGCGCCAAGCGCTTGTTATTTACCTTTGCATGTGCTGTGCAAGTTCTAATGGAGAAGTCCATGGGTTGTTGTTATCAGTTGGTCAGTTTCCATGAAAATCAGGAAACTGAGCTCAATTTATACCTAATGCAACAAAACTTCTCTGTATGGAATGAGTAAATTAGCATAGATTCAAATCTCAAATATCAAGATCCTGAAATATGTTGCATTCATTTGTAAACCAGATTAGCATATTGGATCTAGAGTGGTGTAATAAGGGCTCAAAACTGTCTGAATGAATTTGGAAAAAGTCTTAATTATGAGTCTTTCAAACTCAGGTCTTTTTTCATGGTTGAGTAGTCTGAAAATGTGTACATATGTGTTTTGTTTATTAACTTGGAATAAAGAATACAGTGGGATAGATTACAAACTTGTGCAGCCATGTTTGGGAAGTTATATTTGATAAGTATAAACCAACATTTTCATTGTTCAGATTCTTTTTACCTTTCTGTACGCCTATTCCTAAACACACTTAAGCAGTTACATCGTTTATTGTTGCCTCCGCTACATCCCAGCCTCCCAAACCAGTTGTACTTCTGGGTGCCTCTTCTTAGCTCTGAGATTTATATTTGGTAGAGAATCAGAATATTACTTGCCTTACCTCTATTCACGTACACTGCTGAAGTCTGACTAGGATCAGGAGCGGGATGTTCCCTTGAGTTCTGCTCGTGCTCCTGCTTGTCTCAAGCTCCCACTTGTGAAACAAGGACTGCCTACTTACAGATTAAAGTCCTTCGTATCTATCATACTCTGAAATACTGTTCGTAAAGCTATCTGGAGATTTATTCTGACTACTTCAGTAAGTGTAGAAATTATGCAGAACTACAGCAGTCACCCATTAGGAACCACGTAAACAGACATCAACAAACTCGCAGCAATTGAACAAAAGCTGTATATGGAACAACATATAAGCAGTTTTATGATTTCTGTAGGTGAGGCTGTCAAGAAATGGATTTTCCTTTTTTAAGCTAGAGGTTTAAAGACTTTTAATGCTTCTGGATCCAAAAAGTTTGTCAAACCTGGCTTCGCAGCCAGTTTAGGGGAGATTTGAATTAAAAATATCGAGATTCTCTTGTCATTGCATTTTAGTAGAACTAATGCATTCTTGCAAAGTGCATCTTACTTCTTTAACTTTGAAAATTAATTAGTAAATTGACCTAATAGCTCAGGACAAACTGCCAGCTCTGCAATGAGATCAAATAGTGATGAACAGGAGTAATCTGAACCGGTATATTCTAATCATTTGATTTTGAATTACGATCTGGTGTTCCAAAAGCAGCTATGTGAGAGCCATTTGAGTTTGCTTAGCTGAATTATTTTTTATAATTACTGTGGAGCTCTGATTTAATGAGATTTTTGTTGTACTTTTTTCATCAGGCTTCTGTTCACTTTTAAACCTCTTATTTGATTTTTTTTTTTCTTTCAGAATTTTCTTTGAATACTCCAAGTTTACTTCAGTATTTTCCAGCCAGATATTCTGTGAGATTCACTTTTGAGCCTCTTTGGTGTTAGCTGATTCTTGACAATACAGAAAGTATTTCAAATATATATGGAAATGCTTTGGTATTTTCCTGCTGTTTCTCAGAATTTTTTTTTCCTTGATCTTCACATTCTGATTGGCAACACTTTTTTTAAAAAATAAATTTTTTTCCCCCCTTACTATATAAAAGTAATCTGAATAATTATCATGCTTCTTCAGGTATTGCTGCGCTTTAAAAAATGCTTATCCAGAAAATATCTGCATTTACTTTTTTCTGTTGGCTCTGAAGAAAGATGATCATGAATCTGTTACTGGATTTCCCAAGGCTTGTCTTGGAATTAAGACACTATTTGCTTCTAAACTTTATCTAAGATCCAAGGAAAAAAGCGCTTGATAGAAATCTCTTTAAGATACCAGTTCAAAATTCATATGAATCCAAAACTGATGCTACTTTGAATTCATCCTGTGACTTTCCCCTTCCTTGGAACTGGACATGTGTAGAAATGATAAATAAGTCTGCAACTGGTTTCATTATTGGTCCAGCTGATTCATAGAAATAGGACAAAGCTCACGAAGTATTTGTTGTCTTTGATTTTCCCTGTTCGGACACTTTTATTCAGGCACCTAACTCAAGGAGCAGGAGAAGGAGTGGGATGTGGAGGCCATGTACATATATTTATTATACTTAGTACAAATGATTTAGGCTCTGTCCCTATGAACAATCATCTATAATATTCCAAAATTTTTACTTTGTGGACTGTTTACTTGATTCTGCTACTTTTTAGCTTCTGGTGTGTAAAGAATGCAGTATGTAAGGTGGGTAATGCTGCTTTATCTAAAAATAAAGATTTATGAAGGCATTTCTGGGAATGAACAATGTCATTGTTCAATGATAAAGCTCTAATTGCAGAATTCAGTGAATGTTTTACAGTGATTAATTTATTTACTATAGCTACTTTCTTGTTCTGCAAGCAGAACAAGAATAAAATGTCACTACATTATATTGTAAACTAAAACACAATCTTTACAATTGAAATGCTAAATGATAGAATAACTCTAAGAGAGAGACATAAGGAAGTCTGGAAATCAGGATTTGTTTGTGGGCTTTTTTCTGCCTTTTAAAATTCTAATGTATGTTTTTTTCATGGGCATTATAAAATAAGCTGGTTTTAGGACATCTCTGAATAGGAGTGAAGTCATTTGACATAATAGCAAATACCTCTGCAAGTCTTCAAGCTGTTCTGCTCAATATACGGTGTTGTAATTTTGCCACACAGGGTACACAAGGAAATGATAAAAAGAAAGCTGAATTATGATGTGGTGATACCATAAATGGATTATGATTTTACAATGGATATGTTTTTCTGAATATGAAAAGAATAGAAATGTTATGAAATCTGTTTGGGTGTTTTTGCAAACCATCATATTAAAATTTTATTACACGTCAGAAGAAAAATAAGAAGAGTACAAGGAGTCTGGCAAAGAACATTTACCAAAAGTTATCCAAACACTGTATTTTACAGTTCTATGCTTTAAAGGCTCATCAGTGCCTATTTCTTCTTGTCTTATGCAGCTGCAGAAGTAATTTTTGTAGTTGTATTTAAAATTCAAATATTGAAAATAAGCCTGTAAAGATCAATAAAGACCTAAATTATTCAGTACCAGGCAGAACAAAACATTTTGTTCCACCTTTTTTTGTTATTAAATATTGAAATAAAGCCTCTGAGTATTTCTTAAGTAGAGGAGTATTTTAGCATCTTTATTACAAAAAAAAAAAAAAAAAAGGCTGATTCTAAAATCCACCTAGAAGTGAATGACTGTGTATTTTTTTTAAATGTTCTTCTTTCTTTAAATTGTAAGAATTTAAGACTAAAGCCTGTCACGTGCTAAAGTTCTCATGTAAGTCAAGGGGCAGATGTTTGTTATTAATTAACCTTTTGCTGTTACCCAGTCTTCACTTCCTCTGAATTTTTACCAGCCACAAGATTTTAGGAGGAACTAAAAAACCATTGTTTTGATTGAAGAAGAGCTGCTTTTTTTTTTTTTAAAATCAAAGTAAGCCTCCTTAAAATAGATTTGATTGGAGAATATTTGCTTTTGCAAAGCAACTCAAAAAACATTGGCTTTCTGCCTGTAATCCATTTTGTTTTGTCTCTGTAAATAACATTTTCATATAGCATTAACAATCCATTTCCTTTCCTCTATGATGATAAATAGTCTTCATGTCTGTATTTGGTCTTTAAAAAAAAAAAAAGTGCTAAAGTACTGCAGACACATAAGACTTGTACATGCTGGGTCTTTCAATATAGATACCACTGAAGCCTAGCAGATTTCTTAGGTCTTAATAGTTCTTTGGTTGGCTCATATGAATTCAGACCTCTGACAGGCTTTGCCTTTGCAAAGTGCACTACAAGGGTACCAGTTTCTGGGGTTATAAGGCTGTTCCAGCCTTCATAAATTGTAGTATTTTCTGTTGTTTCAGTTAAGTCTTTTTTGTTGTTTTTTCTCTTTTTTTTTTCTATTGATGTAGAGAAATGAAGAACAGAGAACTTTCAGTTTTCTGTTCATGTGATCGTTGAGTGCTTTATGCGAAGCCTCATATAAAATTAACAGAATTTAGAGAGGAGAGGAGAGAACATGAATATTCCAGTGGTTGGAAGAGAGATACTGAGACAGAAAGCAGTCCATTTTTAATTTTTCAATGAGCTTTTAAAATATGCTGAGTCTTGCACCGTGTAATACAGTAGTGGCTAGGGTAGGGATATCCTGATCGCCAACTTACAAGTGAAAATCAAGACCAGGATCAGATATGACATCAGTCAGTAGCCCACACCAGTTAGCAAACTTCTCTTTCACGACTGATCGATCAGCAGAGGTGTAATACTGAGATTTCTGTTGATTTGTCTTCAGTCAATGGGGGTCCACAGCACAGTGTGACGTTGCCACCTCTCCAGGAGAAGGCAGCTTGCCATCGATGACAGTGAATTGTGTAGTAAAGTGATGGATACCACCGCATGGAGCATAAACCAGCAGCTAGGTGAAAGGCACAAAAACAACCTGGTCCACACAGCAAGAAATAACATGGTAAGGCTCATGCTGTTTAAGGATGTGGATCGTCATGCCCTGTACAGGGTCATGGGGTTTTGTGAAGGTGTTTGGTGGAAGACGGCTGTCCTGATTTCAGCTGGGATAGAGTTAATCTTCTTCTTAGTAGCTAGTACAGTGCTGTGTTTGGGCTGTGATGTGAGAACAATGTTGATAGGACACTGATGTTTTTAGATGTTTCTGGGTGATGATTATACTAAATCAAGGACTTTTCAGTTCCTTGGGCCCTGCCAGCAAGAGAGCTGGGGGGCACGGGAAATTGGGAAGGGACACAGCCAGGGCAGGTGACCTAAGCTAGCCAAAGAGGTATTCCATACCATGGGACGTCATGCTGAGTATATAACTGGGGGAAGAAGAAGGAATGGGGGGACATTTGGCATTATGGCGTTTGTCTTCCCGAGGACCCATTACGTGTGACGGAGCCCTGATTCCCAGGGGATAGCCGAACACCTGCCTGCCCATGGGAAGTGGTGAATGGATTCCTTGCTTTGCTTTCCTTGTATGTACGGCTTTTGCTTTACCTATTAAATTAATTGCTCTTCTCTCAACCCTTGAGTTTCACATTCCTTTCCAATCCTCTTTCCCATCCCTCGGGGGGTGGGGGGGGTGGGGGGGTGGGGAGTGAGCAAGCGGTTGTGTGGTACTTGGTTGCCAGCCGGGGTTAAACCACAACAGCGGCATCATCAGAGGCCAATGAAAGCATGCGTGCTCTGACCACCGAGTAGATGGGGAACAAGTAGGTGATGGCCATGAAAAGGCAAGTTGGTAATAACTGTTGTGATGGTGGTGGAGCTAGAAGGTGGTCACCCAGTAAAGACAGCCCCCAAGAAGGAAGTTGCATGCATCACTCTATCCGTTGCCCGCTGCCAGGCAGACAATGAGGCTCCAGTGAAGCAATCATTACAAGGCTAATTGTGTAACATGCAGCATTATGGGGGGCACAACCCCAGTCTTTTCCTTGCTCATTGCTCAGCCACTGGGAGATTTTCCTCTTCCCTCTGCTTGTGAGGCAGTTATGTTAGTACAATGCAGCTTTCAATGTTGCAAAGATGACTTTGCTTGAGTGAAACTGTATTTTTCATGATGTAGAAGTTGAATACAGTTATGCTTTTCTTCCCTCGTAGCACACGTGGTGAGTTAGGAGCTGCATGTGATGCTTTCTGCATAACCTTGTGTACTACAGAAGATGCGACCCGCCGTTTTAAAAGGTATACTTCTAGCAGCTTGCAGCAAACTCATGTCATGGATGCTGCTTTTCCAGTCATTAAAGTGCAGTCATCTTGGTGATGGCTTTTTCTCACATAGACAGGCCCCACCATGTGCTGAAGTAACAAACTATACCTGATTTTTATCAAGACAGGTAATTTCTGAAATTTGCAAGGTTGGTGCTTGTTCGTTTTCCCTTTCTAGCAATGGATGGGGGTGTACGAATTCAGATGTTTCTAGCCTTGGAGAAGGAGGAAAATTGTGACCATTCCTAATCAAGTTTAGTATTTCTATCACAAGATGCAAGAAGGAAAAAAGTGAGTGGGGAAGTTACACAAGCGACTTAAATTGCCTTCTGCATTTCTGTTCTAAAAGATGAATTTGAGCCTTAAATATATTATACATCTCAAAACTGCAATGGACTCTTCGGGTGTCCCCATTTGCAGCTAATACCACTTTGAAAATGTGTCTTAGCATTAATTTATTGTTTGACTACTTTACCATGACTTCATGCTTTCTGTATGGGGGGGTGTACCACTGAATGTGTTGATCTGAAAGTTAGTGCCAACTTTTCACCTAAATAGTAGCTAGTTCTTTCAATGTGCTATTAAAAAAGATCGGGGCTTTTATTTTGGTTTTTTTTTTCCTATTTCTTAGCATTATGATTCTCACCTCTTGGCTTAATCCTTGTCAGGTATACCCATAAGCTGTTTCTGACCTCTTGCAATTAATGAGAAGGGGGAAAAGAGCTTAAATATGAATGGATGCGACATTTATCCATGCGGAAAGTTCTAGCATTGTAAAGAAGGCTCTATACAGGTCTTCCTAACAGCTTTAATGAAACTTCCAGGCCTCCTTCTTGTCTATGCTTATGGAGGTATGGGATAATTTTATTTTTTTGTTTGTTTCCCTGTTTAGTCTGGAAGTGCTAACTGATGGATAAATAGGTTTATGTTGTATTATTTATTTGGAAAATATGCTGCTAGTTTCTTCAGCAGCTTAAAGATCTGAAAAGGTGAATGAACTTCAAATACTTAAAATCCAGCACCACAACAAATAGTGTATATTGGAAACTCCAGCAATACTGAGAAGAAACATGTTGTGGACATTTATCAAGTCTAATGCTTAGAGGAAAGGAAAAGATGCTATCAGTGTCGGCTAGGAGGAAGGAAGGAATTCAGTTAGTACATGGACATTGAAAGCAACAAAATTTTTATAGGCATAAGAGAGCTGAGGGAGTATATTAACTTAGTGTGGACCCGGCTGCAATATACCCACCTTTTCCCATACGAGAAGGTACGTTTGCAGATGTAACCGATATTTCTTAAATGCCAAACTTTGCTGGCTTGCAAATTGCAAGATGTTCATCATTTATCATACCTTTTAGACCACTCTTGTGGCCTGTCACTATAGCAACTCTGTTGGCTTCTACAGCAACACCTGGTCCTATCAGTAGCTTTACCCTGTTGAAGTTTCTTCATAAATAATCCATGTGCAAGTGAATGTAGCTGTCATGTTAATTTGTGGCTAACCTGGTTCTGGCAAGTTTATAATTATATTTATGAAGCAAATAAGCAGATTGTTTGCTCTTTCTTCAGCATTGACTTAACACAAACTGACAGAAACAAATAAAAGAAGCTTTACTAATCACAGTCAAAGTAACAAAAAAAAATGTCATAAGGATGTTCTAGTTACTATCTCAGAAATACATTCCTAACTCTGTCCTACTGTCTGACCTCTAGTTAATAGACATAGTGGTACTATTTACAAAATGTGTTTACCTTCACAGTAAATACCATATACAACCTTTGGTTGTTTAATTCCCTTCCTCCTCCACTTCCTTCCTTCAACTCTTTTCTAATTGTCTCCCTACCAGAGTCTTGCCCCCATCCCTTAAAGTTGGGGATAGCATCCACGGGCAGCAAAGTAACTTTTATGTTTACAAATATTACCTTAAACATAGAAGGATATGGTTAATTTAAGTTTGTGTTCACAACTCAAACCAAATGCGGATAATGGTAGACTGAGGGTTTGCATCTGCTTTGAATTCCAGTTTCTCATCTCCAGATTTGGTCTTAATTTTGTGGCAGACCTTTTGATACGTATGTCCAAGAATTGCTAGATTTCAAAAGAGTGAAAAATTATAAATTGTGTTAATGCTTTTTCATTGTTCTTGATAGCTGAATATATGGGTGGGAGGTAGCTGGAGCAGTAGAAGTCAGCGACTCTACCTTTCTGTTGCTTCAACAGAAAGTCTGACTAGAAAATACAATATTGCTGGTATAATATAGTAGCAAATAATCTTAGACTGAAAATAAGATGTTTGAGAAACTGTAAGGGAAAAGTGTGCCCACAGGATATAATATCCTCTGGAATTTCTCCTTATACATCACCATTCAGGTCTGATGAAAACTTTCTGATTACTTTCAGATAACTAGATTGTTATCTCTTCAGCCAAGATAAATAGTTAAGTTCACAAAATACTGACTGTCATCAGCGGGCGCTGCCATTTGGCACTGAAAAAGATATGCAGATGACATAATTATAGTTCCTTGTCTCTCTGCTTGTTTGACAAAATGACTAAACTATTAGTAAATTTTATGGATTTTGTTTCTGTTTATACAGATATTCTGCACTATATTTATCTCTCTGGCAACTGAGATCAGCTTATTTTATCTGTTAAAGGATTACTAAGGTGTATGTCTAATTTATTTGAGATTCTAATTTTACTATTTCTGGTATTACAGGAGACCTTCATTAATTTAGAGCAATGTAACACTTCCTTTAGTTCACATCATTCAGAGCAATTTCTCAGTTCATAATTATACCATTCTGCCAATTATTCTTTCTTCCATTCTCTGAAAAGACTTGCTTAAATATAGTATGTGTGACATGACTCACGAAATCAAAGTAACCAAATCAACTGAAATCAAAGTAAACCTTTTTTTCAGGAGTTAAATGAAGTTGGTCTGTATAACACAGCTACAACCCATGTTGTAGGATTGTTGCTGTAGAAAATTAGCTGCTTCAGTGTGCTGCCTCTTTTACAAATGCCAGTTCAGTTAAGAATGCCTGTGAGTTTATATCTGTGTATATAATTCATAGAGGAATTGCATCTGGAGATGCTGCTTACTGAAATAGCTGACCTGCTTTTATCCCCTGAAGGATATTCGTTCAACACATCCCCTGAAAAAAAGGATTTGCTACCTCATCGTAGTGTAATACTTAACAACAACGAAACACATGCATAAAATCTTGTCGAACTGAACGAGGCCATTAATGCAGGAGCAGTGAGTGAGAATGTAATAGAGAATGAGAGACAGAGAAAAGAACCCCCTTGTCAGCTTCTTTCCCGCAATACGTGGGTGGGTCAGAGAGGACAGTCTGCCTCTGTCACAGGAGTGCAAAGCCCAGCTGGTGACTCTGACCTTACTACTGCCAGTGTGTATAAGGAGAGGGCAATCCCTATAAACTGTCTATCTCGTTAGCGTTTTGAAAGAGCTCCTTTCTGACAGCTGAAGGGAATTATGAATATGGGTGATGCAGTACAGTTTTAGATATTGATACATGTACAGGTGTGGGAAGTTCTTGTCTGAGCAGCTTGTTATATGAAAATAAAGAAATTAGACCCGCACAACTTGGAAAGATGTATCAGATTGAATAATCTCGCATGTACTTGATATCAGTTCAATAATTCACTGACCAAAAATGTAATTACCACTGCGCCTATCTTTCAGATCAGGTTACTATATGATCCTAAACTATCGTTCAAAACAGGATCCTTAAGGTATGGCATGAAAGCACTCTGCGATCTACGTGGGACAGGGTCCTAGTAGAGCCAGCGTAAAGATTTGCTCTTGGTCAAACTGGTAGTGCCATTTATTTCAGAAAAGAAACATCATGCAGTTCTCTGCTCTTCCCAGGCTCGGTACCTGGTGGGGAACGAGAGGCAATATGCCTGCTCCTTTGGCTGTGCACAGTTTCTGCTTGAAGTGTCTTGGGTTGTTCTTTCAGGAGACTGACTTGTGGAGTGAGTCATAAGGGTAGAGGTGCTGAGAACTTAGAAATCATCTACAAAAGGAAGAAATAAGAAATAATTATGCCTGTACTTTAGTCTTTACAGTGCACTGTAAATCTTCAACGTTTGGCAGTGAAAGGAGCTGAAGTGTATCACTAAAGTCTGTCATAACCAGCTAAATTATTTTGCATACTTGGAATGTTTTTCAGGGCAAATGAAGGTCAAGAAATGGATAAGGAGGGAATGATGTATCTCCAGAGTCACTATTAGGAATAATTTGGTTCAGATTTTACTCAACATTCCTCTCACTTGTGTCTATGCAGAAATGGTAACATTTCTCATGATTATTTTTAAGAAGATTGCAACATTTTAAAATCTTACATAGACTTTCTGGTATGACTCATCCCGTTGTCCACAGTAGGACTGCTCATGTAAAAAAGTGAATGAGATTATTTGGTTATCTTTTGATTTCTTGCTTTGTCTACTCTAATGTTATTTGTCAGTAAGAATCAAAATTTCTTTCCAGTTTCTTAACTACTGTTAATCATTTTTAGATTCAGGTTTGGAAAAGCCCATATACAGGCGTGCTCATCCCTGATTCCTTTTTCTTCCAAAGTTAGGAAAGGTATAGAAATGACATGGTTGTTATATGAGAGAAAAGGATGGCTTTAAAAAGTAGGGAAGGCTTTGGATGAATATGGTTTTTGACTACAAATATGACTCAGCAATTAAATTTGATCTGATGATGAAAAAAAAACATCAATAACAAAACCCAAATAAATTACCTACTCCAATAGGGAGCAACCCTCCCCATTGTATCTGAAGCGTCAGAGGATGATTTGCCACTTCGTTACACACAAGCAGCTTTCTAAACTTTAAGACTTTTAAATAGCAGGTGCAGATAAGTGAGTCACAACAAATCTTACTATCACTTCATGGAGTTACTAGACATTTCTGAATTTATAGCTGCTTGGGATGGAAAAAAAAGAAGGAAGGAATTTAAAATAATTTTTAAAATGAATTAACTTGGTATTCTGATGTTCTTGGTATAGTGTCAGTAATTCTACTTTGATATGGAGCTGAACAATGGCATGCTTATATTTTACTGGAACAGCAGAAACTTAATTCTAATTGTTAGCGATTAAGCTACAGCAGTTTCACAAATATTTCTCAGCTTGTAAAAATACTAAGTTTCTATTTGTGTCCCTTTGAATTTGCAGGATACATTGTACTTGTTTTCTTCAAACTCTATCCAAAGTTACTTTTTAAAGGTTATTTATCTTTTCTCCTTCCTTTAGTTAGCAGGAAAATGTTGCACAGTGACCAGGTGGTCTCAAATCTCAAAGCTTTTCCCACCGTTTGATCAAAATAGGTTTTAGGTGGAGAACTGCTGTTTGAGGTTATGATTCTTAGGTGGTTAGTAAGCCGATTTAAGGTAGCTAATACCTTTCATCACTGAAATAAGAAAGCCTGTGGGATTGGAGAACTGGATAACTTTAAATCTCAGTTTAAGTAGGAAAGTTTGAGTGAACATCTGAAATAATAGCAAATGCTCCACCCCAAATATTCTCAGCACAAAGCACAACATATTTTGATCAGAGAGTATCTAATGTGATGTTTGCAAGCTTCATAAAATATACATATCCTTCCCTGTCTGATCTTAAAACATTTAGGCTGTAAAGAAATTATTATGAAGTGTCTCATGTTTATGTGGTTTTGCTCTTTTTATTGCATTTTTAGGTAGAGAGGAAAGATAATAAAAGGACCTTGCAAAGAGAGAAAGCAAGATCTTTGTTATAAAATGAAAATGAATACTAACCCCCCCCCCCCCCCAAAAAAAAAAATAAAAATAATAGTATAGAGGAGCCTTAAATACTTCTATAGGAATGGTTGTATCTACAGTAAACCTCAAACTAGGTATTTTACACCTAGGTGCAAATAGGAGTCCAATTCCGATTTATTAACAGATTTGCAGTTTCATTGTGTAGACACCTGGGTTCCCTTCCTCTGGAAATCAAGGAGTGTGAAGATGATGCACAGCCACATCCTGACCCACCATGTGCAGAGTGGAGGAAGCCTAGCACGTACTCGCACCTAGAAATGGTAAGATGCCCCAGTTTCAGATGTATCCAGTGCCCATCAATTTACGCGCTTTCCCTGCAAGGTAGGTCAGCCCACAGAGCTGCTCTCCATTAATTAAGCAGCATGGCTACATGCGAGTCCTAAACTAGAAGTGATGCTACGTTCCAAGGGATACCCACAGCAGAAAGAGGAGGGAAACCGCATTAAGTGAAATATCTGTGTCAAAAATACTGAACTCCAAATGTGTCACCCATGCTAAAGTGGCAGCGCAGCTCTGCACCTTCTGCTGCAGGGAGGGCGATCAAAACAGGAGGGAAGCAATAGGAGCAGTCTGTATGGGAAGGGGCAGCATCCAGGTCTAGCAGCACTAAGAGGTGAAAAACAACTGTTTGCGTCAGTCTGCAGGTGCAGCCAACTGTAGGAACAGGGAAGAGGTGTTCAGCTAATCTGAGTGTAGCAGGGAAGAGGGACAGGGCACTTGGCTTCTCTGTTAGCCCTGCATGTGGCCATTCGCTGGCCCTCAAGGTGTTGCGTGGTTTTAGCCATCTTTTCTCCCACTGTAGTATGTGGCATGCTGTGGCTCGCTGCCAGCAGGTGCTAGGTCCTAATAAATCCTCTTTGAGATCCACTTATGGAATCAAGTCCCACTTCACTGAGCCTGCAGCCTTGGCAGTGACCCCCTTGGTGAGCTGGCTCCTTACAGCATCACACGGCAGCGGTGGTGGTGCTGTGGCACGATACAGAGCTAGCTCTGGAAATTGTGGGGTGTTTTGGAAGAGGGATGTCTGCAAAAAGGTGCAATGATGTGAACCTGAGTAACAAAATCAGGAATGATGGTAATAGAGTATCATTTCTATTTATAAAGGGCCTCTGCTTTGCTTCAAACATTCTAATAACCAGATTTCTTGGCTTCCTGCTTTTATTTAGGCTTATCTGTCCTGACCGTCTGGTTTTATTTGTTCTGCAACACCTTTCTGTTGCCTCCAAGTAATTTTTCAACCTATTAAGTAGTTTAATTTTGAGAGAAGAATGTTTTTCAGACCTCTCAGAGGTTTGAACGGCCTACAGGTTCCAATGGCTGTCTTGAAGGAGGATGTTATGTTGGTGATGAGAGTTAGGGGGAAAAACAAGGGGAGCTTGAGCTGATCTGTTTTGTCGATGTTACTCAAAATATTTGTAGCTAAAAATCAGTCATGGCTGTTTCTTCTTCTCTCCTAATAGGTTTTGGAGGGAAATGGGCCGGGGATAGGAGAGCAGTAGGAGGGGTTTAGAGGATACGGAGGAAGGACTTAATATTGCAAAAATAAGAAAGGAAAATATTGGAATGCACAGGAAAGGACTAGAGTTACTAGAGGACTAGAGTTACTATAGAGAGGGACAGGGGCTAAAAGGATGTAAGTCATAAAGCTATCGGAAGAACTTTGTTAGCCATAGTCCTTATGAAAGAATTAATTTAAAGGTAGAAATATTCTGAAGTCTCAGATCTTTTCATTAATCTCCAGGTTAGCACTTTAAAACTATTTGCTATAAATTCAGCACTTGATAGCTTTCTCCCATTGGTGCAAGACTTCCATGTATTAGATTTTACAACTTTTTTTTTTCTTTTTCCTACAGAATTAGCACCAAGTAGCTATATGCCACATGCATGTTTCTCTATTATAGGCAACCCCCAGGAAGCTCATTAAGTTTTCTTTATGGCTCCTATGCACTGCTGGAACCATACCTAAGTGGAGTGTTTGACTGTCAGTGATTAGATACCACGAGGGTATATACTTTAGAAAATATCATAGTTGGCATACAGAAATAGACAAGTATAACAGCACTGCAGAGGACCATTTATTCAACAGGCATTTCAGCTGCATAAACAGTAACACTTACCGAGTTCCTGAAAGTGGCTTCCAGCTTCAATAGTAAAGTTGTTTCTCAAAAAGCTTCTGTGTAACCATACAGTATAGTGGAAGTAAATATATCCTAAATTTAAGCAAATTGTGGATGTCAAAATTGAGCAGACTTATAGTAGTTTAAAATTTTACTGGTTATAATCCTATTTTGAGTGTTTTGGTGTAAAGTACTTCCTTGATGGGAAATTACTATTGTGAGATATTTGGTGGGTTACTGGGGTTACTTAAATATTCTGGTTTAACCTGATGCTTGTTGTAAAAATGTTAAGTGACAGACTGGAATGATGCCAACAGTGTAGGCTACTCCTCAAGCAAAACACGCCAGGTCTGTACGAGTTTTTATTAGTTCTTGTGTTGGTGACCATGAGGAACTGCTGCTGCTATCGAGGTGATCTTTGGTCGTACTCTAGTAAAAGTACTACAGAGGAATCTTCTTTTCCTTCTTCCTTGATTCCTTCCCCTGATCTCAAAATTTCTGATTATCTGTTAACGTTCTTGAATTGTTTTTTTCCATAACTGGCTTTTCTGTTTTAGATCTTCCTACTTTCTTCTGCAGCTACACCACTGTAGATTCATTGCACGTTTTTTGCTATATTTGAGTGGATGGGCTGATCTTTCATACTAAAATTATAGTTTGTAAGACATATAAGAAGACAATAACAACATGACTTATGGAGATCATGCCCTACAGCGTGTGTACTTTCAAATGTTGTCATGCAGGGCCCACAAAGGTGCTGTCACCATCCACGTTTGAAACCCTCTTGTGAAAAGTTAACCAGGACAACATTGCAGCTCAGTATTGAGTGGTCTAGCGATGCCATTAGTGCATGCTGCTGTCTCTGTCAGTCTGACTTGGAAGCGAAAGTGTATTTGAAACATCTGCCCCCTTCTTTAAGTTGTTTGGTATGGTCTAAATCACAACAAATATGTGATATTCTTTGTTTCGCAGAGCATCCCTCCTGTTTTTATGTGAAACAACTAACAGTTCCCAGCAACTTTTAATACAGCCTTACAGAATGAGGTGTAAATTGCACCAAAAACATAACAAGAAATCGACTAGTACAATACTTTCCCAGAGCTTTGCCACCTTCATCATTTCAGCAGGGGATAACCCTGCCCTGTGTTGCAGTGGTCACTGGGACCCGTGGGACTTGTGGTCACCGGTGGTCAGACATGGGCAGCTCCTGCGGCGAGCGCCCGGTGCAGCCCAGCCAGGCAGCGGTGTCATGCGGGTCGCAGGCGGCACCTTCCCGACCCCGCGGCCCCGGGCACGGCTCGGCTTCCCCCATGAGTTACAATAACCACAAGCTGCTCTAATTTCTCCTGGCAGAAGGAGCTCCCTGGAGGCATTACTCTGTTTCCGAATACTTTGTGTTAGCCGGAGACGCTGCTTAAGATACTCTCTGTCTCTGTGTCAAGGACAGGGAATATGTTGCATAAAGCACTTTGCTCAGAGGCCTGTTAAAGGCACCTTTATGTCTCTAATGGACTACAGCAGTGCATGAGGGATTAATCAGAGGACAGGAATGATCCCCCCTCCTTGTTTCAAGCAATACTAGTATCTCACATACCACATTTTCATTTTCTTACAGCGCTTCACAAGCCAAATTCAGGACAAGTCGCTTATTACTCAGGGACAGTAAAGGATAGGAGGTTCACTGAGGCAGTGGATTTAGTTCTAGGAAGAGTTTCTTCTGTCAGTTCTCATTTTCTCCTTGTTTTTGAGCTTGCCTAGGAGCAATTCTGGTGAGATGTGAAGGGAATCGCCATGGGAGGTCACAGTGACAGGACTCCCTGAGAAGTCTCAGAGGGCCTCCGGTAGGAGGTGGGGGTACATTTTTACTTTCTGTAATAGCTTCTACAAAACAACACACACTTCACCATGCTCCAATAATAACCCACATACTTGTGTGAGATGGTGTAGCTTTTCCATACCTGAAACAAAATCAGAGATGATACAGTAATGGGTTCACAGCATGGATTATCACCATGGCAATATATCATATACTTTGGAAACTACTTGGTCTAGACGGAAATATGTTAACTCTTTGTTTGTTTTCAAACTAGATGCAAGAAAGATGTCTGAATTACTCTGATCAGCTAATTTTGTACTATTACTCTTTTTTTCTTTTTATTTTTTTTAATATCCCCCTTTTCTATATTAATTTTTACCCCATTGCATATTAATTTCTTGCCATCAACTACAGGTGAAATTGCAGTTCTCTGGCCTCTATATGAGGCGGAAGTGACACTCTTACAGTGGCCTATTAAGCACCAAATACCTTAGTACAAGAGTGGAAGTAGAATCTCTGAGTATGTCTCTTTCCCCTCGGGCTATCTTTCAGCGACTTCTGTGCTGTTCTGGTTGGCCTTCACCTGCTAATACCTGGTTAGAAACCAGGAGAACAAATGAACTCATGATAGGTAAATATTTACCAGCATCATTCCATGTTTTTTATATTCTTTGTTTTATAACACGGTTGCCCATGTTGGTTTCAAAAAAAATCCATAGCAAAATGTGTCACCTATTACATTTCCACTTCAAGGAAAGGGCAAAAAGCCCTTTCTTAAAAGACAGGTTCATCATCAAAGTAATGCACAAAAAAAAGAACGAAAACATAGAAGAGAATGATAGAAATGTTGGTTGAAAAGGAGGTCACCCTGTGGAGTGTTCCTCTCAAACGGCAACTGCCACCAGCTCTACATCTGGCCAGCCAGGGCTTTGTCTGCTGGAGTCTGGAGAAATGCCAGGCATGGACTTTGCAGTGCCGCTTGGGGTAACCCCTTGCAGCCCTGCCCTCCCCTCCCGACAAGGCACTCTTTGCACCTGGACATTGCAGTACCCACCAATGCTAAGAAGAGCTGGGCTGTGTTATGTTATACGTGCCCTCCAAGTTGCTGTAGCCTGCATAGCCACCTACTGCCCAAACTAAACAAATCCAGCTTCCTCAGTCTCTCCTCACAAGTCACATACTGTAGGGCTGTTACTGTCTTAGCCATCTTCTGCTGGATTTTCTCCAAATTCTCAACATCTCTTTTCAACTGGAGAGTCCAAAAAATGGTTGGAGTGTTTCAGGTGAGCCTCCACAAGGGCTGAGTTACACGTTCTCCTCCTAACACACATGTGCAGTTTACCTTGTGGCTACGAGAGCACACTTTTTATCTCATTTTCAGCTAGGCATCCACAGTGAGCGCTGGACCTTTCCAGCATAGTTGGTTCTCTGCAGGTTGGCTTCCAGCCTGTACAGACACAGGTTATTCTGCCTTAGGTGCAAAACTTTTTACTTTTCCTTGTTGAACTTGAGTTGGCCCAATTCTGAAGCTTTTCGAGGTCCTTCTGGACTGACTGGGTAAATCTCACCACTCAGAGACTGAATTTCTGGAACGTGTTAGAAGTTCAGGCTTAGCCAATTTAACCACATTGAATTAAGTTTATTACAAGAGTGAGTCTCTTCATTCTTATTAGAGACACATCATGCACTTAATTTCTTTTGCTATAAAACATGGTGAGCAAGAGTGTTCAGCTGGAATAGGAGATCTGTGCCTTGTCTCGACCTGCGTGCTCTGACTTGTGTTTCCATCTATTCTGTAAGCTCCCAAAGGCCTGAGTTTTGTCATCATCATTTGTTGTACTGCAATCCATCCAGATCAGACTTCACCAAAAAGTTTCAGTTTGTAGCTAGTCCAGTTCAAAACAGGTGTTCTGGATTTTGGATGTCCCGTTTCAAGTATTACTGGTCCTGTAGGTATACTTATTTCACAGGCTAATTTATTTCAGAATCATCTTAAGCATCAGCAGTTTCTAAAAGGCTATGGTACTAAATTCTGCCAGGACCCAATGCACCAAATTCTGCTAGTGACAATTGCATTTTATTTCATTAATCAACGTAAAGCTATTCTTCATTTTTAAATGCAAAAAAAATAAGAACAGCATTAAGACTGGGGGGGTTTAATTATTTTTATTGACTTGAAAGGTCTATTTCTTGTTTTACTTCACCACTGAATCATTTCAAAATCACTGAAGGCAAAGGTGTTACACTAGTATAAAATCAATAAGAAGAGGGTTAAAAGGGCCATACTTTCCACATGCAGTGAATGAGAAATGAAAGAGAGGTTTATAATATCATAAACCTTGGAACTGTGTCTGGTAATTATCCCCCATATGGCCTGCCAGGGAAATGACCACCATCTGCTGCTGCCCACCAGTGCCCTGAAAATACAATTGGGCTGCTACAATTCACTGGAACTAGCAGTAAACTAATCCTCTCAATTTCAGCTCTTAAGATTACATGTAATTGTGTGTAAGGTGCAGGCTCAGTCCGTACAGATTTTTCAGGCTCTGAAGTTCTGAAGATTGAAGCAGATCACATTTGTCCTATTGCTGTTCAGCTTCTCCCATGTATTTATATTGCATCGCTGCTTTTTTTTTTTTTTTTTTCCCTCTCAAATTGCTGGCAGAAGTGGCTACCTGCCGAGGTTTTGGTGTATTCTCTCTGGTTCGTGCATGTAGAAGTGGGACTTTTTGTCACAGAGCAGCTTTGAGCTAAAGTTAATCTTTTTCTTTATGAAACCGAGATAAGACTGCTTTTAAAATAAAATACTTCAAGGTTCTGAGGGAGTTTCAGTAATATACACACATCTCTACAAGGAATATACAGAAACTAGACCATGGTAAGACAAAGTGCAGTAAAGAAATCTGCTGAAATGGAAGAAGTTGCAGGAGGAAGAAATGGCACAGAAAAGTTAGATTACAAGAAGGAAGAGGTGAAATAGGGAGAGAATTTGTAAAGAATACAAGGGAACCCTAATTCTAGTTTGGCCATTTCTACATGCTTCTAACTTTTAATGCAACATAAAACAGTACCTTCAGAGAATATTTTCTTAGTAAAATAAGTAAAGCAATAATAGAAAAAAATACTGTGCAAGTTCCTAGTACTTCAAAGTATACAAAATATATTCAAGTAATAGTTTCTAAAACTAGAGGAATATTTAATTTAGGAAAAAATGGGAAATTGAATAAGGGAGAAAAGAGAGAAGCCATGGAGGGATTCTGTTTTGTTTCCCCTCCCTCCCCCATTTCAGATGGATTAAAGAATTATTAAAAATTAAAATGTAAAATCATTCTCAGACAAACCAAGGGAGAATAGCTTCAGCTGAACTGGGTAATATCTGGGTCCCAGGGGACCCAATTCTTCTTCATCTGTTTTTGGCTATGATATAAAGGGTCTCTCTGACTCATTTGGAGTGGCCTGCAGCAGTAATAACATATTCCTCAGAGCTGCGCCGCTCATTGACAGAATGCAGGACAAGAGAGACAAAAACCACTGGAGAGGCTCTTTTTCAGTGTGAAATGAAGCACTTTGGCTTCCGTGAATGAAAACAAGACTGCGGTGGCATTAGATTTTGAATTAAGGATGAAAATAGGCTCTGCCATTAAGAGGCGTTTCCCAAGAGAGAGCCATCTCAGTATTTGGTCAGTGTTTGGAAGGCAGAAGGGGTGCAGGGCTCAAGCTGATCTCAGCTCAGCCGAGGAATGTGTTTGCAGAATTAGGGTTGTGAATATTTTAGAAAAATGTTGTAAAGTTTTGTTCATTTAATTGTGAAAGTATCATTAGGGATTCAGGTGGAAAATGTTACATTGATAGACAGTAGTGTTACAAGGAAAAATAAATCCACTGACCTTTCAGGCACTAATGGGCACTGAACACATCATTTCCACTCCGTGACACAGAAAACCCTTTTCCATACGTAAATAGGGAGGAAAATGAGGGTTTACACATCATACTAAAACAACCCAGTAGCCTATATTAGGGACTCCCGCGTCTAAGCTTACGAGAGTGAATGAGTGGAAACTCCTCTGATGCCCTTGCCTCCCTCCCTGGCTCGGTGGCTGTTAGTCACGCAGCTTTTTGCAAACACTCCTGCACCCAGCGCGGAAAATGCAGCCAGTCCCATGGAAGGAAAGAAGGCGCAGTGGTTGCCTCTAGCAGCGGGAGGCAGAGGGCAAAACAGAAGGTACTCTCGCTGGTATTGATCTTCAGAGACAACTGCTGCAGCTCTTACCTGCTTCCCCCTCCCTTTTCCATCTTAACTTTCAAGTCCGTGCTTCCCTTCTAATTATAAAATAATAAAGGAACCTCACAGTGGTCCCGTGCAATCATCTTGAGGTTTTAGTCCCAATTCTCAACTCGTAATATTTTGATTTCAGCTTAATTTCCTTCTCTCCAGTGATGTTACTCCCCAATTATATTGAAACACAACTTTCTGAACTATCTTTATGGATAATGTATAGATGCAAATGCAGCTAATGTATATTAAGGGATTTATTGCAAGTGCTGCAGTACGTACAAGGAGGAAGATGGGATGTAACGTGAAAAAAGATCATTGTAGCATAATTCTGTTACTGCTTTTCCCATTGTGAGTGAAAGATGGCATGATGCATAACCATGAAGCTACATTATCATACATTTATCCATATACCACTCAAGTGAAACAACCAGGAGAAAGGTAAGGGTCCTAACATCGAGAGGTATATAAATAATAAATGTGCTATAATATTTCTTATCTCTCTGTATTTTTTCTCCTTTGATCATGCTGTTATCTCAAGATCTCTGCCAGAATATTATAGAATACATTTTATTGTAACATAAGTTGGCGTGTTGTCTTTAGAAAAAAATACGTCCAGCGTGTCAATGTGTTAAATGAAAATGGTAACATTCTCTTTGCGTGCCCACAATATAAATAGCGTCTTTACAATGCTATTTGATATGCTGAAGCCTAATGATATTTCTTGTTCAGAGTCTGTAGCCATTCAACTTGAAAACAAATAATTAAAATAAATTATGCCCTTAGCGTCTACAAACTAAGGAGGCAAACAAAAATAGCTGCGCAGGAGGGAGGCTAACACAGGGGTATCTGTTGACAGCATTGTGAAGACCTCGAAGAGATTCATACTTTTGCCTGCCTGCAGTGATGTGTGTGAGGAATCCCATGTCAGACTGTTAAGTTTAGCAAACAGGATTTCCAGTAATAGATTTTCAGAAAAATGTGATTACCCAGGGGTATTGTGTACTTCCCAATTACTCGAACATTCAGAGAGGCTTTGGCCTTTTTCTTCTTTTCTCACGTATGCATGTGTGTATATGCATCTAACTGTTGGGTTTGCTTGTATTCTTTGTTTTTCCGCTTATGTAGCGTTGTGCTCGATGTATGAGAGAGATTTCGTGACCTTTAACACAGCTGCCAGTCACTTCCTATAGGTGCCAGCACAGATGCACGCCAGTTTTTCGGATGGTGATGAGTGACTCACAGCTGTTGTTGTTTCACATCACAGCTCCTTTTAGTTTTCTTCCTCTGGTATTTTTTTTTTCAGCTCTCAGTGGAAAGTTCCCGTGTTCTGGAAGCTTTAGGTCCCGAATATTATTAACGCTGAAGGCTCTGAGATGCAGGCCCCTCTGTTGTGCTGAATAGCTAATGATCATGAAGTTTCTACCGTGAGGAAATCATCATTAAAAACCCAAAACTCTCAGCTTTGGGCAGGGCATCCTCTTTAGTCTTTACCATGTGTTCCCGTATCTGTTTATTGGCACTTATCATTTCAGAGGAAGGAGCCAACCGAGGTGATGTATATGTAGAAACCAGGAGAGAATTTTAATAAGGAAAGCAGCATGGGCCCAGTGGCCTTCTCTGTACTTTAATATGCCTTGTGGTTGTCTTGTCTCCAAACACATCAGACTAGAAATGGCTTCGTTTTCACCAATCTGCTACACTTGCAGAAAAGAGGCACTAGGCAGGGCTGCATGGTCTTGCTGGGGAGGAACGACCAACATCAGCCCCCTTGGTGCATGAGGTGCTGGAGACAGGTCGTCAGGGCACATCCAGATCACAGCTGTCCTGCCCCCTGAGCACCTCATCGGGCTGTCGGTAGCCATGACGCACGCCGCAAAGGGCTTATGCCAGGCCCAAAAGGCTCGACCCATTTGCAACTATGTGTATACCCTAAAAATCAGTCTTTGACAGCTGACATATAGATGGACTTACATCCATATCACCAACTGAAAGGGGAAAAACTGGAGGAACCAGGGCAAATGAGTTTGCAGCGGTCTACAGAGGAGGGCCCATTGCCCCCACCTTGAAGAGTGTCAGTGGCTGTGCCAGAGCCAGCGGCCAAGCCTACTCCTGGTCTCTCATTACTTGAATGCCTGAAGAGAAGATGATGTCACATACAGTGATGTCCCACACACCGACTGGAATGCAGGGAGATCTGAAACATAATTTGCTATTGGTCTATAACCTTTAGATGGTCTAGGCTTCTCTGAATTAGGCTGGCAACAAGATGTCTCTTTTTCTACCCTGTTCTTCTTCTGTCCCAGCTGCTTTCTCAGGAGGTCTTAGTCCACAAACAAAAAGCAGAATAATAAAAACCCAGAGGGAAATAAAGGAAAGTTTTCACAGGAAAAAAAAAAAAAACAGATTCAAAAGGTGAGAAAAGTTTTGGCTGACTTGTGATTCTCTTAAAAAACAGTTACTTTCCCTAAACTAATGTCTAGAAATGATTATATTTTTTTTTTTTCATTTAAAAAAGAGAGAGGTGGTATTTTAGATTTGGTTCTCCGTAGGGAGAATGATGTAAGCTTGAACTTGTATCAGACTTATTTTTTTTTTTAATGTAAGTTTCATAATTTCAGGCATATCAATGAACAGTGCTGCACTTAGCAGCTGTATCTATCTGCCTCTTTGGATTTGAAATAGAGTGAGAATACTTCAGTGGTTCAGTTACAAGACCAGAAGTCAGAAGATCTGGGGACAGATTTAATACTTGTCTGAATTAATCTTAGCTATTTATGGCTTCAGAGTAAGTAACCTAATTTACATCAGCTCAAGACCTGCACTTTTCAACCTCTTCCCATCTATTTCCAGCTCTGACCAAAAAAAAAAAAAAAAATTCCAACCCCAAAACACTTATGTAAGAAGTCCAGCAAACGACTTAACCCCTATACACCAGTATTCTCTTTTGTAAAACAGGATGGCAATGATGATAATTACAATTGTTAATTGGATAGTGATACCGAACAATGGAACTAGAGATTTTTCAGAATGAAACATCTATGGAAGTAGGGAACTGTATGGGAATATCTAGGAATATTTTAGAAGGAAATAGGATACAGAAGCAGTTTGATTTTTAGAAGCCAAGCCTGTTTTGTCCGTGTTTTCAGCCAATCTAGATCACGACTCTGTGAGGATGGATGCCTTCCCCTCATCCCTCTGGTGAAGTTACTGATGACACAAGAATGTGCCTACAGCACGGTTATCGCATTCATTGCCTTTGCTGTTCCTCAGCCTGTGCCTGTCTTTGTAGAAATCAAAGGTTATTTCAATCCTGAAAATGGTGTTGCTGTTATTTCATTGTGCTGAGCTTTTCATGCAGTGCAGTAGCTAAAAGAGGTGAGAGAGCTGTCCATTTTGGAAAGAAAAAGCTGAGACCATCCATTTAATGTCACTTAGGACCTATTACAGCAGAATAATTCAGTCATTTAGAATTTTAGATCAAAGTATAAATAGTCTAAAGCTACACTGCATCCCAGAGGTGAGAAGATGGAGACTATCTGCAGTCATAATACCAGATGTTTAGCTATTGCTATAATTTCAACAACAAAAACTGAAAATAAAAAGCGAGCTGTTAATTGGGGATATTTGGAGTCATGTCACAGGTGAAAGATGATCTAAAACGGTGCTTCATAGCACAATGCAATAGTGAAATTAGCACGTGTCTATTATCACTGCTTGGAACTCTGCAGGAAACTAATGGAAATAGCTTAATCTTTTCAAGCTCTTCTAAAAAGAGAAATACAGGATTTCACCTGCGTTGCTGAGTTTTCCCTCCTCTCTTATTTCTTGCCAATTTCTTACTGCACAGCAGATTTTTATTATTTGATAATAATAAATTGCCTTGACTGTAGATTGAATAAATAACTGTAGAGATCAGGGACCCGATCATTCATTTTTAGAGGCAGCCGTAGTGATCTGTTGTGGTAACAGTTAGAAAGGGAAAGGGTGCAGTCCTAAAATTCCCCCTCTTGAACCAGTTTCAGGAAGTTCTCCTTCCAAAGCAGTAAAAGCAAAGGCATTAATTATAGATTTCCATTATGACAGAGCCAACATCAGCAGTGACTAAAACATAATTTGTTTAGGTGGCAGTGCAGGCTGTTCTCTGATCAAGTTTTGTTTCCCACAGGGAGGCATCAGTCTTAAATTACACAGCAAGCAGGCAAGAGAAAGGAAGCAAACAATAAAACACTTCCCAGACAAAGAAAGGAGGAAAATTTGTCTCTCAACGTCCTATTAAATAAATAAATCTACATTTTTGTCACTTAAAAAATCAGCAGTGGGGTTCAGCTTTAATTAAAGGAAGTAGGTTTTCTGTAGGGCTTCATAGGATTATATTTTAGATTTCAAGTGATAAATTGCTTTTAATGCAAAGGAACTTTCCCACTGGAAGGAAGGAAAGGATGATAGAAAAATTCTTGGGAAGTGCTGACGAGGGAAACCTGGTATATCTTACTTGTCCTACTGTAGTCCATGAAGACAGAGTAATTTGGATTTACCTTTAGTAAGATACGCACAAAACCAGGATCAGTCTCTATCAGCATATTTAATTGTACAGGATCACTAGTATCTATATATTTGCATACAGTTAAAGTTGGACATGCATCTTTCTGAGGAAATATGCATGTTTTAAGCTAGAATTCAGTTTAATGCTATTAAGCATGGGCCTAATTTTACTTTCTCTTCAATTTCAGTGGATGTATTATTTTGCATAAATATATGAACGTATTTTAGTATCTTACCAAATCAAAGACCCCAAAGGAATGCTTATGTTATTTGCTTTTAATTTTTGGCTGCTATAAAGAACCCTTGGTTGTGATTTTCTATTGTAATTTGACTTTTAATATCATATCCCCTGACTGCTTCAGCCTCTCTGTATTTGGCGTGCATAAAGCAAAAGCAAATATAAGCTGATTTCTTATTATCTCAAACACTTTCAGGAGCAACAATAAAAACTAGGATGAACTATGTGCCATTTAACAAGAGTATCTTCCTGCTCAACATACCATTCCCCCTCCAGTGGAGTTTGCTGGCAATTTCAGATGAAAAAACAGGCAAATCCAAAAATGAACATAATTTACCCCATGCGCAGCAAATACTCCTTTGGAAGTACTGTTCTGCAAAATTAGATTCTTACCAATACAAGCAACAAACCTACACGTTATGAAAATGATTATGAGAGTGATGTGGCCGCTTAGAAGGTGTGATTTAATTGAAGTAGTTAATATTTCCTGTATTTAGAAAAATAAGAAAAGATGCTTCTGACAACTCAAACTTACTAAAGAGAGACACTGCCAAATATTACTTTGAAAGGAAATGAAAGCAGCATTGCCTCCTTACTGCAGGCTTAAAACTAGTGTGGTTTGTTTTATAATTTAAACATTATCCATGCTTTATTTACAAAATTAACTGTACTGTACTACTTATTTGGAACCTTTAAATACACTTGTCTAAGAGTATATATCTCGATACATCTGTCATTCATAAATGGCCAAGTTGCATTGTTGATTCTCCAAAAGGAAGGATGGAAACGCAGACAAAATTCTATATAAAGCCATAAAAAAGGCTAAGAAAGTAGCCTGGGAACAAGTGATCTCAATCTGTTACATGTGTTCTCAGTTTCATTGCTCGTATCTGAAATAAGGAGCAGAGGATTAATATGAAGACTGGCTGACCTGGTGTCCCAAGATTACATCAGAATTTTGTGCTCATTACTGAAGTGGCAAAGGCTGCAAATCCCACTGATATATAGCATATGTAAAGTGAGGGGAGGGTGTGCAGGTTGCATTATATGTGGACACCCCCTTCTGGCTACTTAAGAGGTAGAAACTCAAAAATAGGTCCAGCGCTTAGACTACAGTCTGCATCCTCTGCGCTACACACATACTGACCTCTGAGGCACTCCATTAAATTGTGACTGGATTTGCCTACCTGTATTGGAACTGGCTTTCAAATGGCACACCTACAGTTCTGAGAGCTGGTGAGCTTCGTGCGAGCGGGCAGGCAACCAGTGATTTTTCTCCTGAACATTTCAGGACGGCTAAGACAAACGCAGGGAGGCACTCCTGTCACCCTTCCCGTGGTGGAGGATGACTGTAGGGACAAGGTAGTTCTGCACTGCTGGTTCCTATTTGCTTGTCTTTACTCAGCGCGGTCAGGCAACAAGAAAGATCGTATGAAACTGTGGCGAAGAAGCAAAAAATGTGACTCAGAATGAAATGTGAGAAAGATGTTCAGCCAAAAATGTGTTTTTAATAGGCAGGAGTAATTTCAGTTGATCTGGTTACAGTCCTGAAACGCAGAACTGCACGGAGACAGTGAGGTTAGAACCACGAGGTTCTGACCATCAGACCAAGAGGAGACTTTATGATCGTGCCTGACCCATCCAACCTATGAGTGAAAGCCTTTTGCAAAGGTGGAAAATCAAATGAGTAGATGCTGGAAAGGTTTCCTGGTAAGTTTTCATCTATACTGACCCTCTCCGAGGGCCTAGTGAATTCATTGGGAAGAAGATAAGACCATTGGAAATGACCAGCTCATTCCTTGCTTTTTGGTGCACCTGCTGTAAATGAGGCGGTGCGAGGCAGAAGCATTTCTGTCACCTGCCGGCGCTCAAGGGCAAGAATTCTGTCTGTTCCTGGGATGACTGTCTTGTCTTCTACCCCAAACATGCCAGTTCATTAAAAGAAGAGCTTTTCCTATCTAATACGTACAGTTAAACCTTCCTAGGCGGTCCAGTCTTCTGCATCTACCCTTGTTAAAGCAAAAAATAAAAACTATGAGCAGAATAAGGCTGAATAATCAGCCCTACATTGCTCACAGCAAGTGTTGTATCGTGGAGCAATGGACATCATCTTTTACATTCAGCTCGCCATAGCAAATCTTTGCATTTAGTGAAAAGCACCTTTCTTTGCCTCTTCACCACCACCTTTTCAGTCGACCAGAAAATAGACAGAGTTTCCTCGATTTATGTTAGTGATTTTCCTTCAAAGACAGGAAAAGATTAAATGACTGGATGGAGGTTTGTAGGTTTATATGTGCACCGGTATGTATATGCAATCTCATCTGTTGAAAATGGATAATAATACGGCAATGAGGTATGTAAATGGGACAAATAACGTGAGCAATGCTAATTATATCTCCAGAAGAATATTCCCGGCCCTGATGATACCAATCAGAAAATCTCCCGCTGACTTGGTAAGTGCCAGAGATTTCAACCAAAATGTCAACACTGAAGGAACTAAAACAGAATTTTATATAGAGTGGGAAATCTTGCTCAGTAAGGTACTCTTGCCTAAACAAATTGTGAAAAATATTCCAGAATCAAAGGCCTGGATGGAATTATCTCCAAACATGATGAAAATTCAGATCAGAAATTATGTTTAGTAGTTTAGCACCAACCCTACATATTTCTAATTTGATGCTATTTTTATGTCCTTCATAAAATGTTCAAGTCATCAGAAAATGCCTGTCAAGAAATTGTTCCAAACTGCATGACAGTTAAGCCTGATGACCGGATGGTCTCGCTCTGATTGTCTCTCGATTTGGTTGGGGTAGAAGATTGCAGTGCTGTGGGAGGCAAGAAAATGTTCAACCAGGAAAGCAGACGGGAGTGTGAGTGCAGAAACACAATTGCAGTGAAAGACACCAGCCTGCTGGAGCAGCTGCAAAGTGAATTCCTGTGTAATTTGGATCGTTTTCTTTTTGTTTAGGTTTTTTTTTTAAAAAAAAACAACCAACCAAAACCTAGTAAAACCCCCTCAACTCACTTATCTGTATGCATAATTCTTTATAGGTCTTGCTGCATTTTGATAGTTTAAAGCCAAACCAAAAAGAACCAGAAAACTTGAAGAAATATGTTCAGGTTTTGTTTCTGGAAGCTGTGAAATTAATTGAGGTTTGAAATGTTTTCTGTATTTTCAGGTTTTTTTTGTGTGAAGTGAATATTCCTGGAGAGAGTTTTGCATCTTTGGTTTTCCTTTCGCTCAAAACCCAGTGTTATTTAATGGTAATATACTATGTGACATTTTGCATTCTCTTTGAAAAGACGTATTTTATTTCACAGTGTTCTGACAATGTTTTTAAGATAATTTACCTAAAGTCATTGTCATTTATTCACGTTGCTAAAATATCATGCAGGCTTCATGAACAGGGACACTAAGATCATCTCTGAAAGTTCAAAAATGCATTTTCTGCAACGGCGTCTGTAATAGAGCTGCACTTGGGGAACATTTTTCCTCTCATGCCTTGTGTTTATACAGCTTTTATGACCTTAAGGAAAGATCTCAAGCTGATCCATAGTTCTAAGATTATTTCGCTCCTCATAAATATGGCACATAAGACTGACTACCCTGATTTACTGAAATCACTGAAAATGTCTTTGGTTTCTTCACATTGCAGATGAAAGCTAGGCAGCGGGAAGAGCTTTCCTTCTGTGTAAATGTTCTAGTTTTCATCTGTAGACATCAGGGCTTCCTGGAAGATGCCAGACTGAAATGGTTTGGATGTGAAAAGTGCCATTTGGTTATTATCCAGACGTAGCGAGCCATTATCTAAATTGTTCTTTTTTGGGGGTACAATGAATGCTGGAATCTTAGTAATTTCCTTTCCAAGCCCGTTGAAGTGGACTAAGTTTTGGACTAAATACTGCTGTGAGCAGATTGGAGACCCAGATAAAAGGAATTAAGAGAGGTTGCTTTGGCTGTTCATCTCTGTAATGTGTGTATTTGGAATCTGGAAGTCTGCTGCTCCAGATTGGCTGCTTGTTTCCCAGGCACAGTCATTCTTAAGTCCCCTTTTAACTTGCTCTCCTCAGCAGGATTTCTTCTGCTTGCTAATTGCCAGGAGTGAAAAACCTACAGAGGCAAATTGATGAGGAAGAAAAGGTTTCTAAATCAAAGTGGCTAAAAGAATTCCAGCCATTTGGGGGGGGGGGGGGGGAGGCGCAAAAGTAAAGGCAAAAAGCTGTAGTGGTTTGTGTGTGTGTGTGGTATGGGGATTTTTGTGGTTGATTTTTTTTTGTTGGTTTGTTGGGGGTTTTTTGTTGGGTTTGTTTTGTTGTTGGGGTTTTTTTGTTGGGTTTTTTTTTTTTTTTTTGTGAACAGTAAGGAGAGGATCTTTTCCTGCTAATTCTATTGACAATGATTTGACACCTTGGGAGGTATTTCTGCAGAGTTGCACAGTCCCACTCCAGAAATAGGCAACAGATCAATAGCTGAAAATAAACATGGTACTTACAACTTCCATATTCATGTTAAGGCTTATATTTTTGCTGGGGTTTTTTTCAGGTCTGAATCACAATATAGCTTGAGCAGAACGGCATACAGTCCCCATTGGTGTGGATCTGCAAGGACTTATGCTTTACAGCTTCAAGTAAGTGCATTTCTTTTCCCCTCCTGATCATGCCAAATAGCAGACATCTGTAATGTAGAGTGATAGATCTTAAAAAGGGATTGTATGTAGGAAATCATCTGCTGGGAGAATTTCTAACAGTTTCTGCAGCTGTCTGTTCTTTGCCCAGTACTAGTCAATATCTATATCTATTAACTGAAGTCATAGGCCAAAGTGGTATTGTTCTGAATGGAAACTACATTTGGCTGCACGGGGCTGGCAGGCTTACTCTGGGCTGCAGCATTAAAACAAAGTACTAAATTTTACAGGGAACTGTCGTTTTGCAGAGGTAAACTGATAAGACCAGTAGCTTTTACAGAATTGTCTATGTAATCAAATTTTCCATATTTCAAACGTGCTATTATATGTATATGGATCAATATTTCTCTTGAAACAAGAGTATAAGCCACACTTACAGAGGAGACTTGTAGCATCATGGGTTTAAACAAGGCTCCTTATTTAAAATTGTAAGATAGGATTCCTGGATGGAAACTCGGGAGAATATGGAGTAAAAGTCAGTGTTTACTATTGTACTGTATGCAACATCCCTGACAACATTATCAGTTGTTGGGTCAGGTTTCATGGTATTTTTAAAGGGAGTTCAAGAAAGAACTGCAGGAGTGATTTGAAGTTAAAAATATCTGCTTTTCAGTAGGAAAGAAATACTAGGAAGCATACTCTTCTAGTACCCACTCAGGAAGAAGGTGACGATTTTTCAATAAGCATGCCAGCTCACAAATTGTAGGGACAGAAATCTACTTTCAGATGAAAAATAAGATATGTTTATAACATAGGATGTAATTAATTACTGAAACAACTCTATCAGGGATATTTCAGTGGAGGTCTTCAAATGAATGTTTAGGGACATGCCTTAGCTAAACCAAAAAACTAGGTTCTTTGCAAGGCTCACAGGAATTCAGTTTCTAACATCCAGAGCTTTCTGTGCTTTTCTCAGCGAAGTTGTGAAGCTTTTTCCATATGTTGTCCCTATTCAAATCTCAAATGTTTCTCCATGACTGTGCAAGACAGGATGATAGCTTCTTTTCCTGCAAGACAAAAAAGCCAAGTTGCTTTAACTCTTGCGCAAGAATGTTAATGAGGTCTGGATTCTTTTTTCCCCGCCTTTACTGGATTCCTTTTGTTTTTCCATGGTCATTTTGAACTGTTTGTATCATTCAAAACAGGACACAGATGCTAGTGTTATATATACATATATATATATATATATATATATATATAAATACAGTGTGTCATTTAGTGCTGTGTGTACATTCTTCAGTGTTACATTCTCCGTTTTCATATATCCAAATACTTCCACATACCTTTAGCAATGGCAAACTTACATACCAATGTGCTCATGGTTGATGACTCGTAAATCCTGTTTTCTCAGAAAGGGTCTTTTGTCTTAGCTTGAATGTTTTCCTCACATATATCTTGCACTGAATTTTTCTGTATTAAAACTTACTTATTGGCATCCAGGCAATCTTACCATTCTTTAATTGTTCTTTCAATTGCTTATTATCCTTTAAAAGTTTTCTAGATGCAGCAGAGTTGCTGGTAATTATATTGTAATCTGAGTTACTGATGAAAATGCAGAAAAGCATTTGTCAAAATATGGAGCTCATAAGGGTCTGTTGATGGTTCTCTAGCAGGAAATTTCAGTTTGGTTTAACTTAAAATCCATTTTTTTGCATGATCTGTTTATTACATTTACCAGTTTTCTTTGTTTAAGTAAAATGACCCAGACAGTGGAAAATAAAAGAGGTGTTTTTTTCAATCAAATATGCAATCTTAACCAAAAAAACAAAACAGAAAACCCCAACAACAGAAAACCCCAAGTTTGCCAGAAATTATATGAGCTCAGAGAACTGTGTGCAAAGCTTTTCATTATCTGTATGTAGTTTTCTCCTCAGAGGCTTAAGTAGATAGCCCCATTAAATAGTCCCATTCAAGGTTCATCAGGACCATCATTTACTGGTTCCCCAGGACAATTATCCTATCCCATTCTTTCTCCATACTGAAAGGGATGGGTATTATTCCCACTCACTGCAGAATCACACTGGAAGGTCAACATCTCAGAAACACTTCAAACAGAATATTTCCACCCGCACTGAGAGACCGAGATGCTCTCCGGACCAGGACAATTCCCTGAAAGGAAGCAGAAAGAGCCTGGTGATCGCCTGACACAGACCTTCTGATGGAAGCAGCTATGCCAAGGAATTCTTCCCAGAGAATCAGTGATTCCTGTTGTCTCTCTGTAGTTCAGAAAGCAGAAGGAATCAGGAAGGTACAAATATCTGAGGGTAAAAAAGAGGTTTAAACAGCCATTCTGTCCTAGGAGGTCACTCGGTGGACTTTCTCCAGAGGCCTCTGGAGCCTTGTAGAGCTCAGGTCAAAGGAAGCACCAGGCATGAGGGCAAAAAGTGGTCTTGCTGAGCTGCCTCCCCTCCTTTGGGGAAATATGTGGTCTCTCAAAGGAGTTGTATGGGAAAAGCACTGGCTGCTCTTTCTGCACAACCTACAAAAGTGCCAATAAAGGTCAACAGGTGTTTAAGGAAATCATACCATAACTTACTTTTCTCAGAGCCAAGGGGGAAAGTACAGAAAGAGGATGTGACCCATTCCCTAGGCTCTCCTGCTGTGATGGAGACAGTTAATTTGGCAACTCACTCAAAATTCTGCGAGGAAACTCAGCCTATCTCAGATAAGAAAAGAGGATGCTGGTCATTTCTCCAAGATCTCAGTGTGAGAATTCCAAATTTAATTTAAAATGCAGTATACATTCAGTTGTGGGGCCCCTAATGTAAGAAGGATATGGACCTCTTGGAGCAAGTCCAGAGGAGGGCCATGAAGATGCTCGGAGGGCTGAAGCACCTCTCCCATGAAGACAGGCTGAGAGAGTTGGGGAGTTGTTCAGCCTGGAGGACAGAAGGCTCCGGGGAGATCCTGTAGTAGCCTTCTAGTGCCTAAAGGGGCCTGCAAGCCGGAGAGGGGCTTTTTACAAGGGCATGTAGGGATAAGATAAGGGGTAATGGTTTTAAGCTGAAAGAGGGTAGATTTAGATTAGATATTAAGAAAAAATTCTTTACTGTGAGGGTGGCAAGACACTGGCCCAGGCTGCCCAGAGCAGCTGTGGGTGCCCCATCCCTGGCAGTGCTCAAGGCCAGGCTGGACGGGGCTGGGAGCAACCTGGGCTGGTGGAAGGTGTCCCTGCCTGTGGCAGGGGGTTGGAACTGGGTGGTCTTTAAGATCCCCTCCAATGCAAACCATTCTATGATTCTACAATCCAAACACATTGAAGTATTTTAATGCCAGGTAAGTTTTAATTCTTGTTCATAGAGCTCTCCAAAGTGAAGACAAAAGCCATAGTAAGAGGTGAGAAGCATTTTTGCTGTATGTTCAGAAATGAACTAGAAATAACACCTAAGTAAGGGATTTATTTATAGAAAGCAGAATTTGAAGAGAAATGCCAAGAGATGTCAGAACTGATTGAAACATACAGCCTTGACAGCTCTGGAATTCATAGGCTGCCTGCCTGCCAGAATTTGTGCATGAGGCTTTATTTTCTTCAACCACTAAGTTTGGCTATCAGTATGGTATAAAAGGGTGAAGCAAAACAAGAAACTAGGAAACATTTGTTAGCTCTACTTCCCTCTCCCAGTCTTGCGTGATGTATACTATTAACCACTCTGATTCAATTGAAATGATAGAACTCATGCAGCTCACTGAAATACCACTATTTTCATTTAGTGCAAAAAAAGCAGTTTAAAATATATTTCAAAAAGATTAGACAAGCTTCCTATGCAAAGCTGATTCTTGATTATGAATCTGAATAATTATTATATTCTGATCATTTTAACACTTCTCCCAACAAAGTTGGGAGCACCAGGTGGGAATGATATACAACAAGCTCTGTTCTCCTGTCAGGGTACATGAGTACTCTGCCTTTGCACTGAAATCTTGGAAGTTACATTATTATAAAAAAATGTATAATAAAAAGGGAATGAGATACAGTAGTTTTTTCATTATAGCCATAGATTAATCATAGTTCTGTAATAATGGCCGCGTAACTTCAATGGAACAGGCATATTATATAAGCAAGCCTTGCAAAGCCACTGAAAATATAAATATTATTATACTATATTTTTAGGTCTTTACCTACCTTATTATTCTCCTTTTAAAAAGTGGCAAACAGAACTATACAATAGTTAACTGACCTATTTAAAGTTGCACAGTATCTTCAGAGGTACATCTAAAACTACATCTCAGATCATCTAACCCTGGTGTCTGCATAAAGACCAATAAAATGACTTTCTTTTCTACAAAAAGAAAAATAAATAGACTTCGCACAATGACTACTGACATAGAGCCATATGAAGGCTTTGTCACAGGTAACACTGTAGGGATTCTCTCTTATTCAGGACCCATTATAATCCAAATCATCCCAGAGAATTATATGAAAGCAAGATATATGTCTTTTTCTTGTTGTCCTGTAAACTTTAGAAGAAAACTTTCTTAAATAAAAGTAGCAATTTTGAATATTCTACATTTTTAATCTATATGTAAAGCTCTTACAGATTCAGTAAGATAAGCACAGAAATATGGTAAGAGGTATTAATTTGATTTCATTATGTTTCAAACTGGTATTTTCAAAGAATATCAGCTTTATATTCATAACTACTTCTTAGACTGGAAAAGTACATTATTCTAGTAAAAGCAAATTTAGGAGTAATACATTAAAATTGCAAAAGAGATTTTTCTACTGATTTGGTGCAAACAGAAGGTAAACACATCAATATTTCAATAATCATCAGAAATACCGTTCCAGTTTCAAGACATAGATACGTAATCAATTTGATCTTTCTTTAATTATATTTCATAGCATAACCTTCTGCTGACAGACTACTCAAGGCTTGTATCAACCAGAATAATAGGTTGCACATGTTATTGATTTAACCATCACTTCTAGGAACTGATCTTACGGTTTTATTAGACTGGTTTTAACAGTTCCTTTTGGACAAGCTAATTCTACAGATCTAAACAAACATAGATCATGTTCTCTTGAGATGTGCAATCGTTATACTTTCCTTTTAACCATCTATGATAATCAATTAAAATTATGGAGCATTCAAGCAGATGTTCAGATGCATTATGTTGGACACATTAAGGATAGAAAGACGTAGGTTAAGAAAGACTGTATGTGAGACAGGTTTACGCAGTCATTTTATCTGAGAAGTGATCCCTTAAAGCTTATCTGTAGATCTAGTTTTTGCCTACAAATCATAAGGACTTTGCTTCCCTATTTCAGTTGCAATATAAGCCCAGGAATTAAGGAACTCCACCAGGTTCTTCAGGTAGGAACACCATCAGACCTTCCATAAAATAACATTCTTTTAAGTTTGCTTGAAACTCCCTTAGTTAATGTTTAAAAGTCCTTTCTTTTACATACAAATCCTAATTCAGTGCTCAATAAAGAAAAAGTGAGACCTTTCTTTCAGTGTTGATGAATACTTGCCATTTTCTCTCTTCCCTCTGCTTTTAAGCTTTCCCAGCTGCGTGCTTCTGAATAGGCATTTAGATTTCTACATTATGGATTTGCGATCCTTACCTCTAGGTTTGTGTGCACACGTTTACATCCAGCACCATGTGCCCACAACATCTTTCTGCTATACATAGGATGGTAACTAAAATCTAAGGAATTGTACTTGGTGAATACATTTTGCTTCAGTGAGGTGAACGGAAGGCTGCTAACTCAGGTGAGCTGAAGCTGTCATTGACACTGCAAGCGTGGGGTCTGAGCCTGCGGTGCTGCTGCTGGGCTGCTCAGTACGCTGAACCCCAGGAAGGTTTTGGCAGCCCTTTACGCTCAGTTATGGGAATGGTCAGCTTTACACCTGTATTTACATGCTAAAAGATGCAAATGCCTGGCTGGTTCTGTTGGGCACCAACTTCCTCATATGCAAGAGACCAAGAATCTGAAGGAAAGACATTGCACTTTTAAAAACTCTCCTTTCCTGAATTTAGTGGGTTTTCTTCCAACAGGCTCAGCCCCCCTGTTTTTTCTCATTTGAAATTTCTGGGGATTTCTGACAGGTGAGGAAAAGGTGAATATTTTTTTTTCATTTCCGTGTTTCCTACGTTTAATTTTCTTCATTGTCTTTCTTTTCCTTAATACAGTTGAATAATTAATGGAGTTTCTGCCTCCTAACTTTGTAGTACAAACTGGTGAATCATCACAGATCTTTCAGTGTTACCTTTAGAGAAACAGGGAACTACCTTCAAAAATCTCCTATTATAGGCAAGTAATTTGATTTCTCTTCCCCATAAATCATTCTTTTTTAGAATATAAAATTAAAGTGATTTCTTGACATTTACCTACCCTTACCTAGAAAGAAAACAAAACTGAAAGACACTTCTTTTATGTTTGCTGTACTAAAACTTTGCATGTCTTTTCAAAGTTAGATGTGTACAAGCTTTACCTTAGTTTAAAATAAAAATAAAAATAATAAAAATAAGATAAAGAAAACACAAAGCTTTCCTGTGAAGCACTCTGGGACTGTATTTCTTTCTTTGCACTTAGGCTGAGATGTTGATGAAATGTCAAGTAGGTGATATCTGCCTCATCTGCTGAATATAAAGCTCTTGACAATCGGAATCTTCTCATGCGATAGTATGCAGGCTTCGTTTGAACCATACTTGCCATAAAGTTCAGAAATACCTGAATTTATTTTACTTCTAGAACTCAATAGGAATCATATGGAAATGCTTGAATCGCCTTCCAACTTACTAGTACAATGTTTTGGTAAAGTCAGTCTTATCAAAATTATTGACAAAACTCCACTGACGTAAAAACACTTTTTACAACTTCACATTGCATAATTTGTTTTTACATTATACTTACTGATGTTCTTGTTTTACAGTAGTATTAGTATTGTAGGGAAAAGGTTGACGATAGCCAAATCATAGCAGAGTTTTTCTTGCTTTCCTACCTTTTTAGGTTCAGCAGAATAACTAGGAATGTGTTAGGAACAGAGGCATACATATAGGCTCGCAGACTTGCTCAATAAGCTTCCATCTTGTAACTCATTCTGCTGTATTTCTGCATAATATTAATCAAATCCACCAACGTTACTACATAGGTACCTAATAGTAAAGACTGTATTTGACCCACTGTAATATGTCCTATCTCTTATAAACATCTTAAAGTCCATTAGAGTACCTTATTGTTTGATCCCTGTAGCAGACACTGTTTGAGGCATGTTAATTGGTTCAGAAGAATGAAAACCTACGTGTGTGTATATACTCTCTTTAGTTATCAAACATGTTGTGCACATATAGTTACCTTTATATAAAATGTATTTAATCTCAGTTGCTTTATCAAAGCTCACCTGCTTTTCATTATAGTCAAATACAGGCAACCTTTCTGTTGTTTCATCTCCCCTTTTTTTAAAAAATGAGTGTTTTGAAAAATACCTTTCCGTATGGTTTTGCAAGCTTTCTAAACAGGTCAATTTTCATAGCTATTTTGTTAAAAAGAACTCAAAACTAATACTGAACTTGGAGGCCCAAAATAGGTCCATGTACTTGACAACTTAAAGGATAGCAAAGATCTGTGAGATGTATCAGTGGTGGGAATTGCAATTTAAATTACTTCACTTCTTGCTAGTTAGTGGGGTTGCCTCCTACAACTGTAAAAATGTTATGATAACTAGGCAATGTAAAAGTTGTACTAAGAATGTGCTCTTTTCTTTTTCTCCAGTTATTTGATAGGTCTAATACATCTTAAAGAACAGGCAGAACATTCTGTTTATACAATTATTCTTATTTTAACAACATGCACTGCTATTTTAGGCCTGTTCAGTACAAAATCAGACTTGTAAAATATAGATTTTTTTTAAACTCAATAACAGACAAGTTACAGCTTGCAGGATCAATGCACTGCTGTGAAGAAAACTAAGAGGGATGGAAAAACTGGAGGGCAGGACTGGTGAAAGCAAAAGTGAGATCATCAGAGAAGTGCTCTTGGAATATTGTAATTACTGACTGTGTGCTACTACACAGAGCATCAACAAGGTGTAAAAAGAAAACGGTCATTCATAGTTACTTATTTCTGTTTGTGCTGCTTTTTCTATTGAAAAGAATTTTAGATTAGCTTTGTAGGCTTTGCATGATTTGTAGTGACCATACAATGTCCGTGCAATGCTTCTCTCAGAGTATCTGGGTCACTTTGTTATACTTGGAGACTTTTATCACTCTTCCATCAACATTCATGGTGAAGTTTCCCAGAACATCTTCTACATAAGTACTATTTTCTAAATTTGAGAGTCCCATGGATTCCAAGCACAGCTGGAACATAAGGAGAACCAAAAAATCTGAAATTCTTCAAATCACAGTGTGCTTTATCAGGGACTGTTAAACCTGGCCGGACACCAGGTGCCCACCGGAGCCGCCTGTCCCTGCCCTCCTCAGCCGGGCAGGGGGGACACAGAGCGGGACGCTCGTGGGTCGGGGTAAGGGCAGGGAGAGCGCCCACCAGTTACCGCACGGGCAGAACGGACTAGACTAAAGGAAATTAATTTATTGCCAGTCAAAATCAGAGTACGATAATGAGAAATAAAACCAAATCTAAAACATTTTCCCCCCACCTCTCCCTTTTTCCACTACTAGTGCTGTACCTTTCACTCATAGCAAGAAGGCAGTGTGTCTCTACAAAGCTTTGAACTACCTTCTTCGGAGTCAAAAAACTTCCACTATCAAGAAAACTTGCAGTGATCCTAAGACACTTAGTGCAAGGCTTGTATTTGAATTATGTTCCTTTGAGAAGTCCAGAATTTAGTTTTACTGAGTCACGTTGCATTTTAAAGTTATTTTCTGCCCTCCTAGTGCACAGTATTGCTATTGGGTTGATTGTCAGCTTTCTGTATCTTTCAGCTGCTGGTAAATCTGGCAAATTCTTCCTTTTATTAAGCAAAAACTTAGTTACAGCAATGGGTGATTAATCCCATACAAGTTGTTTAGCTTTTATAAGTCTTTCAAACCTGGGGGATTATTATATAAAATAATAAATCTTTTTCCATATATTTATTTCAACTAAATTAATGTTACCAACCAAGAGATGATGGCAGCCCATTTAAAATGTCAGATCCTTAGCTTTGTTGTTGCAGCAAACTGGGTTAAAAGCGCTTTTAATGTCACATGAGAGAAGGACCTCTGTGGGCACACAAACCTGATGCAGAAACCTGAAAAAAAGGAACATGGATGGCAAAATTCCGTTACTTTTACTCTGTATCCTAGACTGGTCCTTTGGTACACATGGATGCCTCACACTGGGATGTCATGATGCTGAGCAATGCTCAGGTTAGATATGAGACTGGAGAAACCCGATGGTGGTTTACCTTTGCCCGGGTCTCCCATTCCTGGCTGAGCAGTTCTCATTCAGCACTGCTGCAGAGACAGGGTTTGCTTGCTCTGTGTCTTCCGCTACCCCAGCTGTGCCAGCTGTGCCTCAGGCATCGCCACTCTTGAGGGCACATCTGGACCCAGGTAAGTCAGTTTCCCTTCAGCCTGGCCCTACCACTGGCACAGCCTGACGTGGCTCCATGGTGAGGGGACGGGAGTAGTGTGGGTCCCACCCGGTGGGACACCGAGTGTTTCACCTTTATTTCTGTTGTCTGAAAATTTCAGCTCGTGGCAGACCACCCTGTGCTTCCCTAACAGTTCTCCTGATTTCAAAGGAACCAGTGACCAAACAGAAGTGCGTCCTAATTACCTACATCCCATTTTTTTACTCTGATAGAGTTGAATGGGTATGAAGTGTTACTATTGATTTCCATGGGAACGGGAAAGGGCTCGTGTTATCCAGTGCATACTGAAAATCCTGTGACAGTTACTGGAAGGCAAAACGACACACCAACTCCCCTTTAAATTGCATGATGAAAATTGTGTATTAGAACAATTATGCCTCAGGGTGAATGCGTAAGTATAATGATACTGAAACTTGGCTTCTTTTCAAAATATACAAGTCTATGACAGTTTGGTATTGAAAAGCGAGTGATTCACATACGTGAAAAATAGAAGCTGAGCAAAAATGTCAAGGTGTGACAGAGGGCAAACCTAAATTAATTCCAATAAGAAAAAAAAATACATTTTCAAAAGAATAATTGCTGAGTCTCTTTCTAGGAATATATTTATTTCATTAAAATATCATTTATGTATTAGACATAATTATAAGTTAGATGGAATAATTTTTTAAAAGGTGCGAGTATATAAAGAAGCCTCCCACTCTGCACGTTTACCACGCACAGAAACAGCTTACAGTATGGAGAGTAGGAGTTAATGGTCAGTTTTCTTGCTGGAAGAAAATCACCATGGAGTCCCGCGGGGACGTATTCATCAGTGATCTGAAAAAGAGAATGAGCAGTGAAGTGACACAGTTTGCTAATTTATTCAGGGTAATGAAGGCAAGGGTAATGACAGAAAAGATGCAGAAGGTGCTCTCAGGGACTGGGTTGTAAAATAGCAGATCAAAATCCATGTCGATATATGTAGCATGGTAAACACAGGAAGAAAAGTAATTGCATTTTAACATACATAATGGTGGGCAGTGAATTAACTCTTACACCAAGAATCTTGTTACTGAGTATTGTGAGAAAGAGTTTTATGAAATTCAGCTTAATTTACCTCTGTGGTCAAACCCCACATTTTAATGAAATAAGAGAATAAAGTAGAGAGCGCTGTGAGCTGTTATACATACAGCTTATGTCATACACGTCATGACATACCATGTCACCTCCATTTGAACACTGGGTGCAGATCCACTCTGCCCTCTCAAAACAGAATAGTAAGATGTGATACTATTGGGATAGCACAGTATCAATGGGTAAGAAGCAGAGAAAGGTGACCAGGATGAAGAGGGGTTGAGACAGATTTGGGGCAAGTATTTTGGAAAAATCAGCCAGGAAAAATGGGGGAAAGGAGGTGGGAATAATAAACAATGAAGTGCCTGCAGTCGTAAGCTTTTCCATGGATATCTGCAACTAGCCAGTCAAAACCACACTGGTTTACAGGCCACACTAAACTAGCTTGCTTTTTAGTTTATGCCATAATCGCTATACCTATGAAATATATGTACCTGCATACTGTACTGTTGAAACGTTCTGTTTCTTTTGGTGAAAGAAAATAACCTTTTTATTTGCACAATCATCATCCTTAGACAGACTTGCATAGCTTCTACTGAAGTTACTGGATGTCCTCCAAATTCTAGTGAGATGATAAACAATTGGGCACTGGACTGAGTAACAGAGGAATTCATATGCATCCATAAGTTGTGACTAAATAGCTTAGCACCCCTTCGGGCCTCAAATCTTGCATCTTGGTAAGTCAATTATATGTAATAGTTGCATTTACTACCTCTCCTGTGATCCAGTTTACAAATGAACTATACCACTCTGTCACATCCATTTATTTCCTATTTAATTCCTTCCTTTCTGGCATTTTCAAACCATTCGGTTCTTTTACTATAGCTCAATCTAGGCTAAACCAAAGAAGAAACAAGAGACTAGTTTATAAAAACATATGGTTTTTTTCCTTTATCTCAATTTTTAAGCGTCTTTTATCTTCTTTTTTTTTTTCATTGGATTACTAATACCACCTGTTACATTTTGTGGAAAATATGTTTTTAAAAAAAACACAAAATGTGTGCAAGCCTTGGAAATATATGGGTTTATGATTGTTCTCAGGCTTACAGTCAGAGTACTCTATCTCCAGTCAAAGAAATATTTAAATCTGAAGGGCCAAGATTTATTTTTGGGACTGGTTGAAATGGTGCAGGTTCAGAAATTTAAAAAATGCACAGTAGTGCTTTGATTTTAATCATGCTTGGTTTGGGGAATCTCTGAAGTAAGCCTGGTAAAACCTAGCCTAGAAGGATATGCTTAGCTTGTTTTGGCAGTGATTACTTTTGAAAACCTGTTTTTAAGTCCATGTCAGTATTTTGTTCAATGTATTACCCTTATCTCTCATTTTGTTTTGACAACACGATTTGAGAGCATGATCCCATGCTTTCTACTTAGGGTGATCCTCAGGTAATGTGATGGTTTTACTAAATCATTCTACCTGTCTATTTTAAGACGGACTGTCAGAGGTAGTATTATATTTTGTACGTGGACTGTTGTGCTTTATACAGCAGTGATCTGGCCGGAAATTCTGTTCTGCTCCAGCAGAAAACCAGATCTGGAGGAGTTCAGTGTTCTGATCTTTTCCACATATGAAAGGAGTATTTAAAAGTATAATGTCTTCCATGGTCTTATTTCATCAATTTGAGGGGGAAATAACAGCAGCATTAAATGAATTCCTATGTAGAAAATTGCCTAAGGACTCAGGCCCCAAATGGTTTGAATTTCAATATAAAATGAGAAATGTCTGCTTTTCACCTATCACAGCAATTTTTCCCTTCAGCTTTTCAATTCTGCCTCTGCATGTTGTGTAGCTTCAAATGTACTGATATCCTGAGCATGAAAACAAGCTCTTTTGGATATTTGAATCCATTTTTTTTATGAATATTCCTTTGAAGTTACCTGTTTACACACCAGCCTTTTTCCAGCTTTGTGTTCGACTCAGCTACTCTCAATTGAACAAGTTGGGAAATTGGTGTTTATTTGCATTAGATCTATTAATACTGCTTTTATTCAGCTACATTGCCTGCTTAAACATACGTTTATTAGCATGAAAACTTCCAATGAATAAGATATTAATTGGCTGAGTGGTAGGGGGAGGGACAATTTTGTAGATTTAGCTCATAACTTACACGTTTACAAGACCTATGAAGTATTGGTGTGTAAAAACTACAGATGCTTGAGTCAGTAACAATTAATAAACCCCGTTAACCCAATCTGGCTATTTCTTTTTAAAAAAGTGATCTAAATGAAGCCTGCCGCTTAGATTCGGCAGTCACATTTATTTTGGTGTTGAATTCACTAGCAGATTTTGCCACATCTTAAGATCAGCTTGGGAATGCTAGAAACATTTTCTACTTCCAATGAAAAATTACTAAATCAGATACATAAGATGTTCTAGGAAGCCTGGTTTGAGCTGCAGGTCCTAAAGTGATTTTGGGTTTCCTTGAATTAGTTAAAACAAGTCCAAACAGGGAGAATTTAGTTTCCTTCATTCTGATATACTACTGCATTGTGAACCTTTGCTTTATTTATCAGTATTTTCTACCCCTTTAGCTCCCATTTAATTCTCCAGCTTCCTTTTTAATTGTTTGTAGTTTGAATCCTACTTAGTATGAAATAATTGTGCGTTATGACAAAAAGTACTTTGAAGCACTCTCCCAATCACATATTATTTCCCATATATTTTTTAAAGCTTCTGCATATTCAAACCAGCTGTTTCCAACTCAATGTGATATTTAGCAATATCGGCTTTATTAAATATTCCAATTAATTCCATGCTAGCTGCTAGAAGGATTCTGGATTTATTTTCCTTTTAAGTCTTCCTTCAGAAACAGACTTCATGCTCTTCTGCCTTTACAGATAAGAATAGACCAAGTTGTTCAAATCTGGTAGGAAATGTTCAAGACGAAGGAAATACATAAAATACAATACAACAGTCCCCTCTCTTGTAAGCACATAATCAGCTACAACTACAACGGCTTGGACAGGTTCCAAGGATCACGTATTACTTAAAATAAACAGCTGCCCTTACACAGCACAACTGACACGCCACCAGGCAAAAATAACCTCTGTACTGCGCCAACACCTGAACTATGGAAGCATTACACGTGAGGTGAAATGGTGCTGCTTTGTTTTGGGTACCAAAATGGTGCACTCTTTTAAATATGGTACAGATTGAAATGTGACATTCAAAGCATAAGGGCCAAAGAATTTCACCAGATGTGTAATTACTAAGAACTACGGAGTTTTATTTTCCAATCTCGCTTGAGAAAGAAAACCAGGAGAGTTGTTTCAGAACAGCAGAGAACAGTAGTCATGTATTCAGAGACCCCTGTGCTTCCCAGGCTGATGAAAGGGAAATGAAGGCCGCTGCCTATCCAAGGTGTGGCCTCTTGGAGAAAATACTAGCAGTTTATTACAAGTGAAAAACATTCTGATTTAACCAAGGTGATACAGAACAGCTCTTTTTTTTTTTTTTTCCGGAGAAAAAAGATTTTATTTATTATGCTGTGTATCACACGATTTCAATCTTTTCAACCTTGTGCCAGCATGTTTCTCCGGCTGTATTTTCTATTGTAATAGAAAATATTCGTAGAAATTTTTGTAAGAAAGAAATGTCCTTGTCTTTTTCACAGAAAGATTATCTTCACTGAAGAAAAGCCCATGGATATATTAAAGGTTTTTTCTCCCCCCTGAGAAATCGTAAGACTAAGGCAAACATTCCAATCCTGCTCTTTTACATCATTAATAACAACTGATTAGGGGGAAAAAATGAAGAGCTTTATTTTGCAGTTCCATAGCTCTCAGATTATGCTTTGTGGAGTCCTGACTGCCTGTTGACCTCTTCCGTCAGCAGGCTGACTTTGCATGTGTTGCATTGGTTCATGAGCTTGCATAAACAGCACCGTATTGTGGAATGATGTGAGTGCGCTTTTTTAGAACCTCTGAAATAACAGAAGCAAACGTGGACCTTTAACTGCAGAGCAAGCATTTAAACAAAGAAACTACGCCGTCTTCAGTTTACTGAGTCAGCGCTACCTGCTTTAACTTACGAGTTACGTGTGCGGCTCGTGAGACTAAATCACACTGAGAGGAGGTTAGAACTAATGTGTTCATCCCTACACACAGATTTGCTATATCTTGAGGACTAAGCAACGACGCATCAGCGCCGTGTCTGTGGCAAGACGTGGTAACTGTAGGAACTGGATGCGAAACCATGTCATTCGCAGGTGCTACACCTGAGGCTGCCACCTGACTTTCCATACGCTGCTCTGAGGTAGGCATGAAGGCTCCCCTCCGTCAGCAGCCTCAGACCATCTCCCCAGAGGTTATTGGAGTTAATGCCGCTCCTACTTCTCTGCATGGTGGCAGCACCAGCGCTGTTGCAGAGCTTACGTGCTGGAAGAGTGGCCGCGGGGTCTCCTGGGTCCCTCCTCTGCTTCAGTCCTTCAGTCCGGCTTCCCAGGTGGCTGAAATCCCTTAACGTTCCTAGGGCCCGAGGACTGGGCTGGCTCATGGTAATGGTCACCTCTGCATTACGAACAAAGAGCCGTGACTTCAATGATAGGTGTTTTCTTTGGGATATCGTTAAAGACTCTGTAAGCTGGGAGTCAGAGGGAAATAAGATCGCTAACTTAATATCTATAGGGAAAATCACCTCATTTTGAGTTTTTCCTGTGCCAGAATGCTTTCCATATCATAACTGAAACTTTGTCACAGATTCCTTTTACAAGACATTTAACAATAACATAAGCTTCAGCTGAGCCCTTTTATGGTAGATATAAGGTGTTATACCTAATCTTCTTAGGAGCTTTGCATGCACTACCTTATACAGGCAGAATAATAATAAAGTTACGTTGACTTGCTTGCCAAGAAGAAAAAAAAGTTCCTCCAGCAAATTAAATATTCTCCTAAACAAGCATTTAATTAAGAAAACAAGATACAGTAGTTATTGTTGGTCAATTAGAGATGTAATAATTACTCCCAATTAGCTGACAAGAACAGGATAAGTAGGTGATTACCATAAAAAACTAAAGTGCAAGTAAAATCAACTAAAGCATATACTATGTTGAAATAAGTAAGTGGTAACTGAAGTACACCATTGAGTCTTCTGTTCATCTTTTCAAGTACACATTAAATTTAAAGAAAAACCCTTGGTATAAAATGGTACTATAGAGCTGTTGTTATAATGTATATAATATATATAATTAATATACATTACATTATAATACTATGTTCTTTAGCATAGAATAGCATAGAGCCTCTCTCTCCCTCACACTTCCCTTTCATTTGCCCCAATTTCTGTAAAAACAAGAAAAAATTTGGCTTCCAGATCATGTCAGATTCTTCTCAGAGAGAAATTCAGGCTCAAATGGGGATATATTTTCTAAAGATTTTTATTTTTAGCGTTTATTAGAACTGGTGAAACAACTTACAAAAATTAACATATTCAAGAATGCCTGTCCTTATTCTGTTCATAAATTATTTCCAAACAATCTGAAATTAAGGAATCCATTCTTATTCAAAATTATTCAAAAATAGATTGTGCAAAGGTAGACTAGCTGTTCACTAGCTCTTTTTATAATACTTACCTAAATCATATTCCATTGTTCCTTTACTTTGATTAGATCACTAAAATATTTATAAATCTGTAAAAGGATAATCAAAGATTTTCTAGTGCTGAGTTCTTGAGACTATCACCGAGACACAGAGACTAACAAAACCATCCATTAATGAAAAATGAATTTGATTAGCAAATATTTTATCTAGTGCCATTGACAGTAACTTAACCTTTCCCTTTTGACCTGAAAGGGTGCCTCTATCAGACACAAAGTAATTTTTATATTTCAAATAATTTAAAGGGAGACGCTAACTCCGGACAGCACTGCAGTATATTTTTTGTTGCTCAGCTGCTGTAAAGAGATTACAAAATAAACTCCATCTGCTCCAAGGGATAGCTTTAAAGCATGGTCAGAAGTAAGTACTTTACACATCTTCTGAGGCTTGGTTTTCAGGGATCAGATTAGGGGTGAAAGTGCTCATAGCCAGAGTGCTTTTACAGGCACTGAGGTCACGGCGCAGCACGTGCACGGGAGGTTTTTAGCAGCGTCTAATTCCATGAGGAGCATGGACTTGTCCCAGGGACTGAATTCTCCCCCTGAAGAAGGGTGCCACGTGCGTTTCTTTGAAGGCAATACTGGCTTAAATGTCCTTATCTCAAACCACTGCTCCCTGCCCCTCTTGCTGCTGTGCTGGTACCACTGTTTCCACAGCTGAGAAGTGAACTGGGCAGGGGAACAGATTCCTTAAAAAAAGCCATAAAATATTTTTTTATTCTCGCCCCCACAGGGGATCACTTACCACTTTTTAACTAAGTGTTTCTTTATTCTCTGCCATATCTAAAAATAATGGATGCCTATATTAGGTTCCTATTTTTAGGACAAATGATGTAATCCTCAGGTGTAATCATATTTCCGGTGTCATATACTTTGAGTCATGTAAAAATATTTTCTAACCATAGTCAAGTCTTCTTTTGAAATGAGGTTCAGATCATTTTCTTATTTAATTATTCTTAGTTTAATTGAAATGTTCAGTATAATTATGTAGATCAAATAATGACTGTGAACCTGTGAAGTGATGGATTTGGAATTCTAACATCAGATATATATATATTGTTTTATTATTTTCCGTTCATCATGTGCAACTTAAGAAGGGAGACTGATTATACAGTATTTTCCATTCTCTAGGTACTTTAAAGATGCTTATCCCTTTTGCTTTCTGAAGAAGCTGCAACTTAGATGCAATGTTCAATTTATGCAGTTGTTATATTCTCACCATGGGAATACAGAGCACCGCAAATAAGTTCTTTATAAGGATTATCATTTTGTTGGTATGGAAGATGATGCATACAGACTTTATTGTATTAGATACTGTCCTTATTTATCACCTTCTTTAAATAATTATACCAAAAGGTTCAGGGGAAGTTAAGCTAGTGAAAGGTAACTATTGAGTGGTACTAATTTTATTTTCCTACCAGGAAATGAAAGGTTCTTGCTTTTATCCTGATGATGCATTTCCATGATGCATGAGGGAAGATGTGGCTGCCCCATCCCTGGCAGGGCTCAAGGCCAGGCTGGACGGGGCTGGGAGCAACCTGGGCTGGTGGAAGGTGTCCCTGCCCATGGCAGGGGGTTGGAACTAGATGGTCTTTAACATCCCTTCCAACCCAAACCATTCTATGATTCACTACCTGTGTATCAATCACCTTGGCTAAGTATGCACAAATTTGTTTTCTTTTTTTCCCTTTTTTTTTTTTTTAACTTAAGCATCTTTAGTCCTTAAGTTCATAGAAGTCCAAAGCACAGACTCAAACTTGTGACTCTTTTTGAGTGTTATTTTGCAGTATTTGGTTTCATCTTGTCAAGAAATATTATAATGCCAGCTTATTTTCCACTGGTTTTATAATGTTATTTCTCAATCATGTCTAAACCACAAATTTGATGAAAGCAGAAGTGCTAAATGGACAACTATGAATTGAGAGTTTAGGTCTATTGTCTGCTGCACTGTAACACTGCACAAAGTCAGAAATCCCTTCAACGATTCCTTAATGTTACGGGCAGTAAAATCTTAGCCTGGGAATTTGTAAGCTCAATAGAATAATATGATCTCAGTATGTGTTCTTTAGCTTATATGTTTGGTTTACAAAATGCAACCTTTTGTCTTTGTTCCATAGAATGGGCTCTTACTTCATTTCAGCTAGTTGTCCCCATCAATTGTGTTTTGAACATGAGAACCAGAAGGTTGCTGAACTGTATTTCTGTTTCATTACTGTGTTTTTAATTGTTTTCAGAAATATTTGTAGTGCAATTTTTCTTAATTCATAACCTTAGAGATATAGATTATCTTGCATAAAGATCCATTCATTTTTAATTCCAAATAAACAAAAGGTGTGCATCCAAATATTTGTAGAAGTGTTGCTATTTCAGTAGACTTGGAGGCAACTCTTAAAAATAGGGAACACTCTTTTAGTGCAAAAGTCAGTGGATCCAGTATGTGGGCTACACCCGCACTGCTTAATCCTCCTCACAACAAAGGCGTTTTCAGCACAATAGCTCTGCAGCAAAAGTTTGCTGGCATAGAACTTTCATAGTAACTTTTTAAAAAGAAAAACCTTTTTGCATAAAGCTGATAGGTCTACCTGGACAATCTCAATCTGCTGTTGGCAAATAAAATGAGTGGGAGCAACTTTTGTGTTTCTCTGGTCTTTAACCATTGGATCAGCCAGCATAAAGTATCGCCAGAATCCAAGGTCACCTTCTCACTGTGCTTTTCATCTGAGTAAACTTGGCTACCAGGGGTGAGAGCCTGGACCAATACATACTGATACGAGATATCAGTCCTTAATTCAGCAATAATAGCTAATTAAACATTGGTAATTTAAATAGATAGTCATAAGGAACATTTTCCTCATTAATGTACTGGCAAGAAAACTCTCTCAAGGAATGCCAGATTTATGTATTTTGAAAGCGCATTATATATATGTAATTTGTTAATCTGACTCTGGAGAAACTTGACATCAGAAACTCTAGAAAAGCAGCCTGCACTTAATGTTTAGCCTAATGGAAGTTGGAGCACTTAAGAAAACAGATGGAGAAAACTGAATGGAAACCACGGAGAAAAGTACATTTAATTTCCAGGGTTCCAGCAATTTAGAAATATTGGAACACACATTGAAATTTTCATAGTCTTAAAATTATATCTAATAATCCCAATATAACTGCTTGTTGAAACCCAAATGAAAGTTGTTTAACCTTATATTTACTAAAAACCAAAAAACAGAGAAAACCAGCCCTGACATTTATATATTGCCATGGTTGCAGAAAGGTGAGTATGTCAGAAGAGAGATACTGTCTAATGATCTTCTAAGTGTTATAAAGCACAGTAATTTTGCATTTTTTGATTAAGTCAATAAATGTATTACTATGTTAGCAATTTTCTTGACACAAATTCAATATTTCCTTGTTTAACTTGAATTTTCTACAGTGAGGGTGGCCAAACCGTAGCACATATCTTGTTGAACGGCAGAATATAACAGTATTCAAGTATTCATCATGATCGTCAATATTTTTGTTACTAATAGCAGCAGATTAAGAAAAAAAATGCTCAATTTATGACATTGTCAATTTATGTCATGTCAACCTCAATAGTAAGGTTCTGCTGTATCTTATTTTTTTAAACAGTGTCTGATCTTTAACTATGTTTTCCTGAAAAAAAGTTATGGATCTATTCTAATGGTTGCAGAGGTCTAGTCATTCATATAAAATGTGAAGCGACATTCTTTCCAAATTCAGAGCTATGACACAAAGATAAATTCTACTTGTGTGCTCTTCCACAGAAAGGTGGACTTTTGGCTAATGTTGCTGTTATTCTGTGATTCCCAAAGGATTTTTCCTTAGAAGTCAGGTTTGAGGAGTGATGGTTAGCCATGACAGCTACAGAGTGTTCTTGGATAACTCAGATTTTTGCAGGAAGACCTGTCAGAAGCCAGACAGGTTAACGTATTTCACAAGCTGTCCATTTTTAGTAGAGAACTCGGGAAGTAGTAGCAATAAAATTTATAGTTGAGAAAGAGCAACCTGCTGTGTAGTCCTGTGGCATTTTAGATCTAATCACAAAAGAAAGACTCTTTTCAATTGTATTTTTAAGAGACCAGAAACCGGTAAAATGAGCAGACAATAACTTCCTTTTACATTATATATTACAATTTTTTTTTTTTTTGAGGGGGATATAAGAGGGAGAATAGGTGACTCCTTAGTGCACTTTCAAATTTTGAGCATGGCTGTAGATCTTTCAGGTACCATGCTGAAAGAAACTGTGCTGAGATAGAGATGTAGAATATTTTTTTTTTATTTATTTTCATAAGGGACTTCTGGAGATGTCTGATCCAGCACCTGACTCAAAGCAGCTTCAATCCTGAAGTCAGATTCCGCTTCGGAGTTGAATGAGGCTGCTCATGGCCTGGCCCTGTTGAAATCTTGGATGCGTATTCCAGCCTCTTTGGACAGCCCAATGTCTTTCTACCTCATCAGAAACCAGACTGATGTGATCCCCACAGGTGCGTGGGGATGCTGTGTCCCAGGCACAAGGCTCTGCATTTTCCTTCATTGAGCTTCATGAGGTTTCTCCAGCTTGTCAAGTGCCCTTTGAATGGCAGCTTTACCCTGCAGTTTTTCAGCTTTTCTCCTAATTTAAATGATTTTATATTTCACCTTTCATTTAAAGTATTCATAGAACATTTTATGAAGAAGGCTACCGTAAGAAGTGTTCAGGAAATAAGGAAACTGTAGCAGAGGGAGGTAGCGTGAAACGTCCAAGGTGACTGAACTTTGGTAATTGGACTGCACAGTCAAACTGGAAATGAAAACCAATTTTAGTATGTCTTTTCTGGTCACAGATTGTACTAAAAATGAGTGTATAGTTGTCATGGTTTAACCTCCAACAACTAAGCCCCACACAGCTGCTCGCTCACTCCCCCTGCCCCGCCACGCGGTGGAATGGGGGAGAGGATCAGGAGGGTACAAGTGAGAAAACTTGTTGACATAAAGACAGTTTAATAGGCAAAGCAAAAGCCACATACACAAGCAAAGCAAAACAAGGAATTAATTCACCACTGCCCATGGGCAGGCAGGTGTTCAGCCATCCCCAGGACAGCAGGGCTCCGTCACACGTAACGGTGACTTGGGAAGACAAACGCTGTCACTCTGAACGTCCCCCGCTTCCTCCTCCAGCTTTGCAAGCTGAGCATGACGGCACAGGTATGGGAGATCCCTTGGGTCAGCGGGGGCCAGCTGTCCCACTGTGTCCCCTCCCAGCCCCTGGTGCCCCCCAGCCCACTCGCTGGTGGGGTGGGCTGCGGAGCAGAGAAGCCCTTGGCTCTGGGTAAGCGCTGCTCAGCGGTAACGAGAACACCGCCCTGCTCCCAGCGCTGCTCCAGCACAAATCCAGAACACAGCCCCACACTAGCTACTGTGAAGAAAATGAGCTCTACCCCAGCCAAAACCGGCACAATAGCATCTGAACTTAGAGCATTTAGGCAAAAACTCCATTCAAATACCACTGCAGAACACTGAATGGCAAAATGTGATAGTGAGGTAAAAGGAATGCAGAACACAAATCTAGAATGGAAACTTGGGGAGGAACATCATGATCCTTCTTAGATTTTTATTCTCTTAGTAGCTTACTACTGTTTATCACATGTGTGTAAATACCAGTATAGACTCTACTAATAAGAGTTACATATAACAGAAAATATTTTAAAATGTAGCTGCCTTTTTCTTTTAGATGCCTGACTTTAAGAATGCCTGAACTGCAGCAACTTCAAAAGACCTAATTTTCAGCGGGTGAGTGGCAGGTTCTTTCTGTATATCAGACCTTTTGGTATTTCCCCTTAGGCTGAGCAAAGCAAACACATTTCTTTACTAAAAATCTAACTTTGTATTTAGTAAGTACATATATTTATCAACATAGTTCTATTTCTATGCAGACTTATGGGGAAGTCTGTTCTTTTTAGATTTGATTTTTAAAGCAACTGAAAAGTCTTCTATGTAGATCCTCTTTTATACGGGACTATTGGAAAGTTTACTGGTAATCCAGTTAAAAGCCAATCAACAAATAATAATTAACAAGCAACAGTAATAACAGGCTAATAATGAGCTAGTTACATTCCTGATGGAAAAGTGAGAAGTGAAATCCTCCAGTGACAGGTTTGAAAGAAATGCATCGAGCACTTAAACCTAAAATAGAAGGTGAAAACCACAGCAATCAAAATTGTCATTAAACGTAACTTTTATGGAACCTGAAGTACTCTTTTATTCTCTGTAGACACTTATATAAATAAATTCTGCAAATCTGTACTGATAAGAAGGAAATGTGCTATGTTCCATAGTTAAAGTGCTTATGCAAATACATGTTGTAATAGTACATCTGGGAGACATGATATTGCTGCAGTACTTCTAATATATCATACTAATGCACGTGGGTCATGCACACAACATATTCAGAATAAATGTGTCATTAAAACATAAAAATGCTGCGAGTTGTAAATGATGCATTAATATGCTCTTCAAACATAAGAATACATAGATTCATGGACATTAAAGGTAGAAAGGAACATTAGATAATTTAGTTTGAACTCTTCCATACATTTCACCTACCCCCAGGTATTCTGCCCAAAGAAACAGAGAATCTCTATTTTCATTTGTCTCGTAGTTAATGATCTAGAAATGTATATATACGTAAGTATATCCTTACAGTCTCCAACAACCCAGTCTGAAATCATTAGCTAAAAATCATCTCAGCTGCTCTACCTGTATGAGGCAGCCATACTTTTGTTTGTATGGTACTCAGTTGTTTGATATACCTTTCTCCAAGACAAAAAAAAAAGAACCTTTCAGACTTCAGTATTTCCTTGTCTCTCACATATAATTCCACAATCAGGTTTTGCCTCATGCTTCTGAAAAGATGAAAAGGCTGAGATAATTTTTTTTTTCACTATTAAAATTTTGTCTAGTATTTGTGTATTATTATTTTCATAATTTTTCAGTTTTTCTTTTTTAATGTGGGCAGGAGATCCGGACAAAACATTTGAGCATCAGTATCTTCAGTGCTGCATAGAAGGATTAACACCACTGTCTGTCTCCTGTCCATTATTTCTGGGTTTAGAAGACTTTAAGATAGCTTTATTTTGATTTCATTTTTCCATACCTAAATTTCCATACCTATATACCAATATAATGGCCACAATAGATTTCTGTCCTTGGAAATCTTAGCTCAGTCCCCTGTGCTATAGGTAGGACTCCAATTCCCTTATATTAGATGAAAAACATTGCATTTTCTTCTTTTAAAACTTGTTTTGCTGGAGTGAGCCTGGAGTATTAAGGATGAAGGGGTTTTTTAAGCAAGAAACAAACAATTTCTACGAATACTCCAAAACCCAGACAGCAGCAAAATGGAAGCTATACAGTCACAAGTAGCAGGATGGTGTGCTCAATAAGCTAATGAACACTGCTGAGAGTTCAAACACACTTGTTAGGCTGACTGCATCTGCATGCCTTTTGAATTGGAGCTAGCATTTGTCTGGCTGCCTCACAGCAGAGCCAAAACCAACAGAAGTCAAATAAATATAACTGTTGTAATCCAGAACATTCCAGATGAATGCGAGACCTGATTATAATTATTTACCACTTAACCAATCCTTGCATCGGCCATAAATTTTATCAGCACTGATTTTGTGTTTACTTCTAAATCATTGCTCAAAATATTGAGATAGAGCCCCGTAGTGGATTCCTGTTATCACTCCACTACAAACAGTGCCATATGTCTGAAGTGTTTGATTCAAACTACTTAAGAGATGTGTGCCTATAGATGTATACAGGTTGGAAGCATATGTGTAATATATATGATTGGAAGCATTCTCTAATAGCAAGAGACGCTCCTAGACAATCGCTTAGTATTTGCCTAATGATAGATTTAGACAAATCACATCTAGTAACCATATACAAACCTTACCAAAAATGTGTCACAGTTTTTATCAGAAGGCTGTGAAAACAGCTTGCCATACATAGGGGTCACAAAGGACAAAGAGACACGCTGGTACTACAGAGTTAAAATACCTGTCCTGAAAGTAAGGAAGTCTGCACACTGGGTTATTTAAAACTAGTAGGCTGGATTCTGGCATCCATGTGAAAGTCTGAAATGGAAAACACGAGTGTTTTTATATTCTGTAGGGTTGTTCTAATTTATAGTCTCGAGCAATGATTAGATCCTTAGAAGACTGCCACAATACCATGTACTGTGGTCACTCCTCCCCTCTCCCTCGGGACACTCTTCTTCTTAAGATAATTAAAATACTTGTTTAACACTCAGATTTTCAATTATGTGGTCAGTATCCCTAGCTGGCCACTTAATCCAGTTTTGGGTTTGTTTTTACCAGTAGTACAGCATAAAAATACCTTTTATGCAGCTGGATCTTGACTGTACTTTTCAGAAAATCAAGTATTATTTACTAATTTCATTACTTCTGATGACTTTGCAGTCTTGATCTTTATAGCATATCAAGAGTATGCACCAAAATCAAATCTCTGTCTGCATAAAAAACCCCACTGGTCCAAAATGCAGATGGAAGAGCAATAAGAAATAATGGTCGTTTTGTTTATTTTTGGCTCTAGATATTTCTGGCATTAAGTATCTACTTAAGAGCTGTATTTTGTCTTCAGATGTGGCACAAATAGAGAAGTATGAAGTGGTTTTCCTAGGGTAGCTCTTCCAACTTAAGTTTTCTTGCAGAGGTTTAGAATTTCAGTGGCAGTGCCTAGAGGACATGGAGGGATAAGAATATCATTAGCTGAGTAATTCAGATCAAATTAGTGTGACCTGGCTGTCCTAATTTTAAAGGTTATTTTAATTCTATGTAACTGCCATTCACAAAAAAATCTGCATAATACGCCTTGCATTTTAGTTTTACTTGTCATCCAGTTTTGTACATGAACATGAGTTAACTTATTTTTTTTGTCTTCTGGTAGACCAGTGTCTTCTCAAGTGAAACTTTAAAGAACTTCATTAAAACTGAAGAGGCTTTTCTCCCCGCTCCTCGTGAAATGCAAACTTGTAACTTTCCCTTCTTATTTCTTTTTGTTCACAAAAAAATTATCAAAATTATGTGCAGCTAGAACAAAAAAAGATGACTGTTTCATATATATGAAAAGAATGATCTGAACCAAAGGAGCTATTCATATGCTTAGGCTAGACTCTGACCCCAATACTTACATTAGTGAAGGGTTATTCACCTTATTAAAGTTAATCCCATGTTCATGTCACTACCTGCCCCAGAAGGCATTTCTTTATTTTTATATTAATATTTGTTGTATTTCATATTCTGAACTTCTAATTAAATTTTATCTTTAATAAATCCCCTTTTGCTTTGTTTCACCTCCTTCTGTGATTCACTAGAGAAGTTGCATGATAAATTTCTTGATTTAGGTTAAGCCTACTTCCAGAACATTGGTCTAAAACCGAATGACCATGTTTTATACAGTACCAGAAAGTCAAAGAGAAAAGAATCAGTCTAAGAAAATGCTCCCTTCTCAACACCAGCAGATGATATCCTCTGCTTTCTCTCTGTACTTTCAAGTTATTTTTTACTTTTTAAGATTGGCACTGGCCCTGGCTGAAAGAAATACTGGTGCAAATTCTTTGAATGTCCTTTGTTTGGTAAAAGAAAGACTTCACGTGGGAAGACATGCAAATACTCAAAAAAAAAGTATATGCTTTTTTTTTTTTTTAAACAGAGCACATGAATTTAAGGAGGTGTGAATTTTCACAGATATTGGCACATGATAACATGTATGAAATTCATGACATCCAGCCTCAGCTATAATAACTAGACATCTACTCTGAGTGGGTCTCCTAGGCCCTCTAAACAATGTATAGAGGGAAGTAAAGGGTAATAAATTAAGGCTGGAATCCTCTGTAAGATAATTGGGAGAATCACCTTTATAAAACTCTGTCCACTTTCAGTATGCTAAATATGCAAAATATTTTTCAGAATGCTAAAAATCTATACATTTCTGAAGAACAGATCGGCAATTAAATAAAGATCATTACGTTCTGTCATTAAAATAGTAAAATCAAGTAATATCACATCATCTTTTCAAAAACCTGAGCTCTTCTCCAGGTGAGGAGGTGCATCTCTGACACTAACACCAGTAAATTTCAGTTAGTTTTTAAGTATTTGAATAATCTGGATTTTAATTGTTCCCGGATTTAAAATGTCCCGAAGCCCACAGCAGTTTAGGGTGGACCGTGAGTATCTTGTTTATTTTCACATCACACTCTAAATTTGTTAAACCTTCCTGTCCTTTCACACCTTTGCTCTGACTAGGAACATGGTGATAATGAAGTCCTCGCAACAGCAGCATCATGTTAATCTTTTATCTGTTGCTGTTGATTCTGGACTTTACCATTTTATAATTCTTTTTAGTTTAACTCTCACAATGACTTTGTTCATTGTTCTCATTTTATGTTCAGCAAGGCTCATCAGGAGATTAAAAAAAAGCTGGAAGCATAAGAAACATCACAGAGACTGTCAATTAATATCTCATTAATAAAGAAAACAACAACAAAATGAACAAATAAACAAGGAAAATAGGCAAAGTGGAAAGGTGTTAATTGAGGAAGACCTGAAAGGCTTGAAAGATCTAAACATAAAGAATCAAGAGAAGAGTGAGTTTTTCATGTGAATTCATCTACTTAGAGGTTTGAGGAATTAGTCCGGCACAGCTGTGGTGGTGTGAAACAGTGTGAAGACTACAGGCATAAGCAAAATTGACAGAACTGGGTAAGAAAGTAGATGGACAGTGGGGATTCTGGGTTAGAGTAGATGGAACAGACACTCGGTCAAAAACCTTTAATTTTCAGATATCATTGAAAAAAATATTCCAGTCATTTCTACTAGCCGAAACCCAAACTGGTGATGTGAAGTAAAAAAAAAATAAATAAAAAAACCCAAACAACCCAACATCCAAGACTTCTGCTTTTCTTGAAGGGCTTGGTGTGAGGGATGTGCAGCACATTTCAGGTCCTTGGAATACAGTCTTCCATGTGGTCACTTGAAAAATTTTACATTGTTTTCTTGACCTACCTATGTTAAATACGAAAACAGGTGAACAAAATTTCAAGACTAATTTAAGTTTCTTTGGTGGTTTTTTTTTTGAGAATGACTAGGAGAGTTGGGCATATTAGGGGAAAAAAAGGGGGGTGGGGGGTGGAGAAAAGAGTCAGAATCCTTCACATATAAGTCACATCTATTTAAAATCCTAAAAATAAATAAAAAATAAAAATAAAATAAATAAAAATAAAAACTAGGACAACCAGTGATAAAAGTGAATTCCTGTGTGGTAACTTTAAGAAACAAGTTGATATGTCCAATGGAGATTACAGGCAAAAATAAGTCAAACTAGGCCTCTGATCGCTGTGTTACTGGCACTCACAAAAACATATAAACAAAATATGAAGGCAATTTTGATGCATTACGTTTCAGAGAAATTTTAGTTTCAGTCTTTTGTATGATTCCCATTATTAGCATAATAATCTACTATTGTGTGTGTTATTTTTCCTGTTTCTTGTTTTCACTAAGACAAAAAAAAGTGTAAAGATCTTGGGATAGGAATATTTTTAAAGCCTTTTTTAATCACAAAGGTTTTTGTACAGTGGAAAAGACTAGCTGAAATTGGCACAGAAAGAAAAAAAAAGTGCATGATTATTTTAAGAGCTGGCCTCTTGGGCTGGGTATGGGCATTTCGGCTGAATGGAGAAGATCTTGCAGTTGCAGTGTCATACTTTCTCTCTTTGCATATTTTAATTTCTAACATCGTCAAGTTAAACCATTTTATCAAAACAAAATTGCCTGAACTAAAAAAATAAGAACAGAACAACAGCAAAACCTAGACCTTCTTTATTAACCACAGTGTATAAGGTGTATTTTTTTCCCCAAGACCAATTTATTCTGTGAACCATGCATGCAAGCTATCAAAAGCTGTAAATTAGTGGTCACCTCAGGCATTAGAAATAAGAGCTCCTTTACAGGAGCTCCCATTGAGTCAGTCTTTTTCATCTTTGCTAATTAACACTTTTTTACCATTGCCTTATAATAAATAATTGAAACTATCATGTAGGACATGATTCAGAAAAGAGAGAGCAAAAACTTTAAACTAGATCATTTTCAAAGAAATCTTTCTCTGATTGGCTTCTTCAGTAAAACCCTGAGTAATTAGAAAATAAATTGTTTTCTGGCTTTAAAAAGTCTGAAACTCTCTGCTACCTGAACAACTTTAATTTATGTGCATATAGAACATCTTACTGGTGCTGAAAACCAAACATTTCTATACCTGCAAAATCCAAGTAAGCCCTAAAATACTTCACAGTAGCGTAAGGATCACAGCAGTGTACTCTGCTGTGTAAGATGCCACAGCATCACAAGATCTTCTAAAATGAGGAAGCAAATTTTAACATGTAAAGGAGAGAATTAATCTTAAAGCTTTTGGATTGTGTGTCTTTGATGCTGACTGTACAAGCAGATCACCCAGCCAACCACACAAGTCAGGCTTCATCCGTATTTCTCGGTAGCTTTTAGAGAATCCCAATTTGTACTAATTCTGAGCTGGGATTAGCTCTTGAGTACCACCAAAGGCAGTAGTTACTTGCATATTTTGAGCTACCTGAGGTAACGTGATCAGAAAAGAACATTTCTACGGTCCCAGCTCTCACCTGCACTTTTGTGTCTTTCGAGCAATTCTGTAATAATTCGACACACCTGCATAGCCTTCATTTGCAAGGAAGGCAAGTTCTGATATACTGTGATTGTCAATATGAAGACTGGTTTGATTAAGCTGTGTTAAGCAAATGTTGAGTGTGCCTTTTTCAGGATTGGTCCACAGAGCTTCACTGCAAGGCAATGCTCTATGAATAAATATAATTACGGAAAAGGAAAACCTGAAGGTAATTTGATAACCCTCTGCAGAATTTAGCAAGGTGTCTAAAAATGAAATGTTGACATTTCTATGGTTACTTTACATATAAAAGAGGTACCTTTCATAAAAAGCAAAGCACTTACTTAACATTCCTCAAAGGTGGATCTAGTATTCTTCATTAGCTAAGTTTCAATTGCCTTTGTCAAGCTTGTCTTCCCGGCAAAGGTCTCTGTCAACTGTGAAATCCACTTAAGGTAATTAGTATTCTGTTAGATTTAACAGAGTCTGTGAATTAGAACTGTAACAAAAGAGAACGTCTACTTGTTTCTTCATCATTAAACAAGTGGAGCTTCCAGCTCCTGTGGCAGCTCAATCTGACTCTTTTTCATGTCATACAGGACACACTTAGAGTAAGGATTAATAGCCCCGCTCAGAAATTTGATTTTCCATTGTACCAGTAAAGATGACATTTCAAAATTTTTCTATTCTGATTCATAATAAGAGTAAATCTCCTCCTCTCCATAATCAGAAAACAGTTTCCTCCAAATCAGTGTAGGATTTTATCTTAAAATTTTCTACAGATGTTCAAGCTTTGTTTAAGAATTCTGACATTTTCTTTTTTTATGTGCAATCTATAGTCATAGTTATTTTTTATGTTTAATGATGTTACAGAGGCAGTAGCCATGTGTACATACACAAATGTACAACTGTTACAGACCTCTGAAACTCTGACATGAGATAACACTTGAAGTATTCCAATGCGTACTTTATTTTTAACATCTGTCACAATGTTTGCCACTTGTTGACTGGAATATTTTCTCTTTTAAAAGCCAAAGAGAGGGGTATTTTATCCAGACAAAATCACGCTGGAATAAAAGAGAAAGCTTTGCTAGCATCAAACCTGCACAGACTTAGAAAGAAAAGGTTCCAAGTAATTATAAGCAAATATAAAATCTGGACAAGGATAAAAAAACTGGAAAAAGATGGGATTATTCATTGTAAGGTCAAAGAACAGACAAAGAGGAAGATAGTGGATCAATTGCCTGAAAATCTTGTTGTCTGTATACCAGCACCAGAAATACGGTGATTAAACAAGAGACAGAGGGAAATCTTGATAGTTTAGGAAAACACACATTTTGGTCTAAATTTATGATTTCACCAGCATAACAGAATTTGATAGGGCAAGCCTTCTGACTGGAATATATTAATATTAAAACTCAATATATCATTATCCATGAAAACTGCCATCATATGAAAGGAAAATGTGTTGCCCTGTACTAACATTGCATGTGCGCCCTTTGAATTGGGGGCCATAAACCAAGATGGTTCTGTTAGTAACCTGTTAGCCACAAAGAATGGCTCCTTTTTATTCCTCAGAAGCCCGAGGGATTGCCCCCATAAGGTTTCTACTAGGTTATATGTAGACATACAGGCTCTTAACATTACCCATGCTAGCTACATTCAAACTAGAACGGATGTCTGTACTGTCATCACACCTTCAGTACACTGTGGAGTCATGCTTTGAGATCAAAGTGTTTTCGGTTTGTCTTATGGTAAGACAGTTCGACACTTTGAAGTATGAAACCTCTTCATTACAACAAAAACAAGAGACATTTTTTACACAGAAAATCTGTTTCAGTCACTAGGAAGGGTTTGTCTACACGAAGACGCTAGTGAGAAATCAGGAAGCATATTAATCCAGAAATACTGGCAGGCTAACTCCCAGTTGGGCCAGTCGTAGTAGGTGCTTATGGCCTTTCTATGATTTAACTAAAACTGTTTAGAAAATGGTTTTCATATGAGATAGTAAGAGCCACACCAAGGACCAGAATATATTAATAACCACATCATGCCTGTAAATGGTTTAAGTAGAAAATTCTTCTCTTGCCATGAATTAAGCTGACAAAGCCATGAAAACAGGAAAGAGTTCTGTACTTCTAAGTGTGAGTTTGAAATTCTGAACTTTTGAGTTGTTCTTAAAATTTCACACGACTTAGTATTCCAAGAAAAACAAAACAAAACAAACAAAAAAACCTTGTCAAAATATCAGCTAGTGCTCCTGCACGCAGGGCTTTCACATTCCCAGTTGCCCTCTGAATGTCCTTTGTATCGCTAAGTGATGCTTTCTCAGGATAATGCTCAGGGAAGGAATTATTGTGGTCCATCTCATTTGTGTGTTCACGCAGTTGCCCTGTGGCACACTTACTACTGATAGAATTCTTCAAACAGCTTTCATATCTCTGCTGACATATGCATATAGCTTGCCTTACTATCTTATTTATGTATACGTTTTAGTTTTAAATATACCTATACTTTCTCCTAAGTGCCTACTATTGTTATGAATTGTCCAGGGGGCTTTTCAGAGCTGTGCTAATGCATACACATGCGATGGAAGAGAAAGAAAGGGAGTTCAGCTTGCCATCTTATTTATGTATTTATTTTCCTTTAAACATACCTATATTTTTCCCTAAGTGCCTGGAACAATATATGCAATAAACAATATTAATCAATAACCATGCTGAAATCATTCAGTTCCTTCAGTGCTGTAAAACAAATGTGAGAAACTAAATAGACCTTGTAGAGTGCCCTGTAGTTCAATAAATCCAAGGCCTGTCTGATCATGGAGACAAGGTAATTTTAGCAACTGACATCTCATCTGCAGTACTCTCCCTCTGTTTCTCTTTGGTTTCAACTGGAGAAATATGAACCTTTTTTTCCCCCCTGCTTTCCATTTATTTTAACTGTTATTACATTAAATAGGAGGAGAAATAGTTAAAAAAGAAGTAAATGGAAGGGACTCAAACTGTTTAAAGACTGATGAAGTACCACAAATAGCTTAATTTTTACTCATGAAAAGAATGTTGGACAAAGAGGAGAAGAAAGAAGAAACTCTTAGTGGTAGTCTTAAGGAAATACTGAAATCCAGAAGAAAACAGAGAGAAGAGAGTTAGAGGAAGAAAGAAGTGCCAGGCATACGTAAGTACAGCTGCATGTCTGAAGTGTTGGTTGTATCTCTATGTGTGTTTTCAGTTCTTCTACACACTTTGCATAGTTAATACTGTATTCACTATTACTCCATAGTAACTCTTATTCCCATACATCTGGGAAATAATATGAAAGTATTTTCTTCTCATCAAAAACTGAGAAGAAAAAACAAATTTCTTTTTCAAAACCATGATTAAGCAAGCACTAGTTATTATAAAAATTATGCTCAGTTTTCACCTTTGCATGTTATAAATTTTTCAGTTGGTGAAGTTTCAGACTATTCAATGGAAAAACACAAATGTCAAGAGATTCTTGTAGGAAAACTAAGAAATTTTTACAGCTAATGTATATTTAGCGTGTAAGTGCACTAACAGAATAGACCTGATACAATGGAGAAAAATTATCAAAACTATATAATAAAAAACATAAAAGGTGACAGCGAAAATGTTTATATATATATATATATATAGGTTTATAATTTTTATAACTTTTTTTTTTATAACGACTCTGTGATATCTGTAAGTTTGAATCTGAAATTATATGGACCCTCACAGCCTCTGAAATATATTTCCTTTGTCAGTGGTCTTTAATTGAGTTAGCGGAAAGTGAAGACAACCTTTTCCCCTCCCTCAAAACACATTATCTATGCCAGCAGTGTGTCTGTGAATTTATGTGAGAAAGAGAACAGGCACATGTCTTTCTGTTGTACTTATGAATTTATTTTTCCTTTAAATGTACCTGCATTTTTCCCTGTGTGTTATCTATGGATATGAATTGTTCAGATGGGGTTTAAGTCCATGCTAATAACTTTGTAATTGCTTCATGCGCTTGTATTGCAATAACGCTCAGGAGACTTACTCGTGGATGAGGTCTCTTTGGGCTATGAAGGGGGTACAAACCCAGAAAAATTACTGGTGATCCAAATAATCTGATTTTGTCTGCACTTTCTTCTGTCCTTTAATAAGAATATCTTTTAAAACTGCTTTTCATCATTATGTATGGAGTCAGAATAATCCTTTTCTTTGCTGTGGCCTGATGATTTATTTAGCTTATGTAGACTCTGCAATTTCAAAGTAAAAATATTATTATATTCTTTTTTAAACTGCAAGACACTTTTGTTTGCAGAGGTTTTATTGGTGACTGAGTAATTGTACCGGAGACAACATGTTGCATTGGCAAATGTATTTCCAATTTGTATGAACACAGTTTGATATTCTTCTACAAGGTTCATATTTTAAGCACTGCAGTCTAGATGTTCAGGTTGATATCAGTCAAACAAAATGAAAAACTGAGAACCAAAATGCCTGCTTATCCTCAGGGATGCCACGACAAATTAGTAAGACGATCTCATATTATAACAATACTTTCTGTTTTATGACAGTTGTAATATTTTAATTCTTTATGGGCTTTCATTTGAGCACTATAATCAAAATTCTTGTGTGCACACAATTACACACAAACTTTTGGAGCTAAACCTCCCTTCTTTCCCAGTTCTTTCCAGTATGTGCCAGCCTGGTCCCCTGTGTATCAAAGCATCCTGAGAACCACTCCATTTTGTAAGAGACTGCCTGTGCTCCGGAGGCATTTTGGCAGCAGCTGATGGTGGAGACGCTGCATCCATCCCTGCTCGTCCCTGGCTGTGGTGGCAATGCTGCAAAGAATAAAGCAACGCTGTGCTACTTAGGGATTAGGAGGAAACCCATCTGAGAGCTATTTTAGTTGCGTTACAGCTGTTCTATGCTTCCAGCATGGCACACAGTATCTATAAAACAACATTTGGGCCATGGGGTGGAGAGACTGTGACTGTCATTTTGTATCCTGTTCTAAGCTGTTAAGTAATGCTTCTGTTAATATTTGTCACCAACCTGACTAGCTTCAGACTGAAAATCAGGAGATTCAATTGATAGAACTATCATTCCTAATCCCCGAGTCACTTCTGCTCTCAACTCTTGAAAATACTATGGGTTGGTATGTTGGGGCTTTGGCAAGATGTTCTTCAGAGTTCTATTGCATTTCTTCATTTTGTTTGGAAAAAAAAAAATAATTAACCCATCAGTGATGAGTCTGTCACGTTTATTTTTAAGATATGAAATTACTATTACTTATTAGCCTTGAGACAGTATAGGTGACACTGTCCAGTACAGCTGCATTGTGGATCTCCCTCCTCTAAAATAAATTTAAATAAACAAATAAAGCTACAAACCCCAACCTTACTCTGAGATCATGCACTGAGTGACTAATTCACTCTTGCTAGACAGCAGAAGCCTCTGTAGACTGAGAAAAGGTGTCATTAGCTGATTTTCATTCCAGGACCAAAACCAAATAAAGCCAGAGCTGAAAACAAACAAAAATGTATTAAGCTGACAAAAAAGTCTCCAGTGGGAAATGGAAGACAACTAGAAACAAAGATAATAACATTTTCATGTGTTTTCATTACATGAGCAATTTGGGGATGTGCTGAACAATTCAGAAGTATTTCAAATTGCTGGGTATATGCCATAATTGCTGGTTTACAAATATGTCAGATCCTTTCCCGTGCAGCTCCTTTTATCCATTGTAAACAATTCCAGATCAGATGTTTTCCATTTAAACTGTTAGAATAAAATAGTGCAATCCAGAAATAGTATTAATTTTCATAGCTGCACTGATGAGGATTACTAAAGCACAATATGATCCTGGCATTTATCGATATGTAATCTTAATTTCCATAGTGATCTTGATTAGTTCCACTCTGTACTAACTCAGTATAACAGAATATATATACTTAAAAAACTAGTATAAAGCTGATTACTCTGGGACAATAGTTAAAATGGACACTTAAAAAGATGCTAGAATTAAATTGCAATTACCTTTCTTTTAGATTATCTTGTTTAACATTAATGTAAACAATTTATTTTGAACATTTATTGGTGTTTGTATGTATTGTAGTAGTAGTCAGCCAATCTGAGGGTTTAGCATAATAATAAATCTCTTAAATTGCTTGTTAAAATTGGAACTACTTTGATATCATTGTGGCTTTCTAACTTTCGGATGGTAGGTTTTATATTTTTAAAGTCACAGATTTGACTCTCCCAGAAAAGTGCTACTTAGATACCACAGTCTCTCTTCTTTATCTGATTTTACTGGTTCAGGGAAGAGAGAGATTGAAAGGAAACCTTACGCAAAGAACGGCCGCTGCAGGTCTGGAGGAAATGCCACCATTGATCAGAAGGTGTTGGACAATCCATGTGCATTGAGCAGTTCTCACTGACTGTTCTCAACCCCACCAAAGACCAAAACCAGTGGTGGGTTGTTTAGCAGATACCTTGCCTGGAACAAGTTACTCTCATCTGTTCCCTAACACATTTTTTTCCAGATGCTGTTCCAATGTGAAAATTCCAGTGGACTGTCTGCCATCTCTGAACGGCATTGGTGGTCTACGCAGGCACCGGGCAGTTGCTTTGGGATGCACCTACCCAAAATTGATATCCTGACCCATCTCTACTTAAGGTATGTTGGTTCACGTCGTGGAACAGCCTCAGAGCTTGAGAATTACCTCCTTTTGGGCAAAACAAAACTGTAAGATGCACACTCCAAGAGCTTGCCTTCTGCACTTCAGTGATCAAAGAATGCCCAGTCCACAGGGTGAGAATGAAGTAGCTCCTGTGAAGCATGTACAGCGTCAATAATGAATTCTTAGCACCAACTGTTTACTTGTGCGCTTCCACTATGCTGTAGATTTTGCCCTGATAGCCATTGCTTTTGGCTGGTGGAATGGCACCACTACCACGACTAGATGAACTGATGGTCTTGGGATTTCTTGTATTGCTATGTAAATACTAGGGAATTCCCTAATTCCTTTCACCTTGTCACAATCCTAAAAAAAGGAATCTGGGAAAATCTTCACAATTCTTAGTCTGCTTACATCACCAGACTGTATCACAAAATGTGCTAGTCCTCCTGTCTTCATATGATAAATTAACAGATATTTGTCTGTGAATTGTTAATAGAAATGAGCTTTACACAAGATTCTGTAAATTTTCATTTTCTTGCAATGGAAAAGCCATACATTGCAGAAAACATTGCACAATGTCTGAGTAAACATTTTCTATGAGACGTGCATAAGGAATCTTATTTTAATTGGAAAGTCTAACCCAGTAGGGGGTTTAGAAATGGAGTAGATTATAAAAACAAAGAATTGTTTGGGCTGGATTGTTTGCATTAGATTTAAAAAACAAAGAGGTTAGAAAAAATATGAATGTATTTATATTATTTCACTTCTCTCTTGCATTCTTTGTAAATAGTTTGGAAGCAGTATCCTGTTAACACATCCATTTGGTGTAATACAATTACCATATTAAAATTTATGTTGTTGATTTAAGGATGTCTGCTAAAACTGCCAAAGCCTCCCACTTGAACCTTCTGTCACCTTATGCTATTTAATGTGACATGATTATCTTAACTGATTTTGAAATTCATATATGGATACACAATGCATTTGGATTACTTCTTTCTTATATAGACAATTTGCATGAGATGGCATAGATGTAACTTAATTATGAGACAACTGTAAGCAAAATGCTAAACATGGACATAACTGTCCAACACTGGAGAACTGCCAACCAGAAACACCATATTTAAAAGAAGCTTAGGCCTCCAATTTATAGCTTAGTCTTTACTCTTGATGTAATGACATTACCGTGTTTATCATACCACTTTTGAGTCTTCCCGTACGGACTGAGGGCCCCACCAGACTGAGTGAGTAAATTCAGAAGAGATTATCTAGGTCTGTGTCTATAAGTAATGTAGAGAATCACGACAAAACAGTGAAACCAAGCTTACCATCATGATACATACTGGCTGCCTAAATAATGACCAACGTTTTGTAAGCCAAAAATATTTCTTACGCTTATTAGTTAATGACATGAATGTAAAAACAGACAACTAAGCATATAGGTCAGTAATCATCTTACAGTATTTTCCTTTATGGTAAATATACAGTTGCCTTATGTTTGGAGAGTGAGACTAGAATGAAGCTTGATGAAAATAAGTAAGCTGTGGTTCTTGTGAAGGTGCAAGCTGCAAGCAATAGATTCACCATCACTGATTCTGCACTGACAGCAATGGTCACAACCAAGATCGAAGTCTGAGGTTTGTTCAAACTTTGAAGCGCTTCAGAGTTAGGTCCTTGTATTTCATTTGCTCCCAGACCTAATTACGAGGGAGAACTGGTGGTCTATGTATATGCGTGTGTGTACATGTGTATATACACCAACATACAAATCTCAATATGTCTAAGTAAAGGAAGCATTTAATTTTGTCGATTATTACATGCCATTGCATGTGAGTTCATGTTTGACTAGGCAATAAGAAGGTTAAATCAATCCTATGATCCAATTACATTACAGCGATCTGTCAAAAAACCAAATATTATATGATAGAAAGAATATGCCACAGTAGAAAACTACAGGGAACACAGCAATGAACAACTGTGACTACTGTTTCAGCCTCACCCTGAATAATATCGGTAGGGCTCTGCTTCAGATATATTTAGGGTCCTTTCAACCACAGTCATTCTTAACATTTCTCATAATGTCAGAATCAATAAATTAAACTTCTCTCTTTTTTTTTGTGACACAACACTTAAGCAGTAATTGCATATTTCTCATTATCAATGTGATAACATTTGTGTGCATAAAAAAATCTGAGTTTAAAAATAAAAACATATTTATAGATGTAGGAAATACACTGACAAGCATTGAGTCAGTTAAACCTTCAATACTGTGACCAAAACTCAGAATATTAAACTTCATAGTTTTGTTTACTTTTAACATTCAATTAATGTTAATTATTCTGTGCAATACTGTACTTCTCTTATCAATGGTGGTAATATATTAATAGTCACAATGCACTTATATATCTGACACATTTGGAGAATCACATAATTAAAATGTAAGTAAATATATAAACTATATCAGATTCTGTAGGAGTTTCTTTCAAAATCAAAATCTCCTTTCTTTTTGCTGCGATCATGAGTAGAATACTATTCTCCCTTTAATCTCTAATTGGAAAGGCTTTCTGTTGTAGGCTTTTAGAAAAAAGCAGAATACATTGGGAAATTACCCACAGAGATCCAGATTTATTATTTCAAACTGTAGATAATGGCTTCTTAAGTAACATATAGCAAACGTGCTGAAGTATAATAATTTTTAAAAATCAAATTGAATATAAAATGCAAATATAATTATTCAGTGTTCAATAATAACTAATGCATCTGAGTTCTATCTTAATACATGCAACTTAATACAGGTGCTTCAGATTGACTCTTCTGTAATGTTAAGGGGTTTTTCTTTGAAATCCTGGCCTTACAATTATTGCAGTTATTATACTAATCAGAAAGTACAGTGTAACTGCTTATATTTATATATAACTAAATTAACTCAAGTACAGTGAAAATCCAGAGGACAAGAAAAATACCTGAATAGTTTCCATACCCTGCTTTGTGAAAATTTCAATTCCAAATTCATCTTGAGCAGATATGATCTACAAAGTCTGTCAAAAAAAAAAAGACCCTTCTATGAGACCATTCTTTTTTATCAGCTAGCTAACCTGTACAGCTCCTACTTTGGTAATGTTTTAAGAAATGTGATACAGAGTGGGACAGTTCTCAAAAATGATGAGCATTTTTTAGCACTGACATTTACTACGTGGACAAAGAAAATGTTCTTTTTTTTAACAACAGCGGCTGCACTATGGGAATGAAGTGTTGGGTGGATTTTTGTCAGGGAAATTAGTAAAATTTGAGCATGTTTTCTTTGAAATTAAAATATTTAGTTGAAAAGAGCTGCTGTTTTAAGTAAAGCCCGCACCCGTGGCAGAGTTTTTCCTGGAAAGGAGAAGATGAGGCACACGGGACTGATGCTGTCAGTCTGCAGCAGCAGCAGCAGCACCTTGGGACGTTTAACACTGTCAGGGCTCTTCCTCTGGTGAGTGCAACTGGTAAGAAGCCATGAGTACTTTTATTAGTGGAGATAGAGACTCTACAGAAATATTCTGGCAACCTTGATTTTTAAGAGGAATCCTGGTATACTTTGGTGAGGGTTTTATTTAAAATGTTGATCCTTGATACATGACATAGTCCTAGTAAAGTGCTGGTTATGTTGTAGATATGGGCTACAAGGCGAATATTGTGCCGATTCATAAACTGCCCTGTCCTTACTTGATTTGATTTGCCCCAAGTTCTTATGTTGCACTAAGACTCTGCAGCCCAGACATTTTCTGCAATACCATTCCCAACATTTGTGTTTTAGATGGTCTTGTGAAGAACAGTTTAGCAGCTACCCAGGGTTGAGGACTGTTGCCTCATTTGTCTCGGCTCTTCAGCACAAGCAGAAGGCAGCAAGTAATGTTCAAGCTCAGGTCTGTATCCTGAAGTGCAGCTCAATATAATCAGAGAGATTGGTAGGTAGCATTTTCCTGCTGATGCTGTGGCAAGGAAAAGCCTGGGGCTGAGAAAGAACCGAAAAAGACACAGAATGGGGATGGATAAGCAAGAGAATAGATTCACTATCTGAAATAGAATATATAGAAAAAGATTGGACTGTATGGAGGGAGGATTCACAGATACAGAAAGTATGCGGATGAAGATTGAAGATTAGGGAAAAAAACAGAATTCAGAAGAAACAGGCAAAAAAAAAAAAAAAAGAGCAGAAATCTTAGACTGCAGAATCTCTTTTAGGTGATGCCCTAAACCTCATCAGTTCATCAAGAAAACAGAAAAACCTTATATCCCCCCAAGAAAAAGAAATATTGCAGACGAGAAAAGTATTTATCTCTCTCCTCGAGAGCAGTTTGTCTTCTGCAAGACAGAATAGCAAAAAAGAGAAACAGAGCAACGTCTGTGCTAAGGTATATACTCACCAAGTATGTGTCACCTACTCCAGGAAGCATGAGGAAGGAAAACAAGAAGAGGCCCCATTCAGCCACATTAGCATTCAATTTTATATATGCTTAAGTATTCCTTCAACTTTTACAGGTTCTATATTTAAACATGCATTTTTAATTCACCCCAGAAATAATTTCAGTTTATATATAGTTTTTATAAGCCCGGGGCCTACCTGTCCTAGGCTTATTTGAAGACTTATCTGCAGAAATCTTTTATGAAGGAAGGAGGGAGGCTTTCATTTATGAAGGCCTAAATCCAAATGCCTGTTCTGGAATTTGGCTTAATTATTGATGTGCAGTTACACAGGGATTTCCCACACAACCTCCCAGCAGCATCAGATTACCTTGAAGTTACAGTAACCACTGTAATCTGAACAGGTCCCTTGTAAAGAGCAGAAATAGAGGTCTGGATATGAAAAAAATCTTTAATGCATCGCACACTGCCAGCCTGGGACTACACTAAAACTGTTCTTAAATGATGCAGGTAGTGCCCTTTGCTGCTTCAGATCCTTTCTTACCTATTTCTTCAAGGAAGAGAATCTCACAGGTTTAACTACAGTAGAAAGAAATGGATTTGCTTGGTAAAGGAAAATCACGTGCAACAGGATAGTTTCAGGCTGAGGTTGTAGTATATGGGGAAAGTCTTTGAAAGACATTTGGGTTGCATTTCCTTTTAAAGGCCCTACCAGGATTTCCAAAAGCATTTGGGGAAGAGTCCTCCACAGTATGCCTGACAGATACTGGCTTCCTTTCTGAGGCTTTAAGTACCTAAGTATCTATAAAATCTAGCCTGCAGTTCTTTTACCTCTTTGCTGGGGTCATTCCTATGCCCATACGGCAATGTGCCCACAATCTAAGGGCAGTATTCTTGATGATAGTCCTTGGAAATGCCCCGAACATGTATGGAAGACAAATCCTCCTGTTCTTTCTAGAGCACTGTTATTAGGACACTGGGAAAGGCTTCATTATTGTTACCCTTAAAATGAGCATAAACATGGGCGTTCAAAAATAATACTAAGCTATCATAAACTTGCATCTACCAACTTCCATGCAGCAAAAATTAAGTTTGTTTTATATATTGTGTTTTTTATATAGGGATCAGCTCGGTCACCTCTGGGGCAAAATTCAGCATCTGTTTCATAGTGGCAGCAATGCTGCAGAACAGTTTTAGGACATAAAGAGTAAAAGAATAACTTATCTAATTGAAACTGTGTGGGGAATTTAAGTAGGCAGAATGTAATTACTCAAGCTGGAATTTGGCCATTCAAATATTGAAGCCTTTAAAGAAATGTTAATAACTATTCACAGTTCTAGGAATATATCTTCAAATCACAATTTTAATAAGAATAAAAAAGAGGAAAATACATTTAGCAGCTTATGTTAGGGAAATATTGTATTAACTGTAGAGGATAAAAATGAAGGTAAATATTTAAATACATCTGTTATCATGGGATAAGACTTTGATGTATCAATCCTATCTACACTCAAGCCTCCTACTATAAAAATAAAACTCCCACATTGAAGTATGTTTCTGTTTTGCTTTTGCTATGATAAACAGCTATCACAAAAAAGGAAATGTGGCATAAAACATGGATAATAAAAGATGTGATTTAAGAAAATAACTTAAGGCAGTGGTTTTCATTACAAAAAGGTACAAAAGATGGAACAGAACAGTGATTTGTTTTGCATAAACACTTTTAAAAAAATACTGTCTTGTGACAGATGGCTTGTATGCTTGCTATTCCATTGTATTAGTGATTGCTAGCTGATGTGGTTACTCCTCAAGATCAAAAAAAATTGACAGAGTTAAAAATACAATTATATCAGAAGATAATTTCAGTATCTATTAGGTAGAATTAATTTACACTGATAATTTCTAGACAACCTAGTCTTCTTCATAGTTTCGCTCTGAAAGCTTATGTAGCAAAATTTATGTACGCTATCAGGCTATTGACAGTGATTAGAATTTTAGGAAGACTCTTTATTCTATTACATTTAAAAAAATATCCAAGCAATATTTAAAATGCAAGAGGAAATCTGTGTCAGTTGAATAGTTAGCTGAAGTCTAGCCAGACTGCACAAGAATCTGCAAGGTCTCCACTGGCAGTGGTGGTGCTTGTATCTTCCTCTGCTAGTGAGAGTGATACCTATTGTTACCTCTTGTCACTGATGGTGCCAAGCAAGCTCAGCTTGTGAAATCCTCCTAGAAATGCAAGGTTATGCAAACTAGTATGAATATCTTCCACGTGGTGCGGTGTGGTGCAGTACAGTGAATTCCTGTGCAATAGCTACCAGTTTGTCTTGTAAGCATCAGAGCTCTATTAGCGCAGTACTTTGTCTTAGCTTATTATGGCTGAGCTGATGAGCTTTATTGCCATTGGTTTGGTCACAATGGGTTTAGAGATCGCTGTCTGGTGCTCCAAAACACACCGTAGGCCGGCATCAAATTTATCTTAGGCTTAGGTACAATTAAAAACCAATAACAACAAAAAAACACAAAAGGAAACCCACAGTGCAGAGGGACAGATAAACATTTCTGTTTGAGATTCAAAACAGTGAGCATACCAACTAAGGCTGGCTGCAAGATATAAAACTAACACACTTTTATGCATCAGATGAGCAGTTAAGTGCTGTTCCTTCCTCATGACAAAGATTTCAAATCTCATCTTTCCAGTCTGCCCATGGCTCATCCACCTGTTCATGCTGAGACTGGGACTACCCGCTGGCCAGGATTTGTGGAGACCAGAGAAAGGGGCACACCTGTATTTGACATTGCGATAGTGTGGTGAGTCTGGGTTTGTCCCTTGGGCCAAACTGTCCTTCCCATCCTTCTGCCAGGTGAGAGTTGCGTGCATTCCTCTACGTAATCATGCTCACATGAGTTTTCAGTCTGAAATGGAAATAAGTGGGAGAGGAAACACTCAGGACAGTGAACAAGATCTGGAAGGCTGAATGTCAGTACCTTTTTCAGCCTCGTTCCCTGCAGTTGTCATCTGACTGCAATTATGTACTTTTCCAAATGCATCTGTGTGCCTGTCTGTGCCTCCCACATCCTCCAATAACTTTTGATAATTTCTGCATGGTACGTTGCAACCAGATTTGGTGAAAGACAGAGATAGATAGAGAAAGATAGAGAAATAATTACATGGGTTCAAGTTTTGTAGCCACAGACAACCTACAGAGAGAAACTGCACGTAGTCTTGCATAAATGTAATACTGGACACCAAAGAATCCTTCCTGGAGAGGCCTCCTATAAACACCTTTATGGCAGGGAAATCCTTAATGAAGATTTCATTTTCTATCACACTAAGGTAGACAACAGAAAACAAAAACAAACAAAAGAACCCCAAACAGCCAAATTTCCCTAGTTCTATTCGTCATGGAACTGCCTTTTTTTTTTTTTTTTTTTTTTAATATGGCTTAATCATCCATAATTGTTGTAACAAGCCTCCCAAAAGGTAATAATGATATGCTATGACAAATTTTATACATTATGATACATGTCCTTTAGGCTTTATAAAGGCTCCTTCTGATGAGTTTGACAAGCTTCCCTGAGGCAACTGAGGCTCCTTTACATAGTTCATTAGTTGAAAAGAGAAATGGGCTTCAAGGTGCTTTAAAAAGATTAATATTTTTTCAGTTCACTGTTCATGGGGAAAAGTGCATGTAGAATAATTCAGGGCCAAATTGGCTTTAATCAGAAAAATATGTATTTTGGAGAAAAAATAGAAAGATTCATAGTTGGTTGCACAGATTGATAGATGACTGTTCATGACAACAGAATTTGGCTCAAACAAGACAATTGCTGTCCTTAATTTTAAAACAGAAGTAGTTTGTCCTCTTTGTGCCAGATGCTAACTTCACACTTTCTTCTCCAAGATCACTGTTTGCAACATTTATATCAGAGAACATTTATAATAAGCTAAGAGCATTTATAATAGGATAACCTAGGACAGGATAATGAGTGTTTCTCAGTCACTCAGGGAGAAAGAAGTAAAAAAACCTGACTCTCGTCTTCGGCTGCACTGCCTTGTCTACAGCTCAGCCATTAGTAAAGGCCTATGCCTTAACATATTAGCATAACCTTTCCTTCTATTGTAGGTCAGAGAAAACTCCCATTTAAAATCTCCCTCATTTGTCAAGACAATTCCTCTTTTGACATCATCCAGTTGCTCTTATTGCCATATCTCTACTATTTTTGCTGGAAACAGATTATGGGAGCAGCATCCATGGTCTTCCACATAATTACTCCCCTCCTGCCTTGCTACCGATCTTGCTTTTTTGAGCATTTAAAATGAACCATCAGCTTTTCCCGCAGATGTAAATCCCGCATAGGAGTCTCCTCAGTGGCAACCATTACAATATATCAGGGAACACTAATAAAACAGATAATTAATGTTTTTATACTCCTTCCTATTGCCGTTGCAAGTCTTATATTTATATATATCCTTAATAATGGTTTTATATTGATGCTGCAGGGCTTCAAAGGTAATATGACTGCAGTATTGACTAACATCAGCTGTTGCTGGTAATCAGTGTTCAGAAAGTTCATGAAGATTTATTCTAAGCAAGTTTAGTGTATCTAGTAACATGTACGTAACTCTGACATGAACTAGTAGCAACCATAATGGCAAAAAACATTCCACGGAACTTATGTATAGATGTGATTTATGAAAATATTCTGTAGGTATTAATAGACCGTATGTTAATATTCCCCATCGGGAAAAATTTAGAAATTTAGGTGCTAAATAACTGGCCAAGTTTTTGACGTCTGTTTTTTTCATTTATGTCATAACTGAAATGGCTTCAATGAAGTCTGACTTTTGGTTACCAGATAAATTGTAATCCATTCCTCTTACTTTCCTTCAGTCATTCTTTTGATATATTTTGTTAAAGAATTATAATACTGTAAAAAAAAATGAAAGAAAAAATCAGAAAAATTACAAGTTAAATTATTATTCTAAGAAATATCTCCAACTTATACAACTTGTATTTTTATTGTATTTAGAACATTAATGAACTGCATTGTTATCATATGCATGTTTAGTTATTGCTGATAAAATCAGCACATACAGGCATAACAAATCTGTGAGGGAAAATCTGTAAAGCTGGTCACACAAAGGATTTTTATCTCTGTCTCTACCAATATAGCTAAGTTAAGCCTGGTTAAAAAAATGAATACATGCAGCTTATAAGACAGACTAATACAGCCACAGGCTTTTGCATTCAGTGGGACAATTGTGCACCACTACTCAGATTATACAGCACTACATAAACAGGAGTGTCAATGGTTTATAGAGATCCCTGTCTTTCAGTTATGAATATATGCATTTCAAGCAAGATTTCTATCAAAATAAAACTTTAAGTAGCTTGCTAAAGATCAGTGACTGGAATAAAAAATATCCCGGTGTTCATTTTTTCCCAATGGCAGTTTCACATGACTTAGTTTTAAGAACTTATACAGCTAAAAATTCCTCCTTATTCGGTATTTGAAAATGTCTACATACTGTCTGTTTCAGTCCCAAATGTAATATTCTTTTAAGCACATCTGTACTACCATCTACTGGAAAGGTGAGTAACTATATATTCAGCCAGCAATCACTGTTTCCATTTGCTACTGAAACCAAACTAAATATAAAAATAAATTAAAAAAGAGATGAACCTTACATTTCTCCCACAAAAATTGCATCTCCGTATGCATTTTAAGTTGGACTGACACTAGAATTCTCTCACTGGTAATCTTTTGCAGAGATCAGGTTGAACTAAGGCTGGATACTTTTCATGAGGATATTTTTCAGCCAAAAGTGAGATATTCTCTATCATTTTCTTATGATAAGGTGTTGCACACCAATAGTTCTCTTTCAGTTTCTGAGATAAACAGAGGGAGGACAGGGAGCATGTGTCTGTGTGTACAATTACAGTTCCTAGGCAAATAAGGGAGTCAGGAAATTCAACAGGGCACAGCAGAGGCAGGTGCTGTGTGTGCTGGTTTATGTGCTTTAGGATTCCAGATCTCAGTTATGTTTTCTCATGATTCTGTTATGCCATCCTAGGATATCTTGAAACAGCTCTGCCAAGACTGGTGAATCGTATTCTTGTTTAGCAAGATGAAGAAACATCTTCAGAAGTGAGATTAGATTACTCTTTTTTATATATACGTAACAGTCTGCATTCTTTTCTAACCAGCTGTGCGTATGCTCGCACACACAAATGCAAACACAACAGGAGTTTTGCAAATACAGCTGGATACCGTCAAGGGAATATGAAAGCAATCTCTACCTGCCTTGCATGTGATCAGCCTCCTAGACAATTACATAGTTTCTGCAACTGGCCACACACACACACTGTTACCTGCTTCCAGGCAATTAAATAATATTTGATACCGATTAGTGGCTTTTCCATTTTTATTCAAAAACATGCACAGGCAGACATGGGGAGAGATGTGCAGGAGTGTAAGATGAGTGTACATAAATGAAAAGCAGAGGATGGCAGCAGTGTTATTAGTTTCTGGATATGAGGAAATGGCTGTTCACTGTACATCTATCTATTTAAAACTGTATTTAGAATACCGCATAGGAATTATTTTAAAGAAGGTCACTGTGTTGTTCCTAGGTGCATCAAGGACAGCTAAAATGATCATAATTTGTTCAAATAACATTTGGATGAGGAACTATTAACAATATATACTGTTATTAACATGCATTATTTCAGCACATGTAAAGCAATTTAACATGTTGCAAAGAAAACTTTTAAAAATCTACGACACTTTAGGCCAAGCCTGTAACAACTGGGATACAGTTTACCTTTGTCCTTTTCCCACCTACCTGTGAGTGGAAGAAGGAACCCCTCCTTTTCTTAGGAAGCTATTTAGAGACTCATTGTGTATCATCAGAAATCAGTCTAGCAGCTCATTTTTGTGTCTCTAAAAGCAGTAATAACTTATTTCTGATAATATAGCATTCAGGCCTTCTAAGAGGAGATACAGTAAATACCTTCCATAAAGGTACCTTCATGACATCAGGACAGATATTGAATAATCTCCCTAAGTCTCAAAAAAAAAAAAAAAAAAAAAGAAAAGAAAAGAAAAAATCACAAAACAAGACAATTGTGGGGAAAAAGGAAACAAGCTAACCAAACACACTTCTATTTTTCACACACTTTGAATAATCTTTGAATAATCCTTGCTGGACTTTCACCTATTCTGCAGTGTCCTACCATACAGGGAGAACACAACATTTCATGATGATTAACTCTACTGTTTCATAGTCTTCCTTCAGCTTTAAACCTCATGTTTTCATGTTTCTGTTCAGACTTTATCAGTACCAGTTCCTTCTGTCCCTAACCCAAGACTTAAGAACGTTTTCTGATGCTAAAGAAAACATAGATGCCCATTCAGTCAGTCTCCTTTTGACTTTTTACCTTCTCAGCTGCGACATTTACCCCACCTTGTCTTGAATTTGTCCTTCATGCTTTCCTTTCTCTAAACTGGATTTTACCTTTCTCACTTCAGTGGTTGCTTTCTCATACAGTTGTGAGATCTTTCCTCCTTTAGTATACCTAAAATTAACTTCTCTAATTTTTAATCCTGTAAACCCCCCCTGCCCCACCCCCCACCCTGAGTCATCTTTCTTGATTAGCTTTCTTTGTTCCTATGCTAGTCATTCATCTTAGAAAATGTTGTAACATAATCTTTACTTGGAGTTGCTAAAATTCAGCTGCCTTTACCTTTCACCAGTTTGTATCATAAATATCCTATATTCCCTAAGGTTGCAGATACCAAATTTACTGGCAACAGTATTCACAGATGTAATACTGTTCCAACTGATAAATATGTCTAATACTTTCATTTTCCTTTGACTGTATTATCTGTGCAGGATATGACTTAAAAGTGTGAATTTTTTTCCTGATGTGATCTATAAAAATGATATCTCTTTCAAATACTTCCTCAAGACTCAACTCTGCCCTAAGGCCTACAAAATCCTAGCTGTTAATCATGTTGAGGAAAGTGATGGGCTGTAACAGTAATTGCCTTCCTTATTTCTTTGTTCTAATTAAACTCTCCATTACCCTCTCTCTAACTTTTAAGGGGAAAAATTCCCAACAACATATAATTAATAGATATATCAGTTCTTCCCTTTCTTTATTTACTTCAACATTGTAGCTGTATTTCTTACCTATCCATCTATTGCACCTTTTAAGACTGTAAACCTGCTGGAGACCAAGGTTTGCTTTCTCCTTCCTTGTTTGTACAGCTAGCACAACTGTTCCCTAAACCTGAGGAAGGTTTTTTAATACTGCTATCAAATAAAGGCAACATGTTTTCACTAGCTTACTTCTGTCAATTAGTTATGTTTTTGTTGTTTTTTTTTTTTAATGTTATGATAGAAGAAGGGAAGGGGAAGAACCTATCAGTTTTATTTCAGGCTAAAATACATGTCTAGTCATACTTGGGCTGGTTGTATCTGTTTAATCTGAATCATTTGACAAGACAAATTGTTTCGCTGATCCGCACAAGGGTTTGTACAGGAATGAACTGAACTGCTGTCTGAGAATGGGATTAATTTCTCTGCAAAATTCCAATATATATGTAAATGTCAGCATACTCATTTCCACCATGTAAATGGAAACATGTACATAGAAACATGCAGTTTCCAATCTTCTGACAGCAGTTTGGGGCTATCCTTCAAACTGTCCACAGATTTTTGACACTAACGTCCAGTCCTGTATATATCAGATGTAGTTTTGACCTGCTATGGGAAGGTGCTAATGTAGCAATGCAAGAATCAGTAAAACCCTACCATGTTCAGAACATTTCTTCCTTCAGGCATACACCACCACCACAACCAGCATGTTCCACTCACAAAAAACCCACACAAAAAACTTCCAACAACAACAAAACCCCACCCACCCACCTACCCCTGGCAACTTAACACCCGTTAAAGTCTAAAATGTGACTATACTCTCTAGTTGAACAGGGGGCCCAGCAGGAGAAGCAGTAGCAAAACAACACCCTACACCCCACTCCTGGGATGCTGCTGAATATTGCAAAACCATTTTAGCTTGATCAAAAGGAGAGTGAAAAAATCAAATAAATGCACTGAGTAGGAAAAAATAGCTCTCTAATCCATTCACAGTGAGAGGAGAAAAATATGAAGAGAGGTCCTTTTAGATAGAGAACGTTTGAGATTGGAATGACATGATTTTGCTTTGTCATTATTAAAATTCCTTGTTTTTTCAAATAGCACGTTTATACAGCTGTGTTTTGAGCCAGGCATGTAAAAAATGGAGAAAGCTATTCTTTAAATTACCTATTTCTGAACATTAAACCAATCCTATTTATTGTTCTTTATGTGGCAGGTGTGAGTGGATCCAAGAGTGAAGAGTGCCACCATCAGGACATCTGGCCAAATGGACACAATTTTTGTGAAGGCTGGTTTCTCCGTTCCTTCCCAACTTCAAGGTTTACTTGTGACAATACTCTCCAAAATTCTCTTATCTAATGTTCCTTGAGCAGCCAGACAAAGTTGATTGATTGGGTTATTTACAGTAGGTGGAGACTTCTCTGAAACCTTGCAGTCTTTCTGTTATTCCCTCCGTGTCACAGCACATGCGGTTTTTTGAGGTTTCATGTTTTTCCATTTGTGGTCTGTGTTGTCTTTTGACTCTTTCACACAATGACAACTAAATCTAACCCGTGTTTGGTGGTTGGGGTTTTTTGTTTGTTTTTCTTTTCTTTTTGTTTCTTCTTTGGACAACAGTTTCTTTGATTTCATTTATTGATATCAAGAGAATAATAATTGTTCTTTCATTTAGTCTTGATGGATATCAGAGACAAGCATGTTGAAAGCCACCTTAACCTCTGAATCGACAATATATTGCAAGACATCAACAAACATGGCAGTCTCGTTCTTCATATTTCTTTCATACTGAGACTATTTGAACTCAGAGGCATACAAACATTGTTTTTGTTCTTTCACAGAAGAAAAAAATAGTCAATCAAGTAAGTGGATTTCATTAAAAAGTTCATTAAAAGTGAAGCATACTGCAACAAGCTGAGTAACAAACTAAATCTTGCTTTGGGCAACAAGCAGAATTTATTTACTTTTTGTCCCTTTATCTTCCAACCCTCTCATGTCAGGCTGTGATGGATGAAGTGAAAAGAGTTTCCACACCAAAATCTGAATTCTCAGCAAATTGCTGACAGCTGGTGTCATTCCAAATTAAAGACAGACTATTACTACTGATCAGTTTATTCCATTAATTTAGTCTTTTTGACTGCTTGCAAATTATTTGTGAATTGGTTTTGATTTTTCATGTGCATTTGTTTGTAATTGATTTTTGTTTGAGATACTGTTTGTGTGGAGAAATGTTAATCGTGTGGGAAACTTGTTTATCCCTGCATGAGCTTTGTAGTATTTTTTAGATAACTCATTGTACTGTTTTCATTTTCATTCTAAACAAAAGAGGTTATTTTCCATTTAGCATTTATTCACTGACATTTCTTCAAGATTTTTTTGTGGGGAAAATTTACATTATGACAGAGAGATCTGCAATATAAACCATTCAACAAGTCTTGTTGAGCAAGTATACTCAGTTCTGCCTCTGTGAGAACATTCCTGAAAATGAAACCTGTCTATCAAATGCTTTATGACTGGACAGTAGAGAAAGGTCACTGGTCACAGCAAGCACCGCAGCAAAAGCACATTTTCTTTACAAGAACATATAAAAATAACATTATGCTTCATTTGTGTAATTCTAATTCAGTGATCTCTTTTGCTTTATCGGTTTCTTTCAGATCTGTCAGCTCACTAGACACTACCTAGCAGTATCAGCAAAAAAGAGAAATTAAAGGATATGTAAAAACAAAATAGCACACCTGTTTCTTGTTTATATTATTCCTTCCTGATGTGAAGTAGATTGTGTCTTTCCTTTTTTTTTTTTTTTTTTGTTGGAACAGATAGAGATCATTTGAAGAAGCACATAAGCAGTAAAAATCTTCACATTAGCTTTTTATAACTTGCTTATTATTCACTCCTTGTCTCCGCTTGGCTCATTTTCTTAGGACCAGGATTCCCTCACATTTGATTTTATATTCAAAATCTGATGCTTCTCATTTTTGGCCAGAAATTGAGAAGCAAAGAAAGACTGAAGCAAATTGTGTTGTTCTGTACTGTTTAGATTATTATATACATGAAAGGAACCTTGCTGCAGTGCCGTGAAAAGGAACCTGATCATCTGGAAAATTTTGGCAGGGAGGAGAGTCTTCCCTCTAGCATGTTGCTTGGACCAGTTCTTTTCCTTACTTATTGTAGGACATTGTGTTCAACAGGGCCTTTAAATGCTTGTATACTATCTTTACCTTGCATTTCTCACAGCACAGAATTTGTATTCATCATTCCTGATCATGTTCATTAGGAGAAATAGTCCCAGAATAAAACTTTACGCTCTAATCTTTATTTTTTTAGTACATGGTAGTTTGGGAAAATTTTTTTCTCTCTCTTTTTTCCCTCTTCAGTTAGACCTAGAATCAAAAAAAAGCCCTTTCTATATCTAGCTCACAAGGGGTAAAAGATACCAGAGATCTCAGAAGACTTTTGTCTCATAGGAAGAGACAGGTCTGTATCAAAAGTGAATTCTATTTAAAATGGACTTCAGTTTGTGGAGATTTCATACACACATCTCTGATCAAAATGGAGTAATTGCTGCACCAAAGCAGCATTCATACAGAATATACATTTCAATGCAGCTGAGCTTGAGAGGGAAGATTAAAATGATTTCAGGAAGGGATATGCATGATTCAACACTGAGTAAAGGAATAATCTTTAGAGAACACAGAAAAGTGACTCTTCTCAGAAGTATAATTTCTCCTGCGTGCAAAATGCATTAACATGAGAAAAGAGGGTTGTGATAAGGTTCCATAATAGTGAAGCTACATTTGTTTGTTCTGATGCTCTTTGTGTGACATCAGTATTTATAGCCTTACTGATTTGCATTATATGTCAATATGCATGCATCGTTCTGGGGCTTCCATGAATCACATTGCTTCTTTCATTTTTCAGGTGCCACAATGTTAGCTGGACTTGTGCTGCCTCCATTCAAGGCTGACAAATTCAGCAATGATAAAGTCACCCTCCTTTTTTACCATGTATCCAAAATGTCTTTGCTAATTAAAAATGATTTATTATTCTAAAGCTACTTGTGACACTGATGTAGTTTTCATCCCTGTGAAAACTGCACCCCTTACAACACCCCACTGATAGAGAAATACTAATATTATTTTCATTTTACAGATGCAGAACTGTAAGAGACAGACAAAAGGACTTCTCCAAGGTTATACAGTAAGTCTACAGCAAAATGTGGAATTATCTCAGATTTCGAAGCTTCAGGCTAGCACTGTACCTATTGGACCAAACATTTGTCTTCTTTTCAAGAACATACTGTATCCTAAATAGAGAAGTGACACAAATCCTTAGAAGAAAGAAAACTAATCCTAAAGCACACATTTCAAATCTGTATATAACATTATGCCTACCATACACTTTTTCCCAGTACATTTCTGAAGCTTTAAGTGTATCAAGTATCAGACAAGCTTAGATACAGGTACTAGTCTTTCCCCACCCCCACCCCAAATGAAAAAACACAAACCACAGTAAGTCACCAGCAAAACAGAATTGCCTGAGTTTTCAGAGCTTCAGGCTACCATTACAACTATTGGATTAAATATTCATCTCCTTTTTAGGAACCTTCAGCATCCTGAACAGAGAAGTAATAATAAGCTACTGCAAATGTGAAAGCAAGTAGGACTGTTGTTTGATTACTTCACTGCACAGTAAGTAGAAACATTAAAGCATGAAATTTTCATATATTTTGAACGGTGGTTGATCAGACTTCAAGGTAGGTGATATGGAGGTAGGAAAATCAGAAAGGGGAAATGATCTTATAATGTTTATTTTCATTGATTCTCTGTTTTGTTCATCTCTTTAAAGAAAAAAGGAAAGAACTTCAGGTTACTGTTACTACATAAAGGTGATGAAAGTTATTAAATTATAATCCTATTAATTTAATATATTTGCTTCTTTTTTTTTTTTCTTGAACTTCAGGAGTATTTTAGTTTGTCAAAGCAGACTGGTTCTTAAAAATGTGAAATCTCTTTTCATCAATCTAAAATGTAGAGAATAAAATACTTTTTTCCAATGGTTTTAGAAATGGAAAGGAACAGAACAAGCAAGACGCAACATGTGCTTTAAAGGAGGTTGGGTACCACTTGCAAAAGTCATGTAACACAACCTGTAACAGGCCAGTTTTATTCCTTCTTCGATTTAGTGGAAGAACTTGGGTTTTTCCTTTTAGCATGGGTGGTGTTATTTAAATAATCGGTAAGCTGGAAACTCTTTCAAACTCTAGGGTGGCTGTAACATAAGTTTTGGAAAAAGAAGAAATAAAAGAAGATAAAAATTATTATGAAACAGATGCTTACAGACCAATTCCAGAGACAGTTTAATTTTGGTCCTCCTTCTCAGATCTTTGACAGTTACATTTTTTAATGTGACAGTCACATTTGCACATCAAGGTAAAATGTTTGCTTTACATATTTAGTTCACTACTACATTTTATTGATGTTCATGTTTTAGTGAAATTCTTAACCTGTTAATGTAGACCTATATAAGGGTCTATCCTTTAGAAGAAAGAAGTGAAGGGATATGTGAGTAGGATAATTTTTTAGGATATTTATGCTGGCTGCTTCTGGCAAAAGAGAATAATAGAGGACCACTTCAGTACTCTTGGAAAACAAAAATGTTGCCTTAAAAAAATGGCAATTTGGCAGTGGTGTTTGCCTCTATGGCCACACTGCCCTACTGACGGCTCTCTAGAGCGGTCCTCCCCACACACTTGCTTAATGAATATATAATTATTTACATCAGAATGAGATTTGCTTTACTGTCTTCTGCTGAAATTATCTGTCAGGGAACTTCCCTAAAAAGTATTGCCTAGGAAGTGAGTCTCCATGGTGAACGTAGCCTTGTCTGGCTTTATAATCAGTTAATCAAACTTAATTTTCAAAATGACAGAGAACCCCTCCAGGACAGCCACTGTACTGCAGAGCACTCCTTAGGGATATGGGAAAATGGTGTTCAAGTCCCTGCTACACATCAGTCAGGCTGATTGCTTTGAAACGGTATCTCCCACTGTGGTGGGTTGACCCTGGTCGGACGCCAGGTGCCCACCGGAGCATGGAATGCTCGTGGGTCGGGGTAAGGACAGGGAGAGCGCCCACCAGTTACCGCACGGGCAGAACGGACTCCGCTTGGGGAAATTAGCGTAATGTATTACCAGCCAAATCAGAGTAGGGTAATGAGAAAATAAAAACAAATCTAAAACCACCTTCACCCTCACCCTCCCTTCTTCCCGGGCTCAGCTTCACTCCCGATGTCCCTCCCGCCTCCCCCGCACAGCGCAGGGGACAGGGATGGGGCTGCGGTCAGTCCCACACACGCGGCCTCTGCTGCCCTGTAGCCCCCCCCCGCTACCAAAACTTTGCCATGAAATCCAATGCACCCACGTTGCTGGGAGGTGCTTTGCCACGGCCGTTTGAGTACTCTTCTGTCTGCACAAGGAAAGTGTATGTAGGACGAGACGAATGGCTGACAGCCTTGTGCAGGAGAGAGCTCGCTGTCCAGAGTTGCTGCCTGTGTACACAGAGTAACCGTGGACTAATTGCTCAAGTGCCATGAAAGATCATGATCCTTTCTTTTTTATTTTCTGTCTTAAAGGATAAAGGATTCGTTCTACAGACCTCTAATTTGCATTGTGTACCAGCTAAACTTCCTAATACAGAGCTGGGTAGCAACTGAAAGTCACACGTTAGAATAGAGAGAAATCTTTGGAACTCCTTTCTTACAGGACTACCATCAAGAATAATAAAATACACACCTTTTTTTTTTTTTTTTCTTGTCCATTCCACTCACTTCTAAATAGGTTAAGGCAGCTAAATGAGACAGGTAACTACATCCATACCAAGCATCTTTTCTGAATGCTTTCTTTGCTACCAAACCAGGTTGTCAGAGATAAAAGTTGTGGACCTTCAAAGCTGCAATCACCTCAGAAGCACGTACAGAAAATTCATTCAACTTTGTTGTCTCTCATTGTGGTGTGCTGTTAATAAATTAAAAGAAACAAACACGGCTATTTTTCAAGTATGACTTTGGTTTTCAACTTCAGAAAGCATCCATAAAGAATTTCAAAAGGGGTATCAACATTACACTCCTAGACCAGAACTTAGCTATCGCTTCTTTTTAGGTCTGCCATAACTTAAAAGCAAACCATGAGGTACAAGTTGTAGTAGCCTATCAGAAAGATTTGAACCAGGTTTTTCCAAGTCACATCAGTTCTTCAGCCACATCGCAGTTAGTTAAAGCCTTGATTATTGCTTCAAGTGAGATGATTCCTTCAACAAGTTCAGTTCCTAAGCTTGTTGTAACGCACTGGACGTCTCCAGAGTCTCTTATTGAAAAAGCTATTTTCACTGATGTAAAATGGGTTTTGCTAATAGCAAACTTTGCAAAACTGCACTCAGCTGGGTTATGCTATATATAATTGAAACTATACTCTTCCTTTCAGTTTTCCTCATGTCAGCGAAGACATACCTCATCACTGTAATTAAGTCATTATAAATATACATCGATTATTCTGAAACTTGTGGTCTGATATAAAATCCCAGCATTACTGTGCTTGAAAATATTGCTTTGACATATTACTTACTATTACAGTATCGTACTCCAGCAAGATAGTAAACTATTCAGTATAGTACTCCCAAGGGAATGGGGGAGGGAAGAGTTATAAAACCAAAAACTTAGTACTGTATCCTTTACTATTGATTTTAGTAAAATGGTTTAGTGCTTTCTCTAAAGGGCTAAAATATTCACCTGCTTTGTTTTGGCTCTGAGAGTCAGACTTCTCATCTATCTAAACTACTGAGGTTAAATCTACAACATCATCTAAATAGAGTTTGCAATCCAGCACTTTTAAAAAAGTTTTCCTGTGGATTGACAGAAGCTGAGAGATATAAAATAGAAAGATGTGAACAGCTGGCAACAAAATTAATAGTGTGGGCAAATTTATAATGTGTATCATAGAACTGTATATACGGGATTTCTGTGTTTCATCTAAAGGTTTTGGCAGGCTCTTACTATCTTAACATAAACTGGGTGAGAGATACTTTTTTCTTCCTGATAACTAGTGAACAAATCAATTCTATCTTTTTTATTTCCTTAATCCAGCCTTACTGATTTTGCCATATTATTTTCAGTTTTCTTGGCATGAAGACAAGTTTCTTTACTTGAAAATTCATCTTGCATAAGAAGGCGGCCCAGAGCCTTAGTGCTGGACAACGCTGCAGAGACAAAGCTTAAGGATTAAGGCTGTTCTTGCTATGTCTGTTCTATCTATTCAGAGTCCTTGACTCGTTATGAAGTTGGTGATTTAGCTGTTATATTGTGCCATCTGTATTAGTATACAACAGCTCCATAACTTCATAATCTCACCTGTCAGTGACTCTCAGTTTTCTCTAACAACACAGTCCATTAAAAACCCTAGTATGTTCAGTTATATTCATTTGCTTTCAGTATGTATTGTGTAGAAAGGAAAACACAGTGTATTAATTATCGAAGACCCCACTGTACTGTGCAGTCACCATTACCTGTTACTAGGTGCTTGCCAGTAGTGCTTTTGTTCATCTGAACTTTAACAAGAGTTAACTTTGCTTGTCTTCAGATTTGTGAAGACTTCTGTTACCTACAAGTAAACTGTAGATGTTCCTCAGGAGGATGTGCTTGGTCACCTGCTGGGAAATCAGTAATGTGTGATTTTGAAAGAGGCTAGATCTCTTAGTGCTTTCTACTCAATGTCATTCTGACATCATCCAGAGGAGAAAGCTGGCTGGCTAGTTGCTTGGCTTCAGCTCTGTGAAATAACACTTGGCAAGGGGGCACAAAGAAGTGAATGCTGTACCTTTTAGACCTCTACTCACCACAAGAGTAGCTTGACTTTCCCTTCTGTTCTCTCTCCTCTGCTAGAACCAGTCATCTGGGGAATCACTTGGGGACATGAGTTCCTTCTACAATGCTGGCCATCAGAAAGGGTTGGCCATTTGATAAGCAGAGCCACATGTGTTAGGATCACCGGACGGATGTGATCTACTAAAGCAGAAATCTTAGCATGTTCATTCCTATGTAAATTTTGGAGAAGGATAGAAGTATAGGAAGGGACAGCTGTAGCTTTATCCAGCTCAGTCTTGGAAAATTCCAGGGATAGGAAGCCCACAACTGTTTGAGGTGCGGTCTCCACAGCTTTTTGAGGGACTGTGTCACTCTCCTAGTAAAGAAGGTTTTCCTAATATCCAACCTGAATGTGATACTGTAAGGTTGGTCATGGAGAAAAACCCCTCTAAGACTTGATTTGAAGTTTTAGAAGGCAGTCATTCTTTATTACAGCGCTGGGGGCACAGAGGAATGTTTCCTCTGAGTGTGCTCACCAAGTTACTCAGGGGTACACATTATATACACTAGAGTACTTGCACATTCATAGGGTATTTGATATTCATTTTCATTCACATACAGGATTGGTTAGAAGTTTCTTGCTTCTGATGCAAACTACTATGCATCCTCAAATAGCACTACTGAAGATTTTTACTAACTACACATGCTCCTCAAGTGGGGGTTTGCTCTCTCTTAGGGGGGGACACGGGACACAGGGACGGGCTATTTGAGTCAGAGGTCGTGATCTCCCACTGCCACAATTACCTTTGTCCTATTTTCAACCAACTTTCTGTGAATTGCAACTTTATCAACTTGTCTCCTCTTGTGGCCAGAACTTCCTCCCTTGGAGGCTTCTTTCTGCATAAGTTAATGGTGTTCTTTTCACCATCCATTCTTTGTTTCCCATCCTTCCCAAGGCTGACTCCTTGATTAGAAGTCCCTTGTCACTTTTAATAACTTTAGAGAGACAGCCTGGCCTAAACTTTGTGCACAGATTTGCTTAACGTATAGCTAAACACTACATCAGAGTTTGGTAATTTGGGAGTTTAGACATCTTGTCTCTTATATGGCAAAAGTCCTTCAGCATAATCCTGAACAGATCAAAAGGTTAAGGCCTTCTGTGAGCCACCCAACCTCCCCTTAACAGATACTCTGATGTAAATGTATATACAGTGGTATCTATACAGTGGCATCAAATGTTCCAAGCCAAAACTTGTGGCCATCATCCATCATTTTACAGTTAGACTCAATGATCTTAAAGGTCTTTTCCAACCTAAACTATTCTATGAGTTTACCATCTGCTGCTACTAGGAAGTATTTGCCTTTATCATCTGCAGTTTCTATGAGTTAAATATTTGAGGCCAGTCCTTGCTCTCTGCCAACATTTTTTTCATGTTTGTTGGTGGTTTCACCAGCTTCTAGTCAAGCCTATATACAACTTCTATATCCATTTTGGTAATCTGGACTCAGCAAATTTGAATAACAGCATTAAAGGTAATTCATTGAACCATGTCTGGTTACAATGCTGAGTTTGGTTTGCAGCAAAAGAGCAGCACTGTGCTGGATTTTAAAAATGAGTATATCAATTTGCAAATCAGTAGAGGATGACTGATCATTTTATGCCTCTAAACATTTTTTCACTTGTAATATACAATTCTATGGTAAGGGTTAAAAAAAAAAGTTAAATTCATTGCTAACTAGGTAATTCCACAAAAGTAGTATAATTATATGCTTTTAAAGCTCTGCATTATTGTGCCTAAATGCTAGGACAATGATTGCTTAAAATGTTCTTTATAAAGAAATAGGGTTATTTTCTGGCTTTAGCTGAGGGACAGACAAAGACACACTTAAACACCAAAAGATTTGAATCTAATGCAGCAAAACAGTTACGTGTGACCTTAATTCTAATGATGAATTTAATTCATAATATCAAAAGGATATTTAAATTTGGTCCTCTGATCCAGAGTACTACTTTCTTTTCTTTTTTTTTTTTTAGTACCTGATGTCTATTTAAAAGTGCTATTCTAGTGTTAACTTAGGATATCTGAGCTTTTAACTCACAGGTCTATTTAGCATTCACTTAACATCTGCAGTAATTGTTTTATTAATATAATGCTAACTTAAAGTTGATCAATATTGAGCAATTCTACTATAAACAGCTGCTTTTTGAATTAGGATATAGCATCCTTAATGAGATCATTTACAGTTTTGGTAGTACTTTACAGAACTGAAGATGATGACATCTTTGTAGCTGACAACAAAAAGAGCAGGAACAAGAGTCATCAGAAAACTAAACAGCTAGCTTAAAAGAACTGGGATTGATAAGATTTTCAGAACGATATCAACGTTGTTCTTACATTAGTATGAATATTGAGAGAAGTTAATTTAATACAGTAGAATTGCACCCATACAACTGAACACTACATCTTATCTCCAGACTTTCTGGAACTCTGCATCATCATTCAGACAAACCTGACTGTCTCTTTCATCCTTCAAAGGTAAATTAATTGAATATCATATAAATAACTTGGAGTTCTTACGGGAAGGAATAATAAACTTGTTTCTTTAGTATGGATAGGAAAACTTTTACTTCACTTTTTGTAGAAGTGCAGTAAAAGATTTGTAAAAATTTTGTAAAAATTATTTAATGTAAATAAACTGCTACTACCATCCCCATATATGACCAAGCAAGCTCCTGGGTAGTGTTTTGTGTGCTTCTGAGTGGTTGCAAACCACCCTAGTGATGACTTATATTTTAAGTGTGCTAAAGGCATGTAGTTTCTGAAACACTGAAATCCTTTAAGCTAAAGGAGGCTATGTAAATCTAGTGTGCTTTAAAATACTTTCCCCTGTCGATGAATGCGCACATATTTTCAGACATGAAGCCGAGATTGCACTGGGAATTTTGCAATACTGGCAGGATATTGTCACCAGCATCACAGTGGATATTGAATAATACGCATACTAAAGAAGACAATTGAGACCAAAGGTGACCTGAAAGTGAAATTCCAAATCAGTTCATTGCAGCTCTTTCCAGGAACAGGAGAGATCCCATTATTTTGACCTGTACTGTCATTTGAAATACAAGCATACCCTTTAGTGAACCTTTCTAAAGCTGTTTATACTAAAGATTCACAGTCTGCTTTCCCTTGCAGCCCATTCAGGGAATATATGCTGCATGTGCAAGTCATTATGCTTTTTATTGAACTATATGCACTTCCATTTCTTTTTTTCTTTGCCTAAACTAATCATGTGTTGATAGGAGCTCCTATTGCAGTAGAAGAAACAGCCATGCTCTTTGTAAAGTTCAGTCATAGAAGGATGAAAAGGAAAGGAATGACTTAAAAGGTTTTGCTAAATATTTTCTAATAATTTCTATGCTTTATGAAAACTTTGCACTTCTTGAAAACCAAAGAAATGTCAATATATTCATGCCTGTCTTTGTGAAGAAAATTGTAAACTTCACTCGACAAATCTATTTTCTTTCTCTTCTTTCCCCATGAAAATAAAATACATTATCTGTTCACTTTAAACAAGATGTGTCTATTCTCTTAGAAAGATGCCTAAGGAAATCTTCAGTTACTAATCTAATTTTTCCCTTTTTTCCACGGCAGATAGGCACCTTCAAAAGTTATGAGAAAGTGCTTTAAACTCATATTTTAAAAAAGACATATTAAGCCATTGTGGTGATGTGTGCAGGTAGCTGCAATATTCTGCTTCCTGGAAACCCTTCAACATTGCTGCAAGACCTTGCAATACTGTATTTTTTAGTAGAAATAAATTAGTTGATCTGATCTGAAGATCGCGGTTTACCACAGGTTACACCGCAACTGTAATAGCTATCCTTCAGTTAACTTGTCACTCAGTGGAGGTGCTTTTTATATAGTATCTTAATGCTCAAACAATCTCCAAATACAAGAGCTGGATTCACATCATTCCTCTGCCTGAGACCTTGTAATCCTAGTTATCGATCTGTCCAAAGAATCTTAATTATTGCAAGGTATAGCACAGAGGGAAGCATCCTGCCTTTATTTTTGCTGAAGTTATTCCATTTTACTTAAAAGAATTCAAGATGTGTCATGCAAAGATTACCAGCTGTAGCTTGGCTGTATAACTAGTAAGAGTTATCTTGATACCTAGTCCTTGTTTGAATGATACCTTATCTATTCACATAAGGTCTATTTCATGTAAAAATACAAGAAGTTATTGAACTTTGGTCTCTCTCAAGTGAAAACTTCATCATGAGGCAGGAGTTACATCTGAAAGTGGCACTGTCTAATTGGTGCAGATTACACAGGCAGCATTCAGGCATCCTGGAATTCAGGATTACACCATAAGGTTATCTGTCCTCCCCTTGAAGTGTTAATTCATCTACATTATCTTTCTAGGTATCATTGAATCTCCTGTTAGGCTGTGATTTTTTATGAAGATAAAAAGAAAAAAAAAATCCTGACGTAATCCTATACTAACCCTTAAGAGGAATGGTGTGGGACTCGTCTTATCATGCTTCCTTAAAGTTCTTGGGAAACAGCCTAGCCATTTTTGTTGTTTGTGGTGGTTTTTTTTCATCACTGGAGCTGCCATTATTCTAGCTCACAGTACTAGATCTGTAGAGAGTCCCGTCGTTATGAATTGGGAGTAAAAATCTATAGTCATACACTGACAGTGCATATTTTTAGGTAGGAATAGATAAAACCAACCGGTTTGTATATAAACCTCTAAATTTATTTCACACAAAATAAGCTTTTACAGCTTTAACCACACAACTAACTTCTCTTTAATTTGATTTAAGGTTTTATATTTCATTTGATAGTCACTGAAATGTATTGTGTTGTGTCAAAGTGGTACTAAATTCTGAGCTGCCATCACCAACAGGGTGGTCTTAATTTATCCATCAGTAGTCTGAGAAGAGAGAAATACAATTAAATACATGGAGGAAGAATACTTTGCAGAGTTAAGGCGTCAAGAAGACAAAGGCAATTAGCTTTTTACTGTCACTGCTCAGTCAACAATTTGCAACCCAGAGGAGTGAGAAGTCAGTCATTGAATAGTGTGTCAACACATATATCTCATCTATTCTTGTGGCATTATCCTGCTGTTTTTACATTCTCAGAAGTGGACCTGCTACTGAAACTTATCATTATATGAAAATTAGGATGATTGAATAACAGTAGTTTGATTCCAGGGTTTTCTATGTAATTGGTTACTTTTTCTGTAAATCTTTATGCAACGCCAAATTGCCAGTGCTCAGTTTTCACTTGTAGCATGATTTTTTTAGAGTGCCTTTATTTTTTCTGGAAAAAATGGGTTCCTAACACTTATATCTTAGCTTTTTTAATTAAAGGGCTCTCTAAACCCAGTTAACATGGAGGCAGATCCGTTCCCACATATTGATGAGATAAATTATGGATTATTTTTCTAATTATTAATATAATCTAATATAAATAATTAGATTATTTAATCTAAAAATAGATTAATTATCTTATCATTAATAATAAAATATCTCAATTATTTAAAAAAATTAATTTTAATTCAATTTATAGATTTATTATAGGATTATTTTTATTACTAATAAAATTATATTTATTATAAGATTAATTCTCTTATTAATAATAATAATTGTATTATTTATATTATTAATGTAATTTAATATAAATAATTAATTATTTAATCTAAAAATTAAGAATACTTATTATTTTCTTTGTTTTTTAACTTTTATACAGGGTAGTAACAAAGTTAAAAGAGAATTGACTTCCGAGGTCTCTCTCTGAAGTCTGTAAGTGTTTATACTGCTTCCAGTGGGCCAAGGTTCCCTCCCCTAAAATTTACCTTGGAATAAGAATGAGAGGCCACTTTAAGAGCTAAACTGAAAGCTTCCTTACTGAGGCTAATTGTGGCACCTTTGTGATGTCCCCAGAAGCACTGTCAGAGAAAAAATATTTTGATCATTGAAGGAATTGGGCCTTCAGGCAGCAGTGACAGCTGTGACACTGTAGACACGGGTACAGAAGATAAGTGCAGTGAATTCAGGTGAGTGCTTTAACTTTAAAGCAAATGGGTGTAAAATTTCACCAAGTATGCTATTTTTGTAGAGTGCAGACCCAACAGAGTATTTTTCCTTTTATTAAAGCAGGTGGGCTATCTGCACAGACAGCACTGACAGTTGGAAACTACCAGATTTTAATCCCAGTTAACACTCAAATTCTGTCTGTGATCATCACAGGCTACTCACATTGCTTACTGTACTTATATTCTCATTTCCTAAAAGGGGCACATCAGAAGGTTGTTTAATGAAGAGAATTTTACATCTGAATCAGTTGCCTCTGGAGCAACATACAGAAGGAAGACATATTGAGAGATTATCATGTCGCACAGCAACAGTGCACGTTTTAAACTCACTAGTGGTCCAGGCAGTGCCTGGTGACCCCTGGCTCCCCACATTTCCCGAGACAGCACTGAACATCTCCCCTTCCCTGTGAACTCTGGTTTCTCTCTAACCCTGGAACCATCCAGTCAGTCTGTGAAGCAGGAGGGAGGCAGGGCAGAGGCAGCATGCTTGGAGAATGCAAGTGGATTTTCTTTGCTTGGAGAAGGCCAGTACCTGTTTTTCTTTTTGACAATATTGCTACTGCTGTGAGGGATTGGCATCCTCAGCCAGTCCTATCAGCACTGCAAGGTTCTTGGGCCTGAAAAGCTACCAAAATGGAGTGTTCAGCCTTGCCTGGCCTCACGCTACTGTTCTGTAATAAATGTTATAAATTGAACTTCAGCATACAGTCTTTGTGAATAAATGGTGCAGCTGATGCTATGATCTTTGTGTAGAAGGCCTTACAGTTTCTGTCTCACGAACGTCAGCTAACGCATAACCTGAGGTCAGCACCACTGACATCTTGCACATCTATTCCTATTTTGCCTGGTCTTTTCATCTGCTGACTGCTGTTCCCATTTGTGCTGGCCCATGCCTAGGAAAACATTTTCATTACTGAATAGGGGAGGCATGGGAATTCAGATGCCTTCTTCAGAGCATAACAAGATTGTAAGAGGAGTCATGAGACTGTTACCTCTGTTCATTGTTTGCATTAATTTAGACTTAGTAACGATGAAAATCCCTTTTCCCTGTTCAGTTACTGGATTCTTCGAGCTGTCAGCTTGTCCTGGTTGGAAACAGAATTTCAGGAAAACCCTCCTCGAAAGACTACAAGAAATGTTCCTAAGCCAACTTATTGTCATTAAACATTTATTAGGAAGATTCAGTTTAAAACACCATGAATTGGCCAACACTTCATTTAATTAACACTGATTCTGAAAGCATAATATAAATTTTAGTGCTTTTTTTAATCACTCTTTCTTTATATTCCAGTTGCACTGCTTCTAAAGCTTGTATGATTATAATCATCATGCTCAAAGTAAAAGGGATTTTTCCCATGCCTTCCATTCCTTAAATTGTTTTTAGATTTCCCAAGGGGCACATATTGTTTAAGATTATGATGATAAAGATTTTAAGACTATTATGTTTCTTTAGTTGGAAGCTGAAGTTAATGTTTTTGAAGGTTGCATTCCCAAGAGCCCTGGTAAAAACAGAAGCCATGATGCCCCTCCTTTACATCTAAGTCGACCAACTGCCAAAAACAAGGCAGAAAGGCTAGCCTATCTTTGTGAACCGCAAGTCAATTTTTCACTTAATATATCTGCTTTTGGTCGACTAGAAGATGTCTATAACAGAACATTAACAAACACTGTAATTTGCTGGGGTCAGCCAGGTCTGTAGCATTGTGACTCTGAGCCCTCTTAAATTATGCTATCAGCTTTCAAACCCTTATTAGGTTTAACCCATTTCGGCGCCACTGGCTTCTCGGAATCACCAATACACCTCTAATCAGAAAACCACAGAGAAGCCAATCTGCTGCTATCAGAAACCTCAGTACAATTTTGTGTATTAATATTTCAGAAAGCATGTAGGAACACATGCTCCCTGCTGAGCATTACAACCAGGCGAGCTACAGTAACAGCGGAGATTGATAGTCGGTAAACGGGGCTAGAGTAAGTTGCTGCTGTCTCTCTCTTGTCTGGCTGTGGATTTTGGTAACCAAAGAAGGGAAAATGAAATGGGTTATTTGGCTTGCGATTAATAAATTCCCATAACTGTCAAGTGAGACGACACACACAAGTTGCATCTCTTACAGGAACAGAAGGTCCCTAAAACGGTGTCTAAGGGATAAATTTTTGCACCGCCACCTTATGGGCTGCTCTCACAGACCTGTTGTTTTTCCTTTCTCTTCCCATCCCTGGTGAGAAGGCACAAGGTGTTTCTGAAGCGCTTCTTGAACGTGAACAGCAGCGCAGCTGCAGCGTGGGTCTGGCTGATACTGGGCTGAACAGGCAGGCCACTGGAAAGGGGAAAAGCACCCCAAACCCAAAAACGGTTTTCCAGTGGTGGTAAACTAGACGCCTGGCTTTCCTTCCGTTTGCAAGTTCATGGTGAAACGCAAGGGGAACGTACTTGACCCCTGTCTGCGGTGTTCTGTATCGGCCCAGCCGCAGATGAGCACGGCCGGTACTGCGGGCGGGGGGCCGGGCGGGGCGAGGCCGCGGCCTCCTCCCGGGGCACTGAGGAGTGGCGAGGGGCATGGGCATGGCCGCGGCCCCTTGAGTATGGCGAAGGGCGGCAGCGTCAAAGCCTGAGGTCGCTGCTGCAGCAACGGCGCCTGCCTTTTCGCTCAGATGGTAACGGGCTTCGGGTCCTTCTCCTTCCCTCAGCTGGGCTGCGGCAAGGCGTGGCGGGTACCTGCCCGGCCGCCCGCGGCAGCCCCTGCCCGCCCCGTTTCCGCGGGGGTGGGGGGGCCGTGGCGCCGCGCCGGGCCCGCTCAGCCTCACGGCCCTGCCGGGGGGGACGCGGAGGGCGCCGTGCCTGGCCGTGCGAGTCGGAGCCGCCTCCTGACGGCAGGGTCTGCCCTTCCGTGTGCCGCCGGCGGTGGCGGGAGCTGGTGCTGGTTTGGTAAATTACTGTATTTTTTTTTCTTCGCTTTGGAGCCGGTTTGTGTCGTTCGAGGCAACTCCTGTGCGGGCGGGTGTCGCGGCGGCAGCTCTGCCCGCCGTTTGAGGAGCAATGGCGGTATTAAATCTAGTATTGCTACACTTCGGGCTCTGTTAAAGTACAGTGAAAGCTACTGGGGGTGTTGATTGTCCTGGGAGGGCTTAAGGCTTACCTATATAAAAAGAAAATAATCACCGTACAATACTTTTAAAACCAGTGTTTCACTGACTGCTGTGGTAGCAGGTGAGGTATTTTTCCTTCGGAGAAGGTGGCTGAAGGAAAGTGTCAGCTTATATTTGGCCCAGCTTTCACTTGCTTGAAAAAAACACCTCTGTGAAAAGCTTCCAAAGTAAGTAATTTTGCATACTACAAAAATATTCTTTCATTTGAAAAGAAATACATATGTACACACATAATTTGGAGGACCTAAATAATGCATTAGTGTTCAGTGTCATCTTGACCACTTTCGCACTAGAATGTAGAAATTAACAGTAACAGGAGTTGCTGTTAGGAAGTCGTCTTAAAGAGCCCTTCAGGACTGTCTCATCTCTTCAGGCTTTAATTTATTTGTTTGGGGTTTTTTTCCCGCTTCCTACAGGCTAGTGCACAGGACATGCTTTTGTGCTTTGGGACATTTGTAAATAAACAAGAAGAAAATAATAAGACTTTCAGGCAGAAACATACCTGTTGTACTTCATAGGTTATGGAGATGTACAGACCAAAAAAAAAAAATTTGCAAAGCTACTGTTTACATTATAGTCTAAAAACTTAGCAGTTATGCTAAGAGTTGTCTTGACTCCTGGGAATCCAAATTTGAGATGGTGCCAAAACTGATCAAGACGTTAAAGCTAACAGCGTTCTACTTTTTTTTTCCCCATTCTTTCCTTATATTGATGTTAATGAGATTTAAAGGGGTTGTCCTGGGCAGATCAGAAATGCATGCGTTATTGTAAGAGCGAAACTTGATGGTGCTTTGTACTTCATAATCTGAAAATGTCTGCTGGAGCAGGTGGTGCTCTACAGTATCAAAACCTGGAATTATTTTTTTTTTAGTACTCTTCTACATCTGTTTTTCAGACAGACTCTTCTCACCAGCAAAAACTTCCTCAGCTTTTGTATCTGGTTTTACTACTGTCTTTGTACCAAGATGGTGTGCACTCTTTCACTCCAATCTTTTCTGCTTTTTATGACACACTGATATTAGCAAGAGAGACAGATTTACCCAGACCTAGTAAGACAGCTGGGAAGTTGAACTGTTCATGCAGGATTTGAGAGATCTCTAGTTCTGGGACATACCTCTTAGGAGAGTTCCTGGACATGTTTTAAGCTGTTACATAAGAGGTAGTATTTGCACTTCTCTGCTCTTAAAAACAAGTTGACTAAATCTATTGAGTAATCTCGGCAGACAAAAAAGATCCTTCACATCCACACTACGTTGATTCATTTTGATCGCTCCGTAATCTTCCTGGGGATTTTTGGACCCCTTTTTGCCTTCTGACCAGTATTTTCATCTGGAAAGATATTTCATTTCGCTTCTTAGAGATAAGCACTGTCTTTGACCTTACCCAGTCATTTAATAGCTCATGTATATTCTGTATGCTTTCAAAGCACTTCCAACAACTCTTGAGTTTGTGTCAGCCAATTCTTTGCATATCCCAGAATGACATCCAAGATCAGACTATTTGAAAGCATATTCTTGCTGCCTGATTTTCTTTGGAGTTTTCAGAGTGATTGACAGTTTTAATGACCCTGGAAAATCCCTAATACCTAAGCAGGTCATTAAGAAAGACATATAGGGACACCGAACAGCAGGAACCAATGTGGAGGCAGCCTAAGGAGACCAAGAGCATCATGGGCTAGAATATAAAGAGAATAAGTGGTATCATATGCCCTTCTCCCCTGTGTGGGCACAGGTGAAATGATTGCTATTGACTGAGCAAAACTAGTTTTATCCACTGCTCAAAGACTGAAGGATGCAAAGAGTAAATCATTGCACATGTAGTATACTTACAGAAAGTTTTGTTATGTACTGCCCGTGATTCAGTTTTTATATCATAACTCTTCTTAATCTGTGAAAAGGATGTTATAATAATTAAACTTTCTGCAAAGAATTTTGAAGATGAGTGCTCAAGGTTTAATATTTATTATCTATTTATTGATCCATTCAGCACTTAGTTTGGTAGTGGCTAAAAGAGGAAGCTTTTAGGCACTAGTTTACAATGTCAAAATGCAAAAGTAATGCAGAATTTCTCATAAAGAGTGCTATCACCAGGAAGAAAAAAAGCAACTGTGTCTATCAGTAGCTAACTTGACATTCTTACCATTTCGTCAGTGACAAGAAAAAAACAAACCAACATATAAACACAGAAAAGGAGCTTACCCAAACAGATCTGATTTCGGGGTAACGACCTGTCTCTAGTGGTGCATTTTTTTGTCCGAGAGAAAAAGCCTTGATAAAACATTTTTTAGAAACATTTGCTAAACAAAGAAGCCAATTAACTCCTGAGAATGAGAAAGCTGAATAAACAGAACCTACTTTAATATTTAGGAATTTAGAATTGTTTTTCTTATTGCTAATAACACAGTTAAAACAGAGCTGTATCTACTGGTGCCATCCTTCTGATGAGTTGGAAAAGTAAGATTCTGTAAAGGCGAAGAGAAAGTTAATCTTTAATTCCACAATTATTCCACAGCATTATGAAGATAGTCATCTTAATACCAGTCTGACAAGAGAAAGACATAAAACCGTCTTACAGTGTTTGTGATTTTTTTTGTTCTCTAGAATGATGCTGGGGCAGGGGTAGTGGACTATAGCTTCTCACTGAACAAAGCTGAACCACCTTCTAATCTCTAATGCATAGATTCTCATGACAAGATTATGGAAATCCCCAGCTCATCCAGTTGTCTAAGGCTGGATCACAGAAATTCTCAAGCACACGAGGAACGTTACTAGCTATGATTATAATCATGGAACTCATTTCTTATGTGAGTAATCCTAATACAAGCAAGTAAACAATTTTTTTTTTTTAAATATTTTTCTTTTACCCACTTAGGCACCCTGATTCCATTTTAGGTAGTGGGACTGATGTCATGAATATGGATTAAAAGATCAAAGAAATGATGAAATGTATGAAGTCTCTCACCTGTTTTCTGGACAAGGCCCTACATGTCAGATTAATATCTTTGGAGAAATCTGTGTCTATTTCTAATCTAATCAGTGTAACTAAAATGATCTTATAGTGTAGACTGCTGGGGGGCTGTCCAGGAAAAGTCTTCAGCACACTTCACCCTCCCAGCCCCCATCCTTTTGTGCAATTTAAAAGGCTTTGAAGTAGCAAATATAGTTAAGGCATAAAACATTTAAATATAAGGAAGATCAGTATACATACGCACACTTGTTTACAGAAGTGTTGAGGAAATATGTTCTCCAGATTGGGGGGAGAGGGGTACAGATGTTGCTGGTGCTTGTAGTAATTTCATATTTTTGTACTCAAAAATTATCCTGATTTGATAGCAAGCTAGAAATCAAACCATTTCCTAAAATAGTCTTGAGGCAGAAAACTTCATGCCATGTAGTAAAATATATTTTTCTCAATTAAGAAAAGCATTTGCATTGCTTTTTTCCTAGCCAAAGAAGTTAGGCTAAGAGAAACACAGTTTTATTGTGCTTCCATGAGGATTCAGACAAAACCTTGCTTTGCTGAATTAAAAACCTAGGCAAACTTGCCTTTTCTTACAGCAAGAGGTAAAGGCCTTTTTCCAGATCTTGTTGAATCCTGAGAGGTCAGCATATCTAGATGATGCAATCTGCATGGGGGGCCTTATGTTTTTCCTTTGTCTGTGGTCTCCTCCAGGAACCCTGGTTCACTTCTAATAGGGTTCTTTTGACGAGCTGCTTGGCTTCATCTTCGTAGAACCAGAGGCAGTAATATGTTGTCTCTTCCATCAGAGTTTCTAAGCCATAGTATTTAATGCACATTTCAATTTAATTTTTTTTTCCTTGCCCTCCACTTCCTGCGGTTTTATTTTGACTCCATTTGCTTCCCCAAATATCCTGGGAACTGTACTGTGTAAAGAATGATGGAAATTTCTTTCCCTACTGATTAGATATCTCTGCTGTCTCACTACCTTGCTTCCAGCAATGCAAAACTGATGAAAATCAATGAAGGTCTTGCACAGATTTACATAACATTGTTTTTCTGTCACCTTTCTGGAAGCCACATCTTACTTTTACAATTTTATAATAATATATAGGAAGTTCAGAATGAGTCTGTATTTGATTGGAAGAATGCAGAGAAACTGGTGTCGGTGAACTAATGTTTTGCTGTGGCTTTGTGTAATGCATTTATTACTTAAAACATAAAAGCTCATGTGGTGGTTGCATACTTCCTTCTGAGTTATTAGCATCTCATGAACTTTTTACAAGCTGAATTGTAGTTTGGGGGGGCGGGGGGGAAGATATACTGAAACTGAAAGCACTCCATGTGTGGACAGTACAGGTACACAGGTACAATGGTAATAAAATACGTGCTTTCTCACTGCTCATCACTTGTCCAGTCTTTCTGCCAAATGTCTGCATAAATAAACATTTCCTGCAAAATTGCTTTAATTTCATCAGTATGACTGCAAGCTTTTGGGCCTCTTAACTGACTTTTCTGCACCTCCTTCAAGCATCTCTAATCTCAAGGCTGTAAAGTTAACCCTTGTTTACAAAAGTGCCTTGCCAACTGTTGTTCTCAAATCGTTCCTGATAACCTGTTTAGTGAAGTAAACATCCTGATAGAAGTGCATTTGTTAAGAAACTTCAAAAACACTTGATTGTTGTTAACTATACTTCAGAATTACTCGTTTGGATATTAAAATTATGGTGGTGTCTAGCTATTTGGACAGAAGGTGGGAGATTAAAGGATTAGTTAGCTGTAAACCTGCCTTTCTAGATTTATTAGAATTAAAAGAGCTGAAAAATAGTCAGCTAGTAGCCTAGAGTTTTCGATTCTTAGAAAGTTTTAATAGCTAATAACCTGATAACCTGCATTGCTGGAGTCTTATTATTGGTGTCAACAGGTTCATCAGCAGTCTCTGTATATTTGGGAGACATTGGAAATACAAAATGGAAGCATCTATACATACGTATCAGTTAGTACATATGCCCAGTTTAATGTGTGTTAGAAAAGTAATGCATATGGAGACAGACCATCGGCTGCTTTTCATGAAGGCTAAAAACATTTGTGGGTTGTACTGGTTCTTTCATTAAACCCATTTCTGAAGAAGGGATGTTTGTTTTCTTTCTTTAAAAGAAAGCAATTGGTTTATGTAATGCATTCAGGAATGCACCTAGGCATGATGTGATTTGTTTCTGTTTATGTGAAGAGGTTTAGTTACTCTTCAACAATTGGCTTTTACATGGTCTAGAAGTCGGGAGTATTCCGTACAGATACCTAATTTGTGTTAAGTTCTGTAAAACCAAGGTTTTTTTGTATGACTGATAAGTAAAAGGAATTTCAGGTAACAGAGAAGCATTCTTTTTTTTTTTTTTTCAGAACTTTCAAGAAGCTGTCAAAAATTATTTTGGTTTTTAGAGGATTAAAGTTGAGAAAAGTTTCTAAGCCACCTTTTTACACACTTCTTTTATGTAATACAGTGCCTAAAGCACATGCCTGGCTGTTTTTTTGGTCCTGCACTTTACTTCTAAACCATAGTCGTTTTAAGTTTGGGGTTTTTTAAAATATGTCAATACTTAGAGGCAGATTGGGCCTTTGGAAAGTTGTTACATTTAAATAGGTAGGTAGCTATTTGCAGTCTGTTCCTGTTGTTACAACCTAACCCTAGGAGGATGCCAAAATTTAAAGACCATTCTCCTATATTTTTTCCCCCAAATAATGACACTGAAAAGCCTTCTAACATTATAGAGATTAAGATTCTTGCTTTTTAATTTTACTGTATGAAATAGTTCTTTTATGATGTAATACAATATTTAGTATTTTGTGACAATTAATTTGCACTTACACTGCATATGACACAACACTACTGCGTCTGGTAGGATGCTTTTGCATCATTGATTAGATGACCAGAATTTTTTCTGATTGCCAAATGTTTTCAATTGGATATGCTGCTTAAGAGAATTTGAACCATCACCCCCCTGCCAAATCAACAAACCAAAGTATTTCTAGATGTCTTTGTTAGTGTAGATTCTCTTAGTTGCTTAAATAACACAAGCAGCTGTTAATTATTATTTTTAAACTGATTTTTCCTATTCAAATATTCTTACTCCAGAACAAGAGCTTTATGTCTTGTTGAGGCTTCGTGCACATTGTTGACTTCCATTCTCATCAGAGGAAACCGAGTTGCATGCAGTACTCCAACAAAATTGTTCGGTATTATTCAGTATTACCTTAAAAGATAATATAACGAAATTTAGTATCCAGCTAAAGTCTGAATAACTGCTAATGGTATCCTGTCAGAGTGAATCAGAAACTCAATACTGGACAGAGCAGTAAGTGTTACTCATTTTAAACATTGCCAGCTGAAATGACAGAACAAATGGGAAGGTACAGCACTGTGAGTTATCTGTGTAATTGGCACCACCTAAAGCTGACCTTTAGGTTTCCAAAGCATAATGTATATATTGGGTACACAGCAAGAAGAGAAATAATGAAATTGACAGGCTGGACTCATCATTGAAAAAAATATATAATCCATTTTACACTGACACATAATTCTTTGAGATTCTGGAAGCCATCCAAAATCCATTTTAGTATTTTCAGACAAATGGCTGACACTTTAATGATCAGCTATTTAAGGTCAACAGTTTAAAACAGAGTGGTCTACTTGTTCCAAATGAAATTAATGTTTGAAAAGGAGATTAGTGTAGAGCTATATGTGCAGCATCTGAAAACATAAATTGATCTCCTAGAAGGAACATGTCTGCCTACATATCTGTTTACATGCACATCTCGTGATGTTAATAGTAATGTACACAGTGGTATGCGCATTATCTTTTTAAAGTTTTACTTTATGAAAGGCAAGCTGGTTATAAAATGTTCTGTCTGCTGTGACATATTGAAAGACACATGGTGTGTATACCCAAATCACATATCAGGTCTTGCTTTTCTAATTAATAAACATTGTGGCAAAATTTTGCTCTAGGCATGTTTTGACTTTTACTGCATATGTTTTTAAAAGTATGTTCCAAATGCTGGTCTGTCGTGTTGCATCATTCTTTATTTCATAACTTAGTAATTACAACAGATTTTTGTAGGTGTACTGCCTACTGAAAACCAGCATCTTTGTCAACAGAATTAGTTTAAATGCAGAGCAGGCATGAGCTGTGTTTAATATCATTCTCAGCATTACACATAACTGAACCAATGCTTTATTATGCTCTAGTGGTGTTATACAAAATAATACCTACATCAGGATGAGGTATAGTTCGCAGCATTGCACAGTGCTTTTAACATGAATAAAGATAAAGCTTAAGAGAATTAATTGCAACATTGGATGTAGAGCACTTTGGATTATCTTTCTTGATCATTTGATTGAAAAAACATTTCCTACACATGCTTTCTCAATACAAGATCAGAATAATTACAGCTCAGTAAATGCCTCAAAAAATCCTCTTGTTTACACTGAGTAAAACAATATGCTGAATTGCCCTTGCCTGTGCTTATAGTTTCTTCCTGCTTGCCCCAGCTGTTTTAGTGAAGAGTTTAATATGAAAAATTTGTTCAGAAAAAGCTGCTTCTCTGAGACTTTTTGGTAATTGTTTTTTGAAGTTATCAGTCTTGAAAGATTGTAATTGCTCAAGAAATAACATTATAAAAAATTGCTTGATTGCTTGGGCCAGTCATACTATAGATCACATAGTGAATGTCCAGTCCTAATTAAAGACATAATTAGAGATAGACACTAGGTTAGATGATTTGATAAATATTATTCAAGTATGCTAGCCAGAACTGCCGCCACACATCGGGAGAACACTAAATGGGGAAAAGGTGAACAGTTCCTTAATCTGCTTTCTCAGAGATGGTGCCAGATTTTCACTCCGAGCCTGGAGAAAAGTTGCAGCGTGGGCCTGCCCTTGGTGTCCCCCTCTCATGGTCGCTCAGCTTGAAGTGATGGTGCTTTGAGCAGAGGGCTGAGCCAGGGGACATTCAGAAGTCCTTTCCAAACTAGATTATTCTCTGATTTTGTAGTTACCAGCTCCCACCCTCATAAACCAAAATCTTATCATTGATTTTGCTTCATTCTTCAGAATCTGCCTTTTTTTCTCACTTGCTGTTCCATTAACCCAACTTGCAAATTAATACTCCAGCGCCGCTGTTCTGCTGGTGGGACTCACAGAGGCAGTTGAGGTGGGTTAGGCTTTGTGGAAACTTGCTTGAACCACAGCAGTTACCAGCCTGTTGTTTTAAGTTGTGAAACAGCACATTATTTGTCTGAGTGTTTGATGTACTTAATTTTCGTCCTGTTGCAGCACCTGGGAGGAGTAATCATATCCTTTTAGCTGACAGCATTTAATTTAATTGCCCCATCAGGATCCTAATCGCACCCTGTAGCTGATGGTGTGTCAGCACCCTCACTCCTGCCTGTGCTGGGAACTGGGTGCGGGGATCTGGCAATCAGAAGCTCCTGCAAATGCATAGTGGTCTTGTATAGTACCTTCTGGTGGTAACTGACCTATCTGGAATTAAGGTAAGCTTTGCAAATGTATCCTTCCCAAAAGCTCAAAATAGCTCACATGCATCAAAATGCAAATGAAATGCTGCAGTAGATGGACTTATTCTTGAAGACCTTGACCAGATTAGGAGGTTACTGCTTTCAAATGGTTCTGTACTGATGCAGGGAACCTGTTTAGTTTATTAATTGCTCAGCTGGTATGAGGTAGTAAGCAGTTGTGTGTGGAAGTGTGAGTGGAAATGACCTGCAGCACAAGGCAGGAGGTACAGCACTCCCTGATAGCACCTACCTGTGACTGCCAGCAGGATGACTGCCTGCATCTTCAAGGTTCTTTAAACAAGGGATGTCTGTAGTAGGGTAAAGAGTGCTAACAAAAGCTTAACTATTCCTGTTTGAAACAAAAAACTTATGCAACTTTCTGTGCCTTGAAGAAGCAAAGAAATGGACAGGAGAATCTTATTTCTTTTGTGATATAGAATGGATGAGTCGGCAGGTAAAAAAAAAATGAAAAAAAATGTGCAAACACCAGGGTTTGATTGAGAGGTTTTACTATCTTAATTCTTCTTAGAATATTATTAATTCAATAAAAACCCTATAGGTAGATACACAAAGGCGATGATAGCTATAAAAAAATCTTTCTTTAGCATTTTACAGTCTATCTTTGATGTTAAATATGATTTTTCTTTTTAGCATGATGATGTTAGCTGGGAGCAAAAGATCCATCTCCATGAAGTAGATAAGCAGGTACTTGTTTATTGTAGTGCTGGGTGCTCGGTCAAATCTCCACAAATCAAGCATGCCCGTGCTGATTTCACCGTTACATTTATACACAAAAATTACAAGGTATTACACTCCCAGTTACAATGGCTGGTTATTAATTTGCATTTAATTATAATATCTGCTGTGTCATCCTTTTTGATTGCTAAGCTTGCGTAAGGAAGGGTCTTCATCTGGGCAAGGGTCTTCTTGACCTGTGGTGTGTTCTTTAGTATTATAATGAAGGTAGTTCACTTCAGGACACCTTAAAAGTAAGTTTTGTTGCCAAGTTAGGTGACTAGATGCATGTCTTGCCAAGTTGTCCAATAATCTATCCCATAACCAATAGAACCCAGGTGCTCTGGTTATGGTCTAGAGAATAAGGACTTCAAGTAACACAGACTCAAATAATAAGTAGCGCAACAACCCATACATCACTTGTTAATAAGTGTTAACATAATGCTAATGTAGAGGCTGGCTTCTTAAAATCAAGATGTTCCTATAGTTAACTGTTTCACAAATAAACTCGAAATGTAGAAAGATTCAGTAAAACTTTTAAGACAATCTGCAACAATGATATGCAGTCTGTTTAACCTCTCAATACAAAAAGGACTAAGAACTCGTGGAAAGGAAGTTATTCACTATATTTCCCATAACCACGTATCTTCTTCAGTTATTTACACCTATTCACAGTGGATGCAAAACAGTGTTAGATTATAATTATCTCCTTGTGTGAAACAGTGCTAGCGTTTTATCATTTACACTTTGCCAGGGTGTAAATTACACGGTCAGTCCCAGAACATTCTCTCAGGAGCAGATTACATGAAGAAAACTTGAGAATGAGGTCATCAAAGTAGTAGACTCTTAATTCCTAATCTGAGTGTCAGTGTTCTACTTTTGTTGAAAATAGTGTTTGTGGGTTTTTTCCACTGTCAGTGGGGAAAAATTGAAAATGAGGGGCTTATTTGTGCTGCCTGAAGGGGTTTATAAAGAAAGGAAAAAAGAAGTTATTTGCTGGATTTGCATCAGGTACAAGTAGTTTGCTCTGCAGTTATATCCCAGTCATGCTTTATAATTGATATTGCTTCACTTTCTGCATATGGAGCTACCTCAGTGCTCCACTGCCAACACTATTGTAAGCTATAGTGAGATTCTATACGTCATAGGAGCGAATGTGTTAGTCTCACTGAATACATCAAGCAGCTCAGGGGCTGCAAAGCAAGTTGATGCTTAATTACTTAATTATCACCTTTTTTTTGTTCACCCGGACCCTGTTATAGTTCCACATTGTAAAGGACTGCTTAGGGACAGACTGTACTAAGAAAAGTGCAGATGCTGCCTTATGTCAGTGCTGTAATTCTTGTTTTCTCACCTTACATTGTAAGAAATAATAATCTTTATTACTGGAAATGCTTTTGGTCTTTGTTTTCATATCACATCTTTGATTTAAACAACTCTTCATTTGAAAAAAGGGGCTTGGACAATCAACAGGTGTTGATAAAGGTATGTGAAGAATTCTGCAGTGTGTTCAGTGGTGGTGCTTGGTCATGGGTAAACTTGGTTGCTGTTGGAAGCTCTCTGAATACACAAAAAGGACTTCAGTATCACAGAGTTAAGTAACATGTCCATGAAGAATATGAGCAGTTCTGCTTTTGGGAATAACGTTGAGGATAAAGCTATTTTAGACTTCTGATGAACTAGTTGCAATTGAACAACTTGATCAAGGTTAGTAATTAGGATGAAAGTGATTGTGAAATCAAAGACACCATATCTAGAGAAAGAAAATCTGTAGAACAGTAAAAATTTGGATTAAATAAATTCTATGAAGTTAGTATTACTAGCTATAGTTAGTATGTATTAGTTGGTATATGAAGAATTCCCTGAGGAAGACATCCCACTGGGAGTAGAAGAGCACAGGGTAGACAAATGGCAGTTTTGAAAAGGAAACATCCTAAAGGCACAGCAATGGTCTGTTCAGTGTTGAAAAGGAGAGCAAGATACCAAATGTATTTACTAAGGCCTTTCAGTCACCTGAAAATCAAAATAGAATTGTACCAGAAGATGGAAGAAGAGATGGTTAGAAATGTATATAAAATAATAATGTAAGAATGTTTGGACAGTTAATGAGTATTAAGGATTCTAGAAATACTCTGAAATCACATTTGGAAACAGGGAAAGCTAAAGGAAAGTATGGTTCCAGTGCCTAGCCAAGGGAGTAAAGAAATAATGAGTGAAATAAATGAGGCTGAAATGTTTAATGTCTTTGCTTTCTAGTCTTTAAATTATTGGTGATGTGGTCACCAGCATGATCACAAAGTTCTATTAACTATTAGGGCAATGAAGATAATACGTCTAGAATATTTAAACAAACTGCACATCTATATCAGGGTAAAGTGATGAATTTTATAGTAGGTTAGTTGTGGAGTTGTCTGAAAAACTCCCTAATTCTTATTACTTGGAAATGATCATATGGTCCATAGAACTCTACATGAATGGAAGTCATCTGGCACACTTGGGGAGGCAGAAGAAGGAAGGTCTAAAATTCTGAACTACTCAGGCTAATGTCAATAACAAGGAAAACTTTGAAATAACATTAAGCAGTTTAAAAGCCTTCAAAGGTAGAAAAGAAACAGACCGAGCTGTTCTGTCAAAAACATTATGTCACAAGCATTCTAATTTCTGTCTTGACAGAATATTAGTTTTAATGGGCCTGTTAGGGAGAAAAAGTTATGAATTATGGCAGTTAGACTATAACATTCTTACAAACAAGGAGGCAAAATAGTAGCTGCATTAAAGTTAAGTGCACAATGGTGTATTCGTAGATTAGCTCCTACAGTATAAATAGGCAAACATAAGTGGAGCATATGAAATATTATTTTTTACTTATGTTAGTGATTTGATGACAGAATGAGGAAAATATTCTAGTAAGAACTGAGCCCCAATACTTCTGTGATTCTTGTTAGTGTCAGAAAACCTGGGGACTCCAAATGTATAAATAACACTTGTACAAGGGAGAGAACTCTGCTCTGGTTCCCTGCCAAGGGAGTGCTACACCCCACCTCAATACTGTTTCAGCAAAAAAAGAAAGGTGGTAAACCCCAGTCATTTAGATGTTAACAAAGCAGGTATCCATCCCTGGGAGCCATGGGCTCCTGAAGTAGCTTGCTAACTGCCACAGTTGGGGGAAGGAATGAAGCAGAAGATAACATGACAATAGGGTGAGAGGGTTCTCAGTGAAGCCTGCGAGTGGCACACCCAGCTTAGCTCAGAAGTGGGGAGTTAAAAACAATAACAGATTCTTAGCTTTTAGTCAAAGGGAAAGTTCTTTTAGTGAAGATAACTTCCTAGCTAGGCCTCTCAATCTTAAAGATTAATTTTTTTACCACCGCATTAGTTAAAGCAAAATTTGAAACTTTCTATGAGGGAAAATAGCGTTTACCCTTGGGGATCTTGCCAACATAGAATACCATTTCTATCCACAACTGGAGAATTCTCTTCTAATATAAGAATATGTAGGTTTTCTGTAGTGCTTTTCCAAAATGACATAAAACTGTTCCTTCATGTTTCCTTATCTGTAGTGTAGGACAGTAGAGAAATCTGCTTTATTAAATGTAATTTATTTTTCTCAAATGGGGAGTATTCCAAAATGCAAAGAACATAGGATTACATGCCAGTAAAAACTGAGAAACTTACTCAAACTTTTTTCCCCTTCTTCCATTCTAGTTTGAATTTGTTTATTTCTGATCCATTTTTAAATTTCAGTAGGTAGAAACTCCGAGTCCCTGACTTGAGGCCTGAGATTTGTAGTGAATCCATCCATTTTTGCTTTCACTGCACGATTATCTTGGAATACATAGGGTAGCTTAGGTCACACCGCAACAGCCCAGCACGTATTTTAAATGATCTTCCTATTATAAGCTCTTGCAGCCTTAGCGTCCTGTTGAAGCAAGAAGGATCCTCTTTCCTAAATTACTCGTCTGGAGCTCTAAAATGCAGAGGTTTGCAGAAGTTACCACTTAATACTAGGTAAGTCGAGTATCTTAGTCAATGTGAGACATTGCATCGAATGATAGAGAACATGTTCTTTATTTAACCGTAAAAATGAAAGCCTGTTTTCTTAGATACCTGTACTGCAGTAATTCCGGCTCTTCCTTTGTTCCCTTTGAAGTTTATAATTCTGTAATGCTTCCAGTTGCCCAACCATCCCTTTTCAGCCAGTAGTCTCAGCTTGTATTTGTGTCCCTTAATGAAGAGTACATCCTTTGCCTGGTTAGCAAATCTATGTGTTCATGTTGGCCACTCAGAAGATGACCAAGTATTGATGTCACACTTGCCTTTTCATCTTGGAAACATTTAACATGGGCATTTTCCTTATATCAGTTTTTCAATCTCCTGCTGATCTTTCACAGAGCTTGTAAAAACTGTCTTTTTGACGTTTCTATCCTTCTCCCAAACTGGTTTAAAGTTGGCCAATAAATGATAGCTTACTAAGGAAAATAAGTACAGAATACAGTTCCAAAAAAGTTCTGGGAAACTGGCTTTAAAACCATAGCAAGCAGCAGTCCTGCAGCTCTATTTTAAAAGTGGTGGCAGAAGGTCCGGAGGAGAAGTAGCACCATTCCAGTTTTCCGGTTGGAAGTTGATAGATGAAAAACTTTTGCAACTCTACAGCTAAAAGTCTTAAGTCAAAGCTGAGACCTGAAACCATGCGAAGATGTGTGATTGATAAAAAGAGTGTACAGAAAAGTGCAGCCGAGAAAAACCTCTTTTTTCTGGTAGTAGATTGGTTGTGCTTGAGAAGCAGATGATTCAGTTCTTCGAAACAAAGATGTCATTTGTGAGAGCTTAAAAGAAAAAATATTTGATTGGTTCTTTAAATCATGAAGGCTAAAGCAGTGTATTCAGAACCAAAGAAGGATGTCTTACCTGCCTCCCCTTTCTGTGGGGCTTGTCCCAGTCATAACCAAGTGAACCAACAGAAGAGGCAAGAAGTTCAAGTATAAAACCATGCATATCCCATTATATCATAGAATAGAATCCCTTCAAATACTACAAAGATTCAAAGTTGTGATAAAAGCAGAAAGGAAGGAAATGAGAGAGAAAAGGGAACTTCTGACATTTTAAATAGGTTGAGAGGGTACTCAAAAGTGACATGGAGCTGGGGAGGTCCTAACAGTGCAGTTAAAATGGAGAGGTAGTAAAGAGATGAGCAGGAGAAAGGTACCTGTGCGTTGAGTAGGCAAAACATGAGAAAATATTCTTCCCTTCCTCAAAAATAGCATTTGTTTATCCATGTCTGGTTTAACTAATATGTACAATACAAATGACTAGCTAAAATTACTGTTTATTGCCCTGTCATTCTATAGCTTTTTGGCCTATTTGGCCTAAATATCTCATGCATATGCCATAAAAATAAAAGTATTTGCTTAATATTTCTTCAGCAAACCCTCAGAGTATTATTAAAATTTTAATTTGTTTTGTCAAGCTGTGTGTTTTCTGTTTTTTGTTTTTTGGTTTTTTTTTTTTTTACTGAGGTGTTAAGGATTAAGTTTAGGTAACTACTGGAAAATAGTGATAAATGGCATGCTATATTTTTAATTTTTATCTGCTTAGATTTTATATATATTGGCTAACTTGTTATTTTTCCATGGGAATAATTTTGTATTCTTTACCACTTGCATCTCTAGGTTTTCTTTTCTTCTTCTTCCAAAATAATTGTCCCCTGTAACTTCCAAGTTTTCCTGAACCATGGGGGTTTTGTAGCTTTATAAAACAGCAGTTTGTTTAATGCCCAACCAGTCTTAAAAGCACCATTGTCAGGAAATCCGAGCAATATTTTTGGGTGATTGTATTATTGTCATCTGTTAACAGTGATTTACACTTGAATGACCTACTGATCTGTTTCAGTGGGATCAGGAATACCCTGTTAGGTGTAACAATGTATCTGAAATAATAGCATCACACCATATTATGTGGCAGAAATTGTGTCTGATGAAGAAAACGGTATCATGGGATACCATGATGGAGCCAATGATCTGTTGTTGTTCATGTGCTTCACCTCTCCTAAAGGTGAAAGCCTGGTATGAAAGCTTGGTATGCCCACATAAACCTCATACCTTATCAGATATGTGAGCTTTTACATCCTATGTTCTCCAGCTTCTGCCACTGATAAACTCAGTGCAGACTCAAATATTGCTTTAAGGGCAGTTTCTCTCAGCTTTTTAACTGCTACTTGTGTCCCAGGAGAAGATGGCAATTGTATGGAAAGAAAAAACACAGAGGAGAGTATTCTGCTTCTGAACTGAATGTTCCTCATGTGTGTATTACACAAAAAAATATGGAAGTGTATAGCATGGAGTAGGTATGTCACATTGCACTTCCACAATGGATTGCCTGGCTATTTCATCATTATGTCCAATTCAGTAAAAAAGACTGTTATTAACTGGCTTTTTTATTTCTTAGCTAATATGGAAGACAGAGATTGCTTTTCCTCCTCCCCCTCCACTCTGAGTGTCTTACTGGTATGAGGATTGGGACTTGAAGAAAGCCTGCTAGGCAGTGCCTGTGCTTAGAGGAGGTAATACTACTGGTGACAAGTGAAGGGTTAGCCTAATATAGGCAAAGAGCTCAGAGTAATTTCCAGTACACTGTAAAATCAATTTTTTTTTATGCCACCTCTGTCAAACAGTAGAGCTTTAGTGAACTGGTCATCAGAGATTTTACTGGACAAACACTTTTGGGTTATGTCTGAAAATTTCATGAACTCCCCAACTCCTAACTTAAAATCATGAATGAAACAAGAGATCCAAATCTCATAAACAGGTTTATGAATTTATAATCTGGAAATTCAAGTCTTAACTAAAGCTATTTCAAATTTGATCTATAAGTATTGTAGGTTAAGAAGAACAGTTTTAGGAAAAAAAAACTTAAAAAAATAGTCATAAGGGGTTTTCTTCTTAGCTCTTATCTAAATTTTTGGTTACATAAGCTCAGAGCTTTAAAATAATTATTTACTAGAGAAGCAAAACTTAAGCTAACTTGCTAATTTAAATATTTGGTATAAGCTCTCACATGCTTCGTAATAGTAATTCCTCATGAAGAAAAGTTACTTTTTGCAAGTGGAAATGCCTCATGTTGTTGAACAATATATTAAGGTGGATTAATACCAGTATTAATACTATGGTGGATCAGAAAAAAGTTTTCAGAAGGGGACTTGAATTTTAAGGTAATGTTTATAAGGCAGCATATAGTAAAGGAAATCTTAAGTTTTTTCAAGCCATTTTACTATACTGACCAGTGGCAGATTTATGGGATCTAGTTGGTTTTGTGCTTGTGTTTGAATAACATAATAGCTCTCATAACATGAAATACTGAGATTACTTAGGATGACCCTGTTCCCAGGCAACTGGATTTTGGCATCAAAATATTAAAGATATCTAGGCTACCATCTCCAGAATTAATCATTATATCCACTTTGCCTTTGATGTTCTAATGTTTAAAGTTCTAGATTTTTTAGTCTTCTTTAGATTTTTTTAGTCCTCTAATGTTTAAAGTTCTAGATTTTTTAGTCTTCTTAAGGAAGGCTTATGTACCCATTAGATGCTATAATTTCTTATTATACTTAGCATATATATAGCGTATAATTGTACTTAGCAACTGGTATGTTTTGTTGATATCAAACAGTATGAAGAAAGTGTGATCTGTAAGAGATGATAGATCTTGGGATTATTTGAAGAGGCAAACAAAACACCTGTCTTGTCAAAGGTGCCTAAGTCAGTGGGCTGTTCAGAGGTTCCCTTAAAGGAGGTCCAAAGAATGTAAGAATTATTTTTATGAAGATCAAATAGTGATGTTTTGTTGCAACTATTATGTCTGACGGCAGCGCTTTTCTTTTATCACTCCAAAGTTCAGATCCTCACGGGGATTTATACATGTATATATATACAGTACTCATTCAGGATCAGGAATCAGGGACTCCCTAGTGTTGCATTGTGGCATTGCTGGTCACTGGAGCTTGTTTCGCTTCCCAAACTAGTCCTTGCAGCCAAGTGAAGACCTACACGATCAGTATTTTCTATTGTTCTTTGTAGATACTCAGTGTGTAAAGGTTCTGGTTTCTGTGAAAGTTGGTTCTGAACTTGGTTTCTTAGGTCACTACTTAAGTTCAGGAACAAACTTAAGTTACCCATTTGCTTTAACTCAGTCTTGATTAACATAAAGTATCTGAAAGTCTTTTTGCTCCATCCCTCCACCCCCACCCCCCAATACTGCAGAATACAGACAGTTGAAAAACTTTATACGTGTACAGATAAAGTAAAAAATAAAACTACATACTAAATAATTAGCTCTGTTTTTTCTTCTTACTTCCTATGCATACAGCTGACAGGTTGACAGATGTTTGGCAGATGTTTTGTACTCCGATGGTCTGATTTTTTTGCAACCTTTTGATGTCAGATCTCCCTCATGGAAAGGAGTTGCAGTTTGGGGGATCCACACTTTTTAATGTATACTTTGCATATTTTTCATTTAAGAATATTTACTTCCTCCTTTCTCTTTTAAGAATGCTTTAGTCTTTAATCTTGTGAAAAATCAGTTTCAACTGTTCTTTGCAGTTTAGCAGTAGAAGCTTTAATATCCGTTGGGCATTGGTAGATGCAGTTGTCACCTGTCCAAGTAGATTAACAACTAGGCAGGCCAAAAATGTGTTGTGCAGGCAGTATGACACAAAATGCTATTTTTAATCGGCCAGGATAATGTTCAATATGAGAGTAAAGTCTTTCTATGTATTTCTGATGTTTGTATTTATGTATAAAGATGGACATTGCCAGTCAAACTTAATACAGCCGTATAAATAGGTTTAAGACAAGTGCTCCATTACTGGCTGTCTTTTGAGACATGACATGATAGTTGGTAACCAGTCATTTTGGGGTGATACCAGGGCTGAGGTTCTGACTGTTTTCCTGAGTGATACGACAGTATGTTTACTGAAATAATTTAATTTTAAAACCGCATTCACATATCAGTTCTTCAAGTGATAAAAAGAATGTTATTGCTAACACACTTGGGCTTAAAAATTGAAACCTTTGCTGTTCTTTGATCATGTAAAATGGTAACACCTTAAAGGTACATACTTACAAGTATTTTTCATATAAATATAACCTATGATATAATTGCCAATATGATTTTTATGTAAGTGCTGGAGTATGATATTGAGGAGTGTAGGGCATTCAGGCAATAAGTTTTTAAAATCAAAACCGATTTCACTAACCTATGTCCCTGATTCATATAATCTTGGACATACTCATTCACTGACCAGCAATACTTAGCCCTCTATGCAATAATGAGAAGAAAATAACTGCAAAACCTCTTTAAAATTAAGTGAAAAGAAATTATGGTTTTTTGATGTTGTTTTTTATACATTAAAGAGTTTGAAGCAGAGTAACACAAAGCACCCCATGAAAAGTAAATAATAAAATTTCTTCAGTTTCTTGTTACTCAGAACTGCTGCCTTACTGCATATTGTTTATCCATGCTATAGCAAAGAGGAGCAGCAGACCAAAACTTAATTTTTAGCTCCTTTACATTTTACATTTTCTGTAACTTGGATAAAATAAAAGTTAAATAGGCTAAACTAGCAGTGAATCCTATATGAGAAAACATTGACTTTCTAGGATGCATCCCCTGTTGAAAACTTCCCATACAGGGAGACAGATTTCTGGGAGAAAATGGTAACTTAAACCAAAGTTAAAACTACAGTTACAACAAAGTAAATCTTAGTTAAAATATAAACAACTGTTGAAAATGGTAAAATTAATTAAGAATTGACCACTATCGGTATAAACATATATAAACAAATTGTTCAATGTAATAGAGTAAACCATGAATAACAGTTCAAGGCCTCCTTTCCACCTGGCTTTTCCGTGTAACACACCTTTTCTTGCATTCTGTTTATGTACAAGTCCATTAGTTTTATCACTCAGGTAATAACAACATCTGCTTCAATGTGCAAGTAGGAGGCTAATTTGGGGCCTTATGTCTGGCTTCAAAGAGGAATGGAACTTCCTTTCTATTTGGCAGTGAATGTCAGTACTTAAAAAAAAAATACATCAACTTCTATAACAAGTACTGTAATTGAGTTAAGTTTGTTTTGCTAGGTATTGAAGATGTATGTGAAGTATAGATGTTTTATGAATTTGATATGTAATTGTGTTGTAGATGAGAATTGTGAAATTCAGGGTTGCAGCAGTGGAACAGTTGACCATCTATTCTGATGAAAAGTGAGTTTCCACACTGCAGTATTCACCTGTCTGAGTAGAGACTGATAAAAGTTTGAATATAAATGGTAGGATGAAGACTTAAACTTTTCCAGGGAAAATCAGAGGTATTTTCATTCTTAAAAGTCTTTAATTAGAACTCTGAAATTATTTATTTATTCAGTACGTTTCTACTAAATACTAAGAAAATATGCAAGCCATCATTATAATTTGTTGGATTTCTCATTATATAGTCGGTGACTTAGAAACCTGCTTGGATTTCTTTCTGAAGGCTATGAAGTTTCATTAGTTGCTGAAAGTAACTGTAAATCTTTAAAACTACATGCTAGCAAATAAGTAGGTGGGAGCATAAGGTTTTTCATTGTGAACGTGTTGAACTGAAGGTCCATCCAAACTCTCACCTGCTTTCAAAATTACCATTGATACCTGTTATGCTTCTACATTGACTAACTAGTGTAAAATAGCCAATAGAACTCATGATGGGAAAATGAAAGAGGGGGTTCCTTCAAGATTTCTGTGAATACATAGGCCAATGGAACAATGGAATTCCCTAAAGGAGGGATAAGCACAGGTATTGATTTAATTAATGAGCTTTCAAATGAGTAAATTACTCTTCCTACATGTAAAGTCATACCAGTATAAATAGAAATAAAGTGGAAGATATGGAATTTGGAGTGGGAAGAGAGGGGAATGTGTATTTGTTGTTCTTCAACATGAACATAGAAAATACCTTTCAGAAATGCGAACTTAGGCAACAGTATTTATCAATAATTTAGAAGCAATGATACATTATTTTTTTTCTACACTTGCAATGCATTTTAAAAGAAGTCTTGAAACAGATTTGAATTACAGAGCCAGAGACTTGAGACACTCAACCTCAACTCAGCCCTGTACTGACACCAGGAGGAAAAAGTAAATCTTATCTTCTACAATCACTTTTCTCCAGGCTGGCATCTTGGTCACTAAAAGGCTTTTATCGTGTCTTCATGATTTATGCATAGATTCAGTAATAGGAGCAAGCTGGTGCCTCTCATGTCTGTTTCTACATGTTTGGAAATATTTTACGTTAACTTTTACTGTTTTTTCATATTTGTGTACTGCTTCATCTTGCCTAAATTTTCATATTGTTTCAATAGCTTACCTTTTAAGTTATTGGTAATTGTAATTACACCTTAAGTCAAGAAATACCTTTACATTGTGTGCAACACACAGATATACTCTCTGATTACATCTCTTACATATAGTAGATACCCAGTCATGTAATTTTTGCAGGAAAATTGAATATTTTTTATATGTTGAGCATGATCTTGCTTTACTTTCAGCAGGAGCAATAGATTTTAATTGGATTTAAAGTGTTGTGATTAAGTGTGGCCACCAACAAATATGACAATCTTGAGTAGAGGAAGAATAATAGTTTTGTCTTATAAAGCAGGTTTTGACAAGTCCAATAGACTGAACTCATATATTTGCTTGTGTAGAGGAATGAAGGCTGTGGGTTAATTAACACTGATAATATGCAGCTGTGGGCTTGCTTCGGGGTGGTGGGTTGATTGACATGGGTGATGTGCAGGTGTAGCTCGTTCCTCCTAAGTAGTTAAATAGCACTGAGGAGTAGAGGAGAGGTGGCTGGGTGGGGGAGGAGGAGCAGTAGCAGTGTGGTCTGACCTCTGGAGGAAGGAGAAACAGCACGGACAGTAGAATCTGATGGAAGGCAAAGTCTTGTTGCAGCCTGATAATTTGCTTGTGCTGCAGTCGTGCGTCCAAACTTGAATACATCCACTGTTAAGTCCAATGTGTGAACTCTGTATATAGCTTGCGGATTTTGAAGGATATGATGGTAGTGGGCAGTTTCCCAAGAAACAGGAGTAGCCTAATGGTATTTCTCTGGCTGTCTTTTATCTGAATGCCAGTATTGTTCAAGGAGCACCAAAAATGTCTTCCTCTTATAAACTGTGAGCTTTTTGTATTAGAAGCTTCACACGCTTTCCTTTTCAGTTTTCTTCATATAAAATTGGTTGGTTAGGGAAGAGCAGAGAAACACACTCCTCTGTCTCTTTTGTCTGAGCAGGTAGAAGATTTGAGTCCTCAAAGTGTTTTCTTGACTTCCATTCTCCAGATCTAATAGGAGGAGGGAAGATATTTTTTTTGGTGTTAAGTTGTTGCTAGCAAAGGATCTCATAATACTTGAATTAGAGAAGATTAACACACCTAGCAGCAGGAGCTCCCAGGGTAGGAGGTGGGATAATTAGAGAGGAGGAGAGGTTGGGCATTTTTCACTCTGTCCTGCGGTCCTGAGGGCCCAGAAACCCCCCTTTATGTTTTTCATCCTCCCTCATCAGCCTGAGGTCCCTGCCCTTACCTTCTCAAGGATCTTTTGGCACTTCTTAGCCATTGATAACGTGGGCCTTCTCCAAGGAGGAGCAGGGCAGAAAGGGCTTTGGAGGAGAAATGAGAGCACTGGGACAAATAGAATAGTGTATAAATTAATGCATGTGATCTCATCTGTGGGTAAAACAGCAATCAGACAAATGTTGGGTCTTGTGCACAGTCTAAAAATCTATTTCTACTAAATGTATTCTTTTTATAGTGATAGTTGTTTTGGGGCATGCTATCTAATGATCTGCAGTGTGCTTGCTTACTATTTTAAAAATAGTTTTTGCAATTTTTGTAGATTGTATTTATGCAAAGCTCTGCTTCTGAGTGCCCCAGTTTTAGTGCGAAAACTCTGTAAATGTTAAGACTGTTAAACACTGCTTAGTTCCTAAGGTGATATGTGTAGACCACTTCTACAAAAGAAATGGCAAATTACATTGGATAGCCCTAACTGACAAACATGATACAACTCAGATATTGCTGCTTTCCCCCATGCGCTTTATGAGGTGATGCAAAGGTATTTCCAAGTTCTGTGAAGGAAGTCTAAAGGTTTGCTAGCAGTAATAGTTTTATTTCATCTGAGTGGTCACTGAACTCGCCACGTGTATTTTTTGTTTCAGCAATGAACTGTTGATAAACTAACTTAAAATAATTGAAGAGTTTCTTGGACTTCTCATAATCATTTAGTATCTTTTTTTATTGGTGAATAATCCCTGGCAGTTTTGCTTTTCCAGCACTGTGCAATGCTTCGTTTAATACCTCACAAGCAGCTTCAACTATGAAACTCCTGGTTTGCAAACTCAAGTTATGTATACATTAATAAAAAAAGCCAACTATTTTGACCCTAATATAGTACAAGTATATTTTAGAAATGTATGAAAAGTCTAGTAATAGGCTAAACAGCTAAATTAAAATTTTCAGGATGGAAGTATTCCTTGTGGACTAAGAAATTGTTTTAATTTCTCCTCATTTCAAACAGTATAATTAATAGCTCTCTTGCTCTTAAGAGCAGCCTTTCTATATAACAGAGCAGAATGATTCTTTTGAACTTCACATGTATAGCTGTGACTTACCAGATTCCAAGCTAGCCTCACCTTCTGCTTTCCCACACTCCCTAATAGCTTTCGTTAAAAAAAAAATAGTGCAAGTAGAATTTAAACCAGTCTGCATGCCCCATCTTCAGACTAGTCGAGTGCTGGGAGATGGGTCAACTTGACCATCTGCATCAGATGAAAAAGCATGGTGAACAAAGGTAAATGTCACATGCATTTTGATGAAATGACAGCACCAAACAGTCTTGCTTTGTCCCTGAGAAGCTTCACATAAACATTGAACAAGAAAGGCAACAGAGTGGAATGATGAAAAACCTGCTCATGAGAGCCCTCTGGGCAGATGAGCAATTGTCGGACATCACCCTCTGAGACCTCCCGGAGAGAAGAGACCAGAGTCACTACGCTGATTTTTTGACCATCCTTGCCAGTGTCTGCAGATGAGTCAACAAAACTTAATGGTTCATGTTAACAAAGGTTGCTGACAAATCTACAATAATCAGCGTGGAAACTTGACCTCTGTATTTTGCCAAGAGGAGATCATAGACCAATTAAGCCAATGAAGTCTTTGTACCTTACCTAGGCTGAAAGCCAGATTGAAAAGGGTCGTGGAAGTCAAAGATGCCAGATGGCATAACAGCTGTTTAACATAAACTTCTCAGTCACCTTCTTCACTACAGGCAGTTTAGACAGGGGATGACGATTGATAAAATCTAAGCTGATATCTCAAATGCAGGTATGTAGCTGATTTTTAGAAGAATGCTGCCATTTAGCTTTCCATGTACTGATGGAAAAACTACGAGTTGATAACACTTCTGATTTTTTTATTTTTGTGTCTGAAGAATGGTTTCATCCTGTCTCAATTTACCATGCCTATCAGGATGTGGATAAAATGTCCAAAATTCTTGGACTCGATCCATATATTTCTTAGCACTGCAAATACCTTTTTTTTAAAAAAAAAAATATTTTTATGTTGTTGACACTCTAATCTTGAATCAGAAATCTGCAGCTTCCTTTAAGACCTGGATATTTATGTTAACCTGAAGGATATCTTCTGGATACCGCTTTAACTTTCTCAGTTCAGCTGGATAAATCTAATCCATCTCTTTTTCTGCCAAGGTGGAAAACAAGCTGATGAATCATATCAATGATGTATATGTTACTATTTTACCAAATCAATTAATCCATAAAATTATAGATAAGTTATGGGTAAAGTTGTGTTTGAGAAGATTATTTTTTGATGTTTATCCATCACCAGTTTTCAAACACAGAGATGCTTATATTTGAAGAAATAGTCTAATTTATTATGCTGTTACTGTAGGAAGTGAACTTCTTGTAAATAGATTCTGATGTTAGAGTATTTCTTCTGATGGCTGCTGTGATAAATAATGAAAAATTAGGTGAAATTGAGTTGTCTTAAGTTCAACACAGCCCGCTGCCATCTGAGGTGTTCTGGTCTGGAAATGTCTTTGTATAGTTGTTAAATACAGCTATTTTGCTGCACGTGCTCCAGAATTTCAGAGCTCTAGCTGATAGATACTCAAGGTCATGTAAGAAATAGGCACTTAAACTGTAATTTCTAAAGTTTAAACCTCTTTAAATCTGCTGAAAGAGTAAATTTGTTAGGCCTTGTGATCCTCAAGCCAAAACAAGCACTGACAAATAGCATTGAGTTCGACCTAAAACATAGTAAGGGAAAAAGGTTTTCCCAGCTCTTATAAAACAGCCTGTTGATTAGAAAACTTGCCCAAGAAGTAGAAAGCTGAGCTATAGAATTTCTCCAATGTGAGGGAGAAGGGACCCACCATATCCCTTAGCTGTACAGGTGTCTTAATGCACAGCCCGTGGGGCTACAGCTTGGACCATGCTCCCTGCTTCTTCCCATAACAGGCCACTGTGTAGGAAGAAATGCAAATTAGGGTTTGAGGGCTAAGAATAAACTAGAGGAAGACTGGTTCTGTAAGTGTCAGATCATTGAAGGCAGTCACAGCTTCAGGGATTAGTTGTGAATTTTATAGTTAAAGGAATACCTAAAATGCACAAGTAGCACTCCGAGTGTGGACCTGAAGGCAGGTGGTGGCCCTAATCCAATCTGAAGCCAGACTGATGGCCTGCTAAGGTGTTCAATTTACTGAATAATAAAGACCTGTGAAGTTCTTTGAGTTAAGTTTTGTTTCCTTACAGTTACTGTAGTGAGAGGATACCTTTTGGAAAACATCAGATGTAATTGAAGTTTTTCAGTGAACAATATGCATAAAAATGGAGAGAATTTCAGATTGCCTGCATACACTTTCCTATTCATGTGAGAATAGACTTAGGTGGTATTTAGATAACAGTTTTTAGTAAAGAAAGTTCTACCCACTCAACAACATTTTTTTCAAGGGATATTCTGCTTGTTTCTAGGCATTGATTTACAGCAGTCATCATCATCATCATCAAAAAACCAAAGAGATTCCCATGTTGGAAAAGGAAGGAGAAGAAACCTGAAAGACATTTGCTTTCCTGTCTGGTGTGGTATAGAAAGGCAAGAAAAAGTAGCAACTTGCACTCACTAGTAAGTGGAATTTTTTCCCTCTTTAGACTTCCTTCCGGGCTTTACATTAAACTGTAGCAATGAGAAGAAGTACAGGTATGTTCTTCGTTTTCTCTGGTTATCAGCGGCATCCTTGCGATGATAAAAGTGAAAAGAGTGATTCACCCTGATGATGCAGAAGGCTTTAATATGCTCCTTTTCCTTTACTTTCCCGTGGAGCTAATAGGTATCATAAAGGGACAAGAGATGAGAGCTTTTGCACATGTGCATTTATGTTTTCAGCATTGCCTGTGTGTTCAAAAGAAAAATCACTGTGGGACTCTTTTTTTTATGTGATGATCTTTTGTTGCATCAATTGAGAAAGGAAGTAATCACTTGGGAATAGCTACTTTATACAAGTTCAAAGGACTCCCAAAAGAGAAGAAAGTCATGCTTCTCTATACAATACAGCAAATGCCGGGAAAGGTGGGTCATTCTCTCTGCAAGCCATAGCATGCATGAGGCCAAATTTAACCCTTGTGTAAATTCCTCTTCAAGTGACTGGAATTATCAGAGGGTAAAACCAGGCAGTCATCAATGGACAAACAAATAAAATATTGAGAGCTTTTTTGAATAAGTGATAGTTTCATGTTACTATACACAAAGGCTGTCAAAAGCTATTGACTTGCCAAGCATTATTTACTTTTTTCCCCTAAACGTGCTGATTAGGTACATGTTTCCTTGCTGTTCTATAAAAGTCATGGCTTCCTTACAGTTTGGAGGATATCGCTAGTCCCAACGTAGGTGACCAGCTCTGGTCATGAAAAGACTTAGTGCAGTGTGGATCTGGAACATGACTGAGATCTCCAGGCCGTACTCTGCTGGGAAGAATAGGTAATCTTACAAACCAGTTTTTATTGCATGCATCTACTCCGTAATGAAGTTTTATTCCTCCTTAATTTGCTCACTTCTGGCTTTATATAAGGCCTACATAAAGGCTGCTCCAAAATTAAGAGAAGGATTAGTTAAAAAGTAAATGATCTGCATACGCAGATCAGGGTAGTAATTCAGGGGCATGTAAGGGAGGCGAGCACATATATGGAGATGCTAGGTCCCAGGTTTTTACTTAAAAGTGAGACCCTGTGGCTTTTTTTATAGACCCTGCTGTTATGATAGGCTTTTCAGAGCATGTAGTAGTACTTAATTCATATTTTGATTGGAAGCACCAGGATTTTATCACTGATTTTGAAGTAAATGGAGGTTGCGTAACATGTAGTGCAAGGTAGCATACCAGTACAACATTGAAGAAAGTATATTTTTGAATACAGAAAGTGTTTCAAACAGAACATATGTGTGTGTATTTCTGGTTGTGCATAGTCAAAGGATTCTTCTGCTATGAAGGCTTTGATTAAAAGTGATTCAAACCACAAGTAAAATTGCTCAGTAATTATGTCTAGCATCTTCTCACTAGTCTTGTATGGGATCTCAGATAATGCTGCACTTCGCAGTCTTAATCCAGGAGGTCTCCGCTGCCTCTCTTTGTGTTGCCAGAAAAAAAGATAGGAATGTATTTAGCAGTAAGACTCAGGAGTCTGCCTTCAGACCTGTCACATACCTGAGCATGTGTGTTTCTGTAGCTTCTGATAGCACCCTTCTGCCCCTTTTGCTTCAGCTTTGTCACCCAAATGGACTCGTGCTACCAGCCTCTCACTGGCCAAAGGATTCTAGGGAAAGATGATTATATTGCATTTTCTCCCTACTTTTTCTAGAGGAAAGTGCATTTTCTAGTTCTTTTCATTAGTCTTTTAGGAGTTTTGGCTTTTTTCCCGCAGAAAGAGAGCAGTCAATAGAATGCCTTTCATAAACAGAACAATGGCTAGGGTATAAAACAAGTAGGTTCAAAATACTGGAACTTCTTGCCAAGTGTATTTTCTTTGCTAAGTTTTGTGGCATTCAGCTGCACTGTACAAGCTTTTGAAGAATTTTGCCTGTATTCACATAGGTAGTTCTGAATCTTCTCTCAAATAATTAGTTTTAAATTTTTCTGTCACTTTAAATGTCTAGTTTATTAAGTCTACCTGATGTAGTTGCTTCATTGTGCAGCATTAGTAGTCGTAAATCTGTTGCTGCTGAATAAGCATTAATTGTAGTGGATCGCATTTGTTTTTATTAGAGTTTTTAGGAGGCTCTCCAAATTTATGCTTGACTATTTAAATCATATTTACACTAGTTACAATATATTTGTGGGTTTTTTAGTCTTGAAGAAATGAACATGTTCAGGGGAAAAAAATGGTAAGCAAGGAAAGTTTGCTCAAGCTAAAGGTTTTTAAGTATTGAATTTAAATTGTAGAGACAAGATTCTGTTGCCTATTTTTGTTCTGTTCTCTTGTAATATTTGCTCTGATGGCTTTATTAATTTAATGTAATGATACAGCATGTATTGTACCCTCCTCTCATTGTGTACTGATTACTAGTTTACAATAAATTTGGCAAGTTAGTTTGATAAAATCTTCAGCCATTATTTTGATTTTTGAAATTGTTCAGCTACAGTTTTTGTCAGCTACAGATTTGTTAACGTATTCCCCAGGGCTTCCAGAAAACCATTAGCCCTACACTTCTGTATGCATGTTCTAGCAAAGGGTCTCCAACAGTAATTTTGAGTGTTTGCAATTTTCAACCCAGCTGGTTGCAGAACATCCACAGCAAGAGGACTGAAGCCAGTACTACAATTTACAATAAGAACATTCCAAACTCCTTGAGGATTAAATGTAGTCTTCCTTAATCCCTGGCTTTTACTCTGAAGTATGCAATACTGTTTTCATTAGGCAAATGCACTAGAAATTCATCCCCAAAAGTGGTGTAATGAGGGTTGGTTTTATTTGGTAGCTTTGGTAGCTCAGTCTTTACATACTGACTTCATTCTTCAAATGAGAGCGTCATTATATTTCTTGTATGATTTTGGAAAGTTAATTTCTCGGTTTGGACAAATTTATTATAATTGACATCTTGCCACTTGTGGCTCTGTTATCTGTAATACAAACTAGTGTCAACTGTGCCCTAGTGATCAGACAGTAAACTGGCAGATTGCTAATCCTTTCTCATTTGTACTGCACTTCCTCCTACCTTGGTGATTATAAGGTTTATTTCCCTGGCTCAATAGCCATCATTTAAAGAACTAAATTATTTCTCAGTATCACACTGCTCATTGGAGTAATTGTATGAGGTTTTCTTCCTCTTTCTACATGTGGGAAAATAAATGAGAACTAATTTACTTTAAGACCATAAACAGCATTTGTTGCTTCTTACTAAATACAATAATGGAAAGTTTCTGTTGCATGTGTGTGTAAAACTCATTCAGATTGTTACTCTGTGCACGCATGTACCGTATAGGCCAGTTGCTGTGTGCTCAGAGACATTCATTTTATAGTAAGTTGTTCATATGATCACAGTTAGTCACTGGAGATCATTCTGCGCTTCTCTGGGGCTGAGGTTGTTTACAAAGAGCAAAGGGAAAGCACTAATCCTCCCTCAGAGCTCTCCATCTGCAGAAGCAGATGACTGTTCATTTCAGAAATTTGTCCTGATATAGGGCAAAGAGCACATCTGCTTAATCACCCAAATGGCCCATTTTTATAAATGGATGCTTTCTTTTATAACTATTGTGCGCACATACAAATACAGACACAAACTCCACTGTAGTTTTGGTGATTGATTTGATTATTCTAATGGGTGATAATCCACATTATGGAATAACATGGATCTTTCAGGGTAAAGCTTTTACAAATGACTTTACTAGAATATGCTACTTAAAATAGTAAGAGAAAACAACAGAATGGTTACTACTTAACATAGGGGTGGGTGTGTGTATGTGGATTTCTTCTGAACTGACAGACACCTAGCAACTATTTATTGTAAAACATATAAAACATACGTAAGGGAAGAATTGTATATGTAGCATAATATCCTTGACCCAAACAAGAGAACACTATAGGTAGAGTCCTCTGTTTGAAAGGCTGCTGCCAGAAGCACTGTTCCAGTACCCTATGCACTTTCAGTACTTCCTGCTCAAAAGCAACCCCTTTTTCCCTGCAGGAACAATGGAGCAATTTTATACATGTAGAATTAGACTATACAGCTTTCTTGAGTCAGTACGGTTTTTAGCAGCAGATAGCTACTGGGAGAACGTACTGAAATAGAAGTGGTATGGGTTTCCTGAAAGATTTTCCATATATTGGACAAATATTGCAGTGCTGTGCAGTTTTCATATTTGGGGAATTACAGCATTGTTTTTGTATTGACAAGACAGGCCTCAGCCCTAAGGAATAATGGAGCCTTTTAACTATAGCAATGAGAGAGGCTACATGGAAAACAGTTTTCTATACTGTGACACTTTCCAACTTTTCAGGTTCTCCCTCTGTCTGTCTTCAGGACTGAGGAAAAAAGGCTTAACGTGTGTGTGAGTGTGCATAAAAGTTGATTTTTCGTAGGCAGAGAAGAGGAATATAGAAGAGAAATAAGATGAGACAAGCTTTAAAAACACCACCTCAGACACACCAATGTGTGATAGTCAAGTACCTGTGCTGACATCCCAAGTCAAGCTCTTAAATTATTAACACAGTTTGCCTTCTTTCCCGTAGATGATTTGTCAAAGCTGACTTACTTTGACTGAAATGTTTCATTTTTGAAAACTTGGCATTTTTCCAACAGCCACAGTTTCATTAAAGCTTTTCCATTAGGAAAAGAAATGGCTCAGTGATGAGCTTTTAAGTGTGGACTCCACAGTATCTGTCCTACAGCACTGGTAAGGAATGAATAGCACCTGCACAGGGCACCTGGAATGGAGCGTACCCACCAGTGCTCTGATTGAATTATATGTGGCACACAATACTGTAGAAATACCATAACATGATGAATATTTTATACCTTTCCTGGTATAAAATATTAATTTGGTTATTCATTCACCTTTAATGAGCTAAATTAGAGTCACATTTGAAACACTGTTTAAAACATTATCTATGTTGACTTGTCTTACAACATAAACACCCGCTAAAGATTCCATATATCAAGCTGTAGACCACATTTTTCTTCAGATTCCCCTCTTCCCCACAGCCCTTCTGCCAAGTTAGTGATATTTGTATCTTATATTTTACTTAGTTGTATGAAAAATCTTAAGTAGCAGGAACAGCTATATAGAAATGCAGCTGAGACTCTGGAAAACATGCAAAAACAAGTTGTCATTTCTATTCCTCCTACTTCAGTCTGGAGGAGATGCACAAAACCTGCTTTTTATCTGTTTCTTGCAGTCACAGCATGAGACCATCTGACACAGCCACTCCAAATGACAAGGAGGCCTGGCTTCATTCATTAGTTGCAACCACAATTTAGACTTAGGTGGTAATACTGAATAAAAGCACTCATTTTCCATCGAGCATACTCAGAGGAATGTGGAAAGTACAGGATGAAATTGTCAGAAAAAAATGAAGTAAAGTGAGGAAAAACATAATGGGGAATGGAAGAGTAATCAAAAAGAATGAGGGGATGCTGGGTAATTGGCCAGGTAAATGGCATCAGAATGCAAAAGGGCATGAAAAAGAAACAAAAAAGAGTAATCAAGAAGATGGAGGAAGCGTATGTTAAGACATAAGACATCGAGTACAAGTGTTTAAACATTACCTGTTCATTCTGTCAGATATATCTGAAGGGGAATGTTTTATGCAGTCATATTTCCAACTTTATGACTTAGTAATTACATAGCCTGACTGCCTCAGAAAAGTGAATTAAAATACAGTATTTAAACTACCATGAGCCGCTATCTCATCTGCCAGGTGTTAGGCATTTCATAGTAGCTTGAGGACTCTATTTATATGTATTATATGGCTTTAAATATTGTACAGATGTGAATACAATCACATAATTTTAAATGTGCACATTCAATGAGGCATCTGCATTTTTCACAAACATCATAATTGCATAAAAGAGGGAATTGTGAATGAATCCTTAGATCTGTGATTTCAACATAAATAGTGGTAAATATTGTTAGCTCTCTATTAAAGGGGACACGGGCTAGATAAAATGAGTGGTGAGAAGAGGTGTAATTTCCAAGTGTTTTGTGTTAAATTTCTAATCAGTGTGGAAGATTCCATCTAAATCTCAGCAATATAAAATGAATAGCTTTCATTTTGTCTTTCTGCTGTATTTTTCAAAGACAACTGCAGTACATTCTACTAAGAAAAAAAAAATCACCCTGATGCCCAAATTCCGAATCCCCTTTCCCCAAGAAATAGCTTTCAATGTCATATTTTTATTAAAGGAGTTGAATACAATTCTAGCTTAGGTAGTTTTTCAGGGTGCAGTTCCATAATGTAATGTGTTTGATGAAGAGAAATCAGGCAGCTTTTATAAACTGCTGAAAAGAATTAAAATGCAGATACTTGCATTCTTCAGGAGTGATTCACATTGCATTGCTCTCACCTGGCAGCCTCTGGTAGGCACTGGTGGGGTTAAGTAGCTGCTTGCTGCTTCCAACCAGAAAGAAGACACAGACTGCATCTGCAGCTCCTTCTCAAAGGCTGTATTATGCAGGTACGGAGTTGATTGCACAGTTGGGCTGTTGTTGTTTCCCCTGGCAGGGGTATCCCTCCCAGATGAGGATAGTGTATTTCTGCGTGTTCTTTTCGGTCTGTTCTGCGCTGCTTATTTACTCCTGGTTTGTACTGGAATGGATTAGACAGAAGGACATGGTTAACTGGTTTCAGGTGGGCAGCTCCTGTGTGCTATAACTTGGCCATGTCAAGGGAAGGTCAACTGTTTATTCAAACCGTCTTTAGTGGTTTTAAACCTAAACTTGCAAACCTTTTGTTCTGAAAGGGACTAGATGTGTTCGTACTGTCAGATACAAGAAAGCAGCAGATTGAGCTGGTTTCCTTGCCTTTTTCAGCAATTAGTTGTAATCCTCTGGGTGAGACTATGTCAATGTAACTGAAGTGTAACTGCTCTGTAATTACTGTGGTTATTAACTATGAACACAACATGACAGGGTTTGTACTCAAGAGCTTGACTTCAAAATGCTGCAGACATACCCCTTGTTGTGCTGGGTCACGCTATTCAAACAGAAGATGTTTGATTTAGAACTGATCTTTGACTAGCATACCTGCCTCTGTTCTGGAGAGAAAGGTTTGGACTGAGCTATGTGGGAATTATGGTTTTATTTGGTTCAAGAAATCCCATTGACTAGGAATGTTTTCTCATGATGTAATGATATATAACAGTACGTTTGTGCTGGCAAAGTCATCTCTATTGAGATCAGGCTTTTCAAGTGTAGTTTGTTACAAATAAGTCAGTTTTTATTAAAATACATAGTTCTAAGAGTTTAAAAAAATTAATAAATTATATATTTCAGTTTTTCCGTAATTTATATTCAGGAGTGAATGTCATCGGAGCATGGTTTTGAAAACCTGATTTCAAGCTAAATACTTCTATAATTTGATAATTGAATTAAACACATGATTTTTCTGAAATGCAAGCAGTAGAATGTGAGACTTTTTATGACTTATAGCACTGTAGCTCCAAGGATAGAGCTATGGATCAAGTTCCTGAGGTATTTATACCTTAAACTTACACCACTACCAGTTCAAGATTTTGTTATCTATTTGTTTTTTCTAAGCAGAGAGTAAAATTCCAAAACACCTCCAGCATTTTTATTGTAGGGTAATTTTTTTAAAACAAAATCAGCACATCCTTTTGAGTTACTGTTACTACTGTAAAATCATTTAGAATGCATTTGCGTGGCTTAATTGACTTGAATAATGCAGACTCTTCCACTTTGACATGAGATGGAAGGAAAAGGCAGTGAGACTTGCGTAATCTTCCTATTAAATGCAAACTGCCAAAATGAAAGGAAACTGACTTAGAAGTTGTGTCAGAGTCACTCTCCTCTTTCCCCAACAACACAAATATACAAAAAGAATCTGAAAAGAATTTGGTTAGCCCTCAGGAAGGAATAGTCACGCCAAATTTCAAGACTTTTAATAACGGCTGACATTTTCTATGGCTCCGTTTCATGGAGCTCTCCTTTATAAAGATTAAGGTTTCAGCAACAGTAGTCAGGTTATTTTAAGTTTTTAGTAAATTTTAATTTTTTTTTCATTAGAGTTTTCAACTCATCATGCTATTTCTCAGTGCATCATACAGCAATGCTGAGTTTTATTGAGATAGCTAAGCAGCTTTACTTGTTCATTTGCTCATCCATCTGTCCAAAATGTGTAAACCAGTCTCTTCCAAAACTCTGGATGAGATTCTTGTGTTTCCCTCTAACCTGTGATGGCAGCTCCAGTCTTCAGCTAAAATTCTTCTTAAGTGCCTTCTTTGTGACCTTCATTTTTTCATGCTGTTGGTTTTCACTTGGTGGCTTTATGTGGTTACCTTAGGTATTTTTAAAAGACGTTACAATTATGTCCAGTATTTCCCTTTGGTGCTGGTGAAAAAGAGCTTGTGGTTGGTAACTTCTGAACTGTCTTTCCTTAAATGCCCCCATCATGTTCTGGGGTATTTTTGAAGGCGCATATTTTCCTATTTAAAGCCTACAATTATGTCTCAGAACAAAACCCCACAGCTTTACTCTGATTTTAATGTTTTGTTGAGTTTAGTGAGTTCTGTGGAGTGCTTTTCTAGTTAGAAAGTTGTGATTGCCTCGGAGCTATACTGCTTAGGTGATTGTAACCACATAGACATAGTTGAACAACAATCCAAATATACGAGTTACAAGAATGCACTTCGCTAATATTTCTGTCACACAACTACAGGATCTGTGGAGTGAATTTGGTTTTCTTCTTTCTTCTGTATTACAAGGCTACCTCTTCATTTCAGCATAATTTCATGCTTTATAAGGTCTGAATATGTGTTTCTAGACTTCTCATACTAATCATCCCCTGATTTTGTTTCCTCATGTTAGCTATATTTTTTTCACTGCTGTCTTCTGTGGTCTTGCGGGTGAATAGAATCATTTATTGTATTTTCTTTGATAAAAAGCCAGCTGAATTTTTTTGTAGCAGCAAAAGCCACTGGAGAGACCGTGGAAAAACTATGGCTCCACTGCATGAAAAATATGGGAAAAGTCTTAAATGGCTGATTGGTGTTGTCTGCAAAATTATCAAGCTTTTTCAAATACTGGAGTTTCTTTGCAAAGGAGCTTTCTTTTCCACTTCTGTAGCCTTATTAGGAACTCAGTCCTGTATCAGCGCTTCAGAGTGTACTTCGCAGTTCACTTCATGGTCTTTGTACCACAGTTTTCCATACCGGAGGCTGTTTGGGACTGTGGAACAGCAGAAATCCAGTGGCCTTCCAATCTGAGGAAGAAAAAAACAGAATCCCAGCACATACATTACTTTTGCTCTAGTACTTCTATTTATTTTTCTTTTAATTTTATTGTATTTCTAATTATTGTGAGTCTTCCATCATCCTTCTGCTGACATTTGAGTAAATGTTAAAGAACAAAGATTAAAGAGCAGCCAACGCAAGTGTGACTTTAATTAAATTATTGAGCCAGGATATTTCATTCTGAATATTACTGAACTTTCATTAACTCACATTTCATTGATTAGCCACATTTAAATGTAAATTTTGATTCCACATAGCCTGTATAATTTTTAATCAAGATAATGTTATCTTAAAATATGGCAATTTTTTTTTGGAATCAGAGATACTGTATAGCATTTACTCTATGATTCTGTGATTTTAGCATACTACTTGGACCAAGGAAAAGTAAACTTTGAACTGTCCATGTTTTTTCCCCTTCTATAGATAATGTAAGGCCTTTTGGTGACGTTTCTGGATTTTTAAGCAAATACCATGAGTCTATGTAAAGTATATCTGTGAAGTACAAATAAGCATTGTACAGGACAGGAGGTTGAAATGATAGGGAATTCAAGTGTCTGACAACTTCCTTACTGCATAAAAGGAAAGCATTTGTAATACATTTAAATAATTTTTTTATACTGGAAATGGTGACCACGTGACAATGGGAACCCATGTGACAATGGGAACCATGTCAGTTTGCTATATGCAGAGCAGGACATTTGACTTCTCATTTTAAAACAGCATGATTTCTTTGAAAATTGATCTAATATAAGAAGTGTTTGAACTCCCAAAGTGATAAACTAACCTCTTTCAAATAGAATGACATTTTTAGCATTTGTTTAAAATTACTTGGAATTGTGCTTACTTTTTTCCTTTAATAAAAAAAATCACAGCTCTCAAACATTTAAATTTTAACCAGACTATCTCTTCTGTCTTCTTTACTGTAATACTCCATTCAATATGTTTTGGTATTCTATGCCAAAATATGTATCACTTGCCTAATTTGGTGACAGAATCAAAAAAGTCCATTCTTGCTACAGGTAACAAAACCAAAAACCTCTACACATTTTATATTGTGGTTGCCTGGGAAAAGAAATCAGGATCAGTAAGGGCAGCTATTTGCCTCATTTTTTTAAAAAACAGGTAGAATACAGGTGTCTCATTGCCACTTGTGCCTTTGAAAAATACCAAAAATACTGAGCATGTGAACGATGAGCAGTGAATGGTAAGAGTCAGTACATTCGCTTTGTGCCCTTGTTCCCCTCTGTTTAAGTTGATAACAGCTGATATCAGAGCTCCAGCAGCCCTAAAGTACATCACTCACATTTATGGCCAGCCTAGCAAAATGAATCTTTTCAACATGAGTTTAAGGTTAATGTTTCAAGTACGCTTACTTGTGGGTTACTGCAGCCTCTGCATCTTATACAGCTAAGTAAAAAGTAATCTCACTTAGGTTATTCCCACTTGGAACCTAACTGAGTGTTCATGCAGTTGAAGCATCTGTTGATACTTTACACTGTTTGGTGTGTACTTATAAATTATTTGATAAATATTGAGAATATCTTTACTACATAGCTTGTCTTTTGAAATTTTGGACAGGGGATGCTCGTACTGTCAGACTACCTCAGTGAGATCCATGTTGTGGGCTGATGGAAACCATTCAGAATAGGCTGGGGGGATGGCTATTGGCCACCTTTGGGTCTTCGAAGTAGGTGGTAGAATGAAAGTCAGCCAGTCAGGAAGCCTCCATAGCTTGCAATACACTTTTGTGAGACAAAATAATTTTTTAACAAGACAAAACCCTCTTCTTTAGTTGGAGTAAACCGAGTGATCAAAACAGTGTATCATAAAACGTAAAGCTAATGAAAAAATTGTCATATTAACAACTACTACATATAATATAAACTCAGCTGACAAACCATGTCAGCAATTGATAATGTATGATATAAGAACTGAATGTCAATGAACTGCAGGGGTGTAAATATGGTTTCAGTTTAAGAAGCAAATAGCCTGTAAAAGTGTCAAACCAGAAGTGCCTGTATCTTTTCTAAGCTTGCTCTGTAGATCAAAGTAAATGGGAAAGCACTGAGAATCTCTAAGCAGGGTTGTAAATCAAGAACAACTTGGACCTTACGATGTACTAGTAGCTCTTTGCGTGGTGGTCAAGGTATCATAGGACCCTCCTCAACTTTCTGTGTGGCAGTGGCATTAGGTTATTCAATATTTTTTTCTAAGAACAAGAGCAAACGTTTGCTTCTGTTACGCTTTTAAGTGTACCATTTCGTATGCCTAGTCCACTGCTATGTCTGAAGCCTTAGCCTTGCCTGTTAGCTGTAGCACCAAGGTCAGATACATGATGTAGGCTGTCTCTAGGATATTGACAATTTTGGATTTAAGTTGACTTTACTTTTCACCGGTGACATACCACCAAACTGTAGGCATTGCTGTTGTTTAAACTAGACTACTAGCTTATTATCCTTGCCACCATTTTTACATCAAATGGAGAAAAATAAGCACTTCTATGATACAGTTCATCTCATCCTGAGGTAGATGTCTGTAACAGGCCACATACATCACACAAAGTGCCTGTTTGTCCTCAACAATTTTAGAGAGTGCTCAGGGTGATTAGCTCAAAAACAGATGTCTCTAGTGCAACAGTCTAAAAGCAGGTGAGATAAATCTTAATATCCATGGGCAGCTATACTCTCCCTTAATGGCTTTAAATAAACAGACTCTCTTGGTAATTGTATAATAACTTCCAAAATATTTATCACCCTACTAAGAGGCCTGAGTAGAGAGGGATATATTTTTTTTCTGCTTTGAATGTTTAGCTTCTAGTTTTACAATACTAACTGCACTGGGATGACATCTGTAAGCATCATGTTGGTTTACATAAGATTCAAGTATTCCAGTAAACCATTTTTTACAATACACTCTATCTGCTTTTAAGGTAAGTTATCTCTTAATAATAATCTTGTGCCATCAGCAATAATTCTGTGAAGATACCTAAAAATCATAGGGCTTTTTTCTTCTGTGCAGGAACTATTCTTTCATATATATGAAAAGATGAATAAAATTCTCCCTTAAATCTAGGGGTTTTGGCAGCTTACTATTAGAAATTCAGGTTCTTGCTAACTCACAATGAAAAGAATAAAAATAAGTGAAGAGTTTTTCCTGCTGAGAAATACCTCTAGTGTCAGTGATGAAAGAATTGTTCTCGGAACTGCAGAAGAATTGCCTTGCAGCATTTGTTTAAATTAAGCCTATTTTATTGGCCTTTTGCACCTCAGAAGGATCTTTCAGATTACAGTGGGTTGAATTCTTGTCATACTGTGATAAATTCATGTGGTCTCATTTTCACAAGCACTGAACAGACCCTGCTCACATTTAAATCCATGAGAGCTGCGTGAAATAGTGCTTCTACAAATGCAGGCCAAAAAGTTGTAGTGCAGTCTTGTTATACCTAGCTAAGGTTGTGGGATTTGGATTTTTCTTTTAGAATTCTGTAGGTTAAACCACCTCAGGTTAATGGGAATGCTTGAGGATGTTGTGACAGGCCTCTCCAAATACAATTTTACACATGCTTGTGCTCACACATGTGCACATGCAGACACGTATACACAAGGCGCATAGTCTGTGAGGAGCAGAGGAATGCCCATCTGAGCATTCGCAGTGGTAATACGCACACTCATATTGTGATGGTAGATAGGACCCCCACATCTCAAGGAGTACTTTGGCGGTACATAAATAGCCTTCCTATTGGGTTCATACTGAGAAGTTTGTCAATGGTGGGGGGGAATTATAAATTATTATATAATGTACAAATATGTTTATATATGTGTAAAAGTACTATAAATACATAGTGAAGACTTGGCAGTCAGTAATTTCAAGCTGGCTGTAGAGTAGCTGCTGCTGAAATCAGTAGACAGCAGGGTCACTTCCATTTTGTATTATCTTGAAATGTCTTCAAAAGATCCAGTGCTCATTAGCTTTTGTATTTAATATTCTTACCATTTTTCAGTGATGGAGTACACCAGATGTTTGCTCCTGTATGCATATATGGCTATGTGATTGCAGCATTGGATTGCTGGGAACTAGACAATATGACACATTAACACCATTGTAAACATTCAGAATTACATGTCCCCTAGTTCCTTTTCCAACACCTCTTTCACTGCTTCCCAGGACTGTATGAGGAATGGGAAGGAGGGGGTGTGTGGGTTGTGAAGAGAAGGATTTTCTTGGATATTTGATAGTTTTCCTCTTGTTTACACATAGTACTTACAAAGTCATTTCAGTTTCTCCATAAATTACAAATTGACATAGATTGTCTGATGAAATCTTTGCAAACAATATGACAGTAATGTATATAGCACTTTATGTGGTGTGAGAAAAGCAGTACATCTGGGAGGAAAAGTGTTTCCATTGAGAAAGACATGCTGTGATGTGGTATAAAGATTTTCTAAAAAAATAGGCTCCTCTGTTGTACTTACAAGAAGAAAAGCTTTATTTTGTTTTTGTTTGCTCTATTAATCTTACATACTGTACTTAGTCTGTCAAAATTGCCTTTTAGAGGTATCTCCATGACCAGTGAAACATGGCACATGAACCATGAAAATCAAGACTCCTGTGTACCGAGTTATTTTGTGGTACTGGTGGTTCTTTTGTAAGTTCAGCTAATACGGCTTCACAGGTCAGCTGTGGGTTATAATTGAGTTAGATCATGTCCTTGTGGCTTTGAAACAGCAGATCATCCAGTGAAACGTTAACAGCTGTAACACTTGTAACGCACAAAACCAGTCAAGAGTAACCATAGTTTCAACTATTTTGAGTAGCATCTTATCTATGAAGGTGCTGCAAGTTGTTACTTTAAATATAGGTATGTGCTTGTCAATATATTTATTTATAGGAATAATTTTTTATAGGTAAATATTTTGAACAAAAATGAAAGAATCTGTTACAGGTTTAGAAAAGAAAAATCATATTTTGGCTAACAAAGGATTATATTTCATTTAGGCCATGCATGGAAAATACAACATTTTAATGAATGCGACATGAGATCAGGGAAGGGCTTCCTGCATTCTGCAGAAGCATCTCTGTTTCTCATTTGTGATGCTCTTTTAAGGAATAACCAAGAAGTTTCTGGCAGAAATAAGCTGTGGGCCTTGTTGAAGTCCTTCCTTCCAGGGAGGTTCAGTTCATGTGACCAGTCTTACAGATTTTGATGGATGAGTTTCACTGGTTGTTTCTAGGGAAGCACTGCAACACTGCCTCCAAATTTCCCTCCCAGTGTTGTAGTGTACCTGTAGCACAGATTGCTTAGCAATGAGAGCTTTACCTTGGAAAGCAGGAATTGCAGCACTAGTGCTCCAGGATGGGACTTCATTATGCTGCCAGAAAACGGGAGTGGGATTGTTACTGTGATGTACAGCACGTCTGCTTCCAAAGCAGCACCTTCCCTGCCGGCAGCGGGCATGCCAAGTGTCATTTGCCAGCGTGCTTCCAAACCAGGATTGCAGCCGCTGGTTTTGCAACTTCTCAGAGGCAGGAGCTTCTGAGATTGCCAATATGGCCAGGTGGTCGTGTTCCAGAGGGTGACACTGTTGATAGTTCAGTTTTGCCCCAGGGCCCGCAGGACCTCCAGGCCACCAGCTTGGCCTCCAGTGCCTGCCCTGGCGTGTCAGCCTGCTGCAGCGGGGACCTGGACTCTGCCAGGGTAGTTCATTGGTGTAATATTCGGGTCTTCTGCATCAGACAAAGCACATACCTAGCTGTGATGGAAACAGAGGTTAATTCCTTGCAACAAAGAAAAGGGTGATTGTAGTTCCTACCTCGAGGCACAGCATGGTCTGGGTTTGTATGCCAGAGCAGAGCTGCGTGGCTGTAGGCAGGAGGTCCTGATGGGCTTTGGATGTGGAGTTGTGGGGCTGACATGAATAGATAACCTGCTGTGAAGTTAGAGGCCTGCCCTGGAGGCAGGATTGTCTGAGATGAAAGTGGCTGCTGCTCTTTCCTCACCCTGGGGGTAGAGGCAAGAGGTGTCACTTCTAGCTTGACTGTAGCTCCTGGAAGCCCCACTGCATGGCCACCCTGCCAGACAGCCTTGCAACAGAAACTGTTCCCACAGTAGGGATTTTGCAGCAGTACAGTAGGAAACACTCAGCGAAGGAATACATTCTTGGTTCTGTTGAACTGTGTAGATGTAGCAGACGTGCCCCTAATGCACATGCTTCCAATTTTCAAAAATTCTGGGGGGAAAAAGAAACGTGTTTCCCCCATCCCATCTCCAAAATATTTGTTGTCTGTGTATTTGTCAGGGCGCTGTGCATGCTTGTAGGCGCAGCCTGCCTTGCACAGTGTGAACTTTGCTCTGTTATGTATGTAGCTTTTACTGGAAAAAATGACAAGTTTGAATGAGGGATATTTATTTCCACATGTATAAAAGAGGACTGCACAGTGGTCCTCTTTTGGTTTTGTGACCCCTGAGGTCACGCAGGATATTGGAGGCATCTGTACGTAGGCTTCTGGGGCTGAGGAGAATTAGTTTGTCTTTATTATGTGGTCTGTGTTTCACAAGTAAAAGCTTGTGAGGGCATGACTGCTGCTTTTAAGGTAGAAGAGAGAATAAGCTTTCCTCACCTCTCATTGCATCTGTACCATAAGGGTGTGAAAATCCTTGTATTCCAGTTTGCTTTCATTGGCATACCATTTTGGCGGTCAGAAGTGCTTAAATTACCTGATTAACTGTTCATTTGCTTCTGTGAACTGAAGAAAAATAAACCATTAAGAAATGAAGCTTAGACATGAGTTATTTTTTTTGTTTTAATATTATAAATTGATTCAGTCAACTTGAGATATAGACTAGATTTAAAAGGGGTCTGTTTAAAGTATTGTTTTGGCTGTTCCATTTGCATTATTTCAATGAAGTTTTAATGAAATCGCAACACAGTAGCACTAATCTGGATCAGAATGTTTGGTTTGAGTATGTATTTTGAGCTTGGAATCTGTGCCTAATACTTTTGATCATGGCAGTGCAGGACTGAGCCCTGAGTTGGAAATGAGTTAATAATATTAAGATCTGATTTACAACATCTTTTGTATAATTTTTTTGCTGCAGTCATAGAAGAATTGTAGTAAGTATCTAGGTCTATTAACAAAAGAAAGCAGTTGAATACAGGCTGAATTGTGCTTTATGCAATACTCCATGTATAGATACTATAGGGTTGATTTCAGGGTATTAGGGAAGTTATTTGCAGATGCAAATATTTTTCAGTCTTTTTCATTGGCGGCTAATAAAGAAGCAAGACTGTATTGTAACAAAGGGATTTGCTGATGTTTGGAAGTGTTTCAATTATCTCCAAAAATTTTTCTCAGACTTGATTTTGAAGAATGACTAAGAAAGGTATCATTTAAGTGATGGCTCATTTATTGCCAGTCAATTGAAGTAGCAGGTCGGCCAAGAGAGACAGTAAAGACAGATGTAGAAGAAATATAATTTCATTTTAGTGACAATGTAGGGAGGATGCAGGAGGCATCTGTAATTCATACCTTTAATCATAAGGCATTGTATCACATACAAAACACAATGTATGTCAGCGGTCTTGAGGCAGTGTGTCCTCTTCCTTTAAGATGGCTTTCTGTAGTGCTCTAGGAGCTAAGTCCCAGTTGCCATAGGACTGAACTAGAATTTAACCAAAATGCTTAGTACTAGAGCTGTGTAGGGGATCTTACTTCAGTGTGAAATACTGGTGTTTGTGGGAGACTTTTTGCATATGGTAGTTTAAACTGTAAGTAGTGCGATTTCAGAGACAAGAAGGAAGATGTAAGATGGGCATTTAAGTAGGGGCTGTCCTACTGGAGAGAATTGAGTTCTCGTGAAAAGCACAATTCTTGTGTCTTTCAAAGGCCTTAGTAAAACCGTGGTAGATGCTTCTTTAGATTTTGTTAATGGCTCTAGCAAGAGCCAAAATAGCTTTTAAAAAAGAATAAAAGATCATCCCCAAAATTGTCTGTTTTGTGTACAAGCAAGCATGGGGTTTTTTTCTGCTCTCTACTTCCACCTGCTGAAAATGTTTCAGTCTCCAATCTAATCAGCTCTACTCCTCTTCAGACCAGCTGTAGGAAATCAAGTGGAGATAATAGTGTGAATCAAGTTCAGGAAGTTTCAAATGTGATCAGAATCTCTGGCTACATCTTACGTCAGTGCCTACAGTAGTAAGTTTCTAAAATACAGGAAATTGCACTCCTGAAAATTAAGTGTGCAAGTGATGTATCTCCATTATATATATATATATATATATGTTATTTTTCTTTTTTAAACAGTGATAGGATGTTGCTCTGCATCTCTGGGTATGTTACAGCATTCTCTCCATGCATGTTAAAGTGATAAATGATTGTAGCCTTGTCAGTAAGGGAGCATGAGGTTTGGTTAGTATGTAAGAAAATATTGTATTTGCTCCTTACTATTGGATTCAATACTTTTCTCCTTGCTTGTGAAATGCATTGGTTTGGTTTTAACTGAAACTTGAACTTCTCCTGTAAATTCAGGACTCCAGTATCACAAATTATTGAGAAAGAAAAAAAATTGACTAGTGTGAGACTTGTGATAACGTTATAGTATCCGTGACTGTAAGCTAAATTTCTAGAGGAATATTTCTAGATAAATGTTTACTATATTGCTAAATAGATTTCTTAATTTAGATTATTAATGTATATGAATAGGCTTTAAAGGCTTTTTCTGTAAGTGATTTTGTCATGAAAATGAATATTAATAACAAAAATCTGTTTCAAGATTTATCTGAAAGTGTTGTTGTTGAACCTGTTATTTAGATTTGTTGTATCATTGACTAAGGAGTGGATGAACCATGCTTAATCTCCTGTGTGTGCATTGCACTAAACCACAAATGTTATCGGGTGTTTTTCAGCATATATGCCTAAAAGGGCATGTCAGATACGGGCATAAGTTTACAATTTGATTTATATAATAGAAGTAGCTTTTCATTAGCCTTTGCTAGCAGAGAATTGATTTGGTGCTCAGTATGAGATATCACCTTAGTGTTACAAGTTGTCAAGATATCCTTTTTGCTGCTGTAATAATATAGAGTACTGCATATCCTATCGAGTAGTACTAGGTTTTGCTTCTGCTTTTCAGAGGACAGTACTATATGTAGTATGTAAGGGCATACATTAGAATTCAATGAAAAAGATGTCTGGACTTGTATTTTTGTGTATTTGTAAAGCTCATGACAAAGTCTGGTGAAATGATGCAATAGAGCTGTGACAATTTATGATCAGTAATGCTGTATGAACCAAATCATTAAGAAACCTATCATGATGTGTAAGTGTTCAGTTGGCTAATCCAAATGAGTGGGCTAGACTGACAGTGTCTTTGTAATCTGCTCAAGGTAATAATCATGTTTCCTAATAATACCGTAGGCAGCCAGGAACCATCCGACTATGATGTTTTCCTGGCTTTGTTGTTTGTTTGTGATAATACGATTAGTGTGACAGAAGTAAAGGCCTGCTATGCTCACCTTGTGTTTGCTGTGAATACCTGTGCTAATGACATATCCGCTGTTCAGCTCAGTTGAAGCTGGTTTTTAGGACTGAAGCTGCTCCTTCAATCTATAGAAGCATGAAATACTGTCCTCATAGCACAGGGGTCCTTCTCCAAAATACTTCCGGCATGTTTTTAAATCAAGGAGACTTGTTTTGAGTGGTGTATAAATCCAGTGAGTGATTTTACAGCTAAATGTTTCTAATGCTGATCTAGCAAATCATTGTGAATCTCTGCCTGTTTCTGTATGTTTTAAAGCGGTGAAAATACGATCTGCAACTCTGCATTACTCTCCTGCTGACAGGAACATTAGTAAGGGTCAGGGCTCATGGGTTTTTAACCTTTGTGGTGTCCTGTCTTGCCCCAGAAAGATGTAAAACATCAAAAAATTATTCATTAAGCAAAATTACATTGCCTTGTAAATGTGCATGTTGATATCTTGTTTTAAAATGTTACAAGGTGTGTAAAAATCCCTGAAATAAATTTATGGGTTTGGAGAAGTGGAGTTGCAAAGCTTCTGAAATAGGTATTGGTAAAATCCATTCAAGCACTGAAAAATCATAAGGCAAAGTAGAAGTCAGGTCTTTGGAATTGACTGCAGTCTTCATCAGCCATTTGTAAAGTTCAGCCGGTCACTGAGAGAAAAAGATAAAGTATGCTTAGTAGATATTGTCTCGTAACCCTTAATGTATGTTCTGCAAAGCACTAGTGGCATATTCCTGCTAGATATTGACAGTGCTTTAGAAATCATAGGTATTAGAAACAAACTGATCTGTCATCCTGTCAGTGTATCCTTCCTCAATTACCTCTAAGCACAGGATTTTTCCTTTAACGTTCTCCAGCTCATTGACAATTTTAATTAGCTAAAAAAAGGAATTTCCATCATTTTTCTCCAAATAACATTTCTGATTATCACTGCAAGTTTTCTTGACACTTCATCTAAATCTACATTCTCTTAAATTCATCTGATGTTGCAGAATTTTACAATTCTAGTACCATCCAAATCTTACAGTGTCTTAGGTGTGCTTGTATACATCCACAAGTTTTGCTGTTTTATAGTCCTTTTCATCACGTGTTCAGTATTTACTGGTTTTAGATTGCAAGTAGCACTTTCCACACTTACAAATCGTGACGGTTTTGCTGCAGTTTTTGTTCAGGTTCTATCCAGATAGAATGCTTTCTTTTAGTCACTATTATTCATCCTCTGCATACCTAAGATAAAATAGTAACCTGTAGTTCTGACACCTGTTAATGCAAAATCATTTTGGATTGTTTGAAGACAAGATATGTGGTTTGACAGAGTGCAGCAAAGGGAATGAAATAATCTGGGGTTTTCCATGAAAAATATGTAGCAATTAAAAAAACCCAATTAAACGCAAGAAGCAGGTAAGTCCCATTCCTTAAGTTTGCTGAAGTTGCTGGCTACGTGTTTGTAACTGTTTTGAAAATTCCTGCAGACATGCTTTTTAACCAAAAGTGTACTTGCTAGCGTGCAGTTTTATTTAACGTTGCACTAAGGTAAAATGAGGCATGGATTTGATGCCGCTGATGCAACTGAGATACAAATGATGTTGTGCTAAAACTGTCAGAACCTGTTGTTTGGTTTAGTTCTTTCAAGCAGTAAAGCAGAGAAAGCTCTTAGCCTCTTGGTCCCAGTTCTTAGTTACATGTGACTCATCCACGTGACTAATTTTCTTTACTTGTACAGATTTCAGTCACATATTTGGAACATATTATTTCTTAAGTTAATAAATTACAAGCACCTGTTGTGCAATATGCTTTGTATTTTAATTAAAAATTATAAGTCATCTATCTGTTTTCCTATCTGCTACATTAGATTGAAAATGAAGAGCTGTGTTAAGGTGTTCTGTGAGACAGAACTAAATGATACCATGGAAAATCCTGCATATATTATTTCAAATTTGATTTGTAATTTGGAGGGGGTATTACGATTAATTTCAGTGAGAGGAAGAAAAGAGATTTATTTTACATGCCCTAAATCTTTCCTCTTCATCCTCTTACCATCAGTGTTTGCATCCCCAAGGAAGAGACTTTCCATCACCTGGTGGTCAGAGTGTACTGCTTTTAAACAAATTATCCTAGCTGGGTTCACAAAGATTTTATCACCCAGTGTATTGTGCTAACACCAGCTTCTCATTGCTGGCCTAACCCACCGCTGATTCCACAGAGAACAGAACAAAGGCATTAGTTTGTTTTAGCTGTCTTCAAAATACCAACTCATGTAACTACAGTGTCAACTGCTGAAATGTTGTAATACATAATTATTAATGCCTGTGCAAAAATTAGTAAAACTTATATTTGAAAAAAAATGTGCTTTTTTTTTTTTTCAGCTGAGAAAATATCTTGGGAAATACATCAGTTGTTTACCCATCTGGCTTTTGTACTTTGCTTGAAATAATTTGTTACTTATTATAACATCCTCCTGTTCTAATTACCTTTAGTAAAGGCTTACCTCTTTATCCAAGACCCAAGCCACCATCTTAAATGTCAAATAACAACAGGAACCAATAAATAAGAAAGAAACAGATCTGTGTGTGTGTGTGTGCGCACATGTGTGTGTTTGCTTTGTGAAAACGTTCCTGGTGATTCTAAGTGACTGAATGAAAGGAAGACATATGCAAAGCTGTTTCATAAAATGACTAACCTGCCACAATAAATAAGCAAAAAAGCACCGTTTACCACAACAGTCTCAGTGGTTTGGTGGTAGCGGCACACTAAGCCCCAGTGTGGTGTCCCCTTTGCCTTTTAGTAATACTACCACATGCCTGGTTGCTCTTGCAAGTAGCTTATCGTGGTGAATTAAAAGAAAAAAAAAAAATGGATTTCATGGCACTTCTGTGCATACTGATGGCATTTGGAAAATAATTTGGTTAAACAGTGAAAGAATTAAGGACTTTATAATGAGAGGTAGACATATCTAGTTTCTCTTTAGAAAATATGACAAAGCAGCAATCGTTTTAATCTCTGTAGAGTGGTGGGACAGATCTATGTATGGCTGGTCAGTAGCCACCACCACTGTCTCACAACATTTTTCTTTTGTCCAAAAGTAATGTTAATAGTCCGCAAAGATGTTTTCAAATGAACTTGATTACTTCTTCCAGCTGTGCCAGTACTTTAAAAACACTCTGGAAACAAAAAGATCTATTTTTCAAAATCTGTTGCTATTTGATGGAAAAAAAAGCAGAAACAGCATAGCAAGTTCTGATACTGACTTTAGAATTAGAAAAAAAGGTCCTAGAAACTCATGTTATTTTCAAGTTTTAAAAATAATGCTGTTAGATAAGCATGAAAAGTTAGCAAGCAGTGAGCATTCCTCCATCAATTTAAAATGCTAAACTCCTATGGTCAGCCATTCAAAGAATATTATATAATCAAGATGGTAGCCCCTTATTATGGTGCTTAGCTAATGGACTGCAGCTTTTATGACTAATCATTAGTTTAGGGATTTAGCTATATAGAGAATGGGCACAAAATCCTCCTTTAATCTTCTTTTTTTCACTAAAATTGTGACCACTGTAGGATATTAAGATAACATGGTGATCTTTATAATGGTTTTGTGAAAGTCAGTTTTAATAATATGAGTTAGGCAAATCTGCTTTCTGATCTTCAGGACAGTAAATTAGATATTTACAGTTGGTGAAGAAAAACCTGTTCACTGCATACTAACCTTTGTAATATAACAATGGCTTCGCTTTATGCATATTGTATATACAAAACAGACCCTTTCATATTAAAAAATGTTCTCATGCAATAGGTAACATGCTGCTTCTCTCTCTATAAATGTAAAAAATACCTTTGAATTTTCAGAACTTGTGGTTGCTCATCTCTGGTGATTACTATGTTTTCTGTAGCGGGTTTTTAACCAATCTGATATTTACATGTGGACCTTTTGTCTGTCAAATGAGAGGACAATCCAGATAATGGTCTCAGTTATGACAAATGTACATTTTTTAGCATGCTGTGAGAGATGCATATAATTGTAATTTGAGTAACATTGGCTCTGACCCTGGTAAAGATTGACTTTTTCCTAGTGTAGATGGAGAGTTACTGGAGTATATGTGTTAAACTTCATGCACATGTGTAAGCTAAAGCAGAACTAAGTGAACTTCACAGGTTTTAGTTTTAAACTTTTATTGATTTTTATAAATTATTTTTATCATACTGTTTTTGCCTGCACTTCACTAGTATTAATGCAGTTTGGTTTCACTCTTTCAGATGCCTGCAGGCAGAAGTAGGACTTACATATCTTACATGACTGTAATTACATTGTAGTTTATTTTCTACAAACTTGACAATGTAATCATAACTTCTGTGACAGGTATAAAATATTTTAAAATTTCTTATTTTCACAGAGTAAATAAATTTTACAAATGAGTTAATAATTTTAAAGGTGGCAAAAAAATCACTATTTTTAATATTATTAATATGATTAATAAATATAAATAATATATATTAATATAAAATTAATATCACTATTAATATGAACATGAAGAGCAGAAAGTGGGTGTTCCAACAAGTCATGAGTTAGACTTAACTTGCTCATTTTATTCAGAACTTTTCAGTCATTACAGAAGTCATACTACAGTGTTACCAATAGTAACGGAAGTATTAAATACTTAGGCATACACATCTGAGAAGCAAGCTGGTAAGCACTTTGTAAACTGTGGACTGAGAAACCAAGGAACAAAAAAAATCTCTTAAGTCACCTGCACAAAGGCATAGCTCAGTCTGCAGTAAAACAGAGTAATGGCTCATAGAAGCTACTGATAACTGAGCCTTTCTTCTGAAGCTTACTGTTACGTAGCATATACAAAATTTCCTTATTAGCATTGGAAATCTTTGTGGTGTTGTCATTCTGATGTATTTGCCAAATACTCACGTTCCTGGTTATTTACTGCGATTTACTGTCACTTTGGTCCACCAGTCCTGTTGACTTCAAGGGGCCTGTCATATAATGAAGTATGTTTTATGAGACTAGGGTGACAAGGATCTGTGTTTGCAGCTGACCATTTTTGTTGTTTGTGTCAGCTCTGTAATCAAGTATTTGATGAAATTAAGTTTATACAGTATTTGTTTACTAAACGTTGGACTGTGCTGCTCTGAATACGCTCTCTACATCCTGAATAAGTGGAAACATTTGGATAGCACAAAAGCAAGCAAGTGAAACTTTGTGTTTAAGTTGCTTAATTTATGTGCAGATGCAGAGCAATGCTCAAAATGCTTTGAAGTCTACCACTAGCTCACTAAGGCTTCTGGCATGCCTGGATGCCTTTGTTAATATCCAAGGCATGGTGAACAAAGAACAGTTCAATAAGGCTATTTTGGATAATGGTATAGTTCAGTCAAGATGAGACTTTTCTATTGGATTGGCAGAGACTGCGACTCTTTTCACTCAACGGTTCCCAGGTGTGATGTGCATGCATACTGTTCTACTGGCAGGCAGTAGCGGCAGTGCCTAGAAAGCAGTTGAAGAAGGACAGTTGGCTGACCAGAAATGTGGCTGGGCTTTTATTGTTAATATTACATAGTGTCAGCATGAAACATAAAGGTATTCTTAAAGTTTTAAAAAATAATGATAATAAAGTAATTGAAGTTCACCAACCTAAAAGTGTTAAGCTTTCAAAGAAACAGGTCAGACTTTTGCATAGTAACTGCAAAAGTCAGATGGTCCACAGCTCCGGTGTGCCAAACTTAGAACTGTGCAGGAGAATGGACTGCAAGAACTGCATTCACACTTGAAAAAAAGAGGTATGAGAGAAAATTGTTGCCTTGTTCAGAGTTGTAGTATTGTAACAATCTCAAGGAATTTTTGAGCATAATGCTTTTGGTATTGAGAAAGAAACACCAAAGAAGTTAGATTGGTTTGTAATAGAGCTGAGAATATTCACACATTTTGTTGAGTATGTATTTTACACAATGTATAATTTGGAATAGAATTATAGGGTGAACTGCAGGTCATGGAAAAAGAATTACAATGATTTGAACATGCTGTAACTCTTTCTGAGGGTGGAAAGTAATAGAAGTATCGAACTGAACAACAAAAAATGAAATCATTTACATAGGAAACTGTTAAAAGAAACCTTAAAGTTATATTCTTGTACACAAATGGCAAAGTTGCAGAATACATATTTGGCAGAATAAAAAAAGAATCTCAGGTAAATTGAGTAATTTGAAGTGTAAAACAGTTATATATAGTTTTCAGGCTATTAACGGTAAGAAATGGTATATCAGAACCTCAAAAAGAACATAAATATCACTATAAGGGGGCCTCTCTTTGTAAGTATTTCCAAGAGCAAGGGTGAGTATGATTAAGAAAAGGTTTCATGACAAAGAAAATGAAGCAAAAGGCCAGTGTTTAGTTAGGTATGCATAGTTACTGAAACTAGGTGTATAAAATTTAAGACCAAGCTTGACCTGTGAATATGTATTTTGATCTTACGTGTATTGCAAATACTGCTTTTACCAGTGTATTCAGGCACTGCGTAGAATAACTTGTGTTTGATTAAAGTGTATTTTTTAGCTAGATGTCTATTTTTTATTTGAAGATACCGAGAGGCAGAAAATGAATGACATTTCTCTGTAGTTTTTTTCCTAACAGTTAGTCTGAATTTGTCTGGCTTCGGCTTCCAGCTACTGAGTTGCTTTAAGTCTTTTCATTTAGAAACCTGTAGAAGCCCATATTTTCTCCCTTTGGAAGTGCTAGTATACTGCTGTCAAGTCACCTCTCAAATTTTCTTTGATGAACTGAGAAGACTGACATCGCTGAACATTTGTACAAGTAGCAGGGAAATGAATTTTTTACCTCCCTATGAATGGTTTGAGATCGTTCTTTTTAATACCTGTCTTCAACATAATTTACCATGCTACCATTTTTGAGGTAATCGCCCATAATTTTTTAATTTCTTAATGATTGATATGTTGCATAACATAATCCCTGAATTTAACTTCCAAGGAATCATGCTTATATTTATGTTTGACTAATGACTTTTGCTTGAAAGCTGCTTTGGGCATATATCTGCTAATCTGTTCTAAATTCAAACTAGTGTAAGCTTTGGCAGTACTGTACAGTGCTAATACTATAGTTTAAGGGCTTTTTTCTAATGTAATATATGCTAGTTAATCAAACTTACTATAAAGGTATTTTAGTTTATATCACTCTCTGTAGAAACAGAATGGACTATTCTGTATAAACCTTGTTAAATATAGGTTACTTTTCTTTAACACTTATCTTCTTTTTTTCCCCATGGTTGATGCTGCACCAGTTGCTCACTATTTTCCTTAATGATGATGTTTGCCATTTAAAATCGGAACTTGCATGCACTGATCTCTAGAATATCCCTGTTATGCATGGGTTATGCAAAACTATTATTACCAAATCGGGAAGTTCCTCAGGTGACTCACTTAAAGACTCCTGAGCATCCAATAGTGAGGCTTGCTGGTCTAAAAGAAGTTCTGGATCCACAGTCACAGTATCTTTCATTCTCCTTAAAAAAATATAAACTAGAAACTGTTTCATGATTGTCAGTAATGATGTTTTGTTATGAGTCACCTGAGGCTTCCAGAATAGTTTTCAGAATTTGAAATCTTCAGTAGTGTGAAGCTGAGGCTTTTGGGGTTTTTTTCCTTCTGCATTACAGGCTGGCCCTTAAGTTCTTTATTCTCCGATTTTCTTCAATGTTCTGTAACACAGTTCTGGTCTGTATTTGTCTGATGTGTTCTTTTAAGGTCTGTGGTTCTTTGTTATCCACGATAAAAGAGAAAAAAATAATGTGCATTTTCTACACCATGTTCATCCCAGACATATTTTAAACAATATTTTAACATTTAAGTGTTTGTCATCCAAGAATTTCAAGTAGTACCAGCTTTGTCCCATTTCTTTTCAGCAGTACATACTTACGAGACTCAAGAAATGAGCCCATGTGAACCTCTGAGGTTCAGCAAGGCCAAGGCCTTGCACCTGGGTTGGGGCAGCCCCTGGTATCAATACTGGCTGGGGGATGAAGGGATAGAGAACAGTCCTGAGGGGAAGGACTTGGGGGTGCTGGTGGAGGAAAAGCTGGACGTGAGCCGGCAACGTGCACTCACAGCCCAGACAGCCAACCGTATCTCAGGCTGCCCCACAAGAAGGTCAAGGGAGGTGATTCTGCCCCTCTGCTCCGGTGAGACCCCCCCATCCCAGAGCGCTGCATCCAGCTCCGGAGCCCTCAGCACAGGAGAGATGTGGGCCTGTTGGAGCGGGTCCATGGGATGGCCGCAGAAATGAACAGGGGGATGGAGCACCTCTCCTATGAGGAACAGCTGAGTTGGGGTTGTTCAGCCTGGAGAAGAGAATGCTCCAGGGAGACCTTACTGCAGCCTTTCAGTACTTCAAGGGGGCTTGTAAGAAAGATGGGGACAGAGATTTTAGTAGGGCCTGTTGTGGTAGGACAAGGGGTAATGGTTTTAAATTAAAGGTGGGTAGATTCAGGCTAGATGTAAGGAAGAAATATTTGGAGATGGTGAAACACTGGAACATGTTGCCCAGAGAGGTGGTAGATGCCCCATTCCTGGGAACTCCAAGGTCAGGTTGGATGGGGCTTTGAGCAGCTTGATGTAGCTGAAGATGTCCCTGTTGATTGCAGAGGAATTGGACTAGATGGCCTTTAAAGGTCCCTTTCAACTCAAACCATTCTACGTTTTTTGTATTCTGTGATTTTCTTATTTGGGCCAGATTGTAACAATTGCTATGAAAACAATTTTTTTTTTTTTTTTTGTTCCTGTCCTTTCCAGGTTTGCTCATAATTCCTGAATGTACTACATTTGCTTGCTTAACACTCTCCTTTTCAGATGTTGTGAATTGTCAGGATGTTTTAACTAGCATTTGGTTTAGTAGAACAGCTTCTCTGTCTGTCTGTGGATGCTGTTATAGCCCCTTCTCAATTAGAATCTTGAGCTCCACAACAGATAGGCATCAGCACATCCAATTATTTTTTTCGTTCTACTTTGACTGTAAGGATTTTCAAAATCATTTGTTTCTTTAGCGTGCTCTGAAGAGTTGTATTTCCGTGCTATCTTACCATTGCCTGCACTTTTCTATCACTATCCTGGATGTACCAGAAAATTGAGTGGTTACGATGCATCTTGGGCACACATCTTGAGCTTTAAGACCAAAACAACCACTGTATTGGTTTGGACAGTAGGCTCATCTCTCCTAATACCTCTTCAACAGCATCCAATAAACAAACACAGAAGAAGAGCAGAGCAGAATGATCCTTTCCTCACGTGTCCAATCAATGGCATTAGCAATTTCCTGAGGAATTGCATTCCAGATCGTTGTGCTTAATAGCTACTAATGGATTTATCATAGAATGGTTTGGGTCAGAATGGACCTTAAAAGATCATTTAGTTCCAACCCTTACCACTTCTTTCTGAAAGCCCTTAAAACATCTGGCTGTTGTGGTGTTCAGTATGGTATTGTAATCATTCACAGTTGATATTGTATGACTTCTTCAGATTGGTAAAAAGTAAAAAAAAAAAATGTAGCATATGCTTTCTACTTCTTGTTAGTATTCATTTTTCAGTTTAATGGGAATGCTGATATGACCTTTCTTAATAATTCTGTTAATAACAAGCTTACTCAACAAGTTGTATTCTGGATTAGCACTTAATTTATTTCATTTATTTCTTTGTGTGTGTGGGGTTTTTTTTGTTTTTTTTTTAATTTTATTTTTTAAGGCAGTGAATGGGTAGGAGTCCATCCCGCTGTGATGTTTTTAGTCTTTAGGATCTATAAAATCTTAGAGGTACTGAGGCGAAATGGAGCTCCTGCGCCCACAAAAACAAGTGGCTTTGTATTCTTTCTGGCCTAGAAAAACAAAACAAATGTAATGTACCCTTTCAGTCTCCTTACTCATGGTATTTTACTGACCCTTTCAGTGTTTTAGGGAGGAATTACTGAGGAAGCAAGCAAAACAAGTGCTTAAGGAGGTAAGAGGGCAAATGGCACTCGGAGAAATCTCTTGTTGCAAATCTGGCCTCAGACTTAGTCCTCTCTCATGCTTGGAATTACAAGCAATAAAAAGAGGCAATAAAGGAGCCTACCCAAAGGCATCTTCCAGCAGTTTGAGATTTTGACCAGTTGCCTCACAATGATAAGAACAGTCCTACTTAAGATTAACTGAAATTGCCCGAAAATCACCAAAAGTGTAATCAGAACAGCAATAGTGATGGTAGTAAATCTCCCCAGGCTGCACAAGTAGTGTGAAAGGTCCTTTCGGGCCTTTTAACAATCACAGGATGAGGAAAATGGGCAGGAATTTGAAAGACAGTGAAAGTGGTTCTATTGGTGCCTTTTGATACAGCTACTCCAGGTACTGATGCTCTGTACAGCTGTAAAATTGCTTCACACCTGTCAGCGGTTGACTTTGTCAAACCGCAGTTTTGGCATCCTTGCCTTCATGAACTCTCCTTAACCTCATTTTGAAAAGAGACTGTACTCCTGTGCTTGAAACGAGACCGATGCTCCTCAGTTAAGGTTTCTGAGTCTCCTGATGGTAGCACTCTGGTTATTATTACACCTCTGGAAAAATTAATCCGTAACAGCTTCTTCAGCTTTGTTGCCCTACAAACTAATTCCAATTCTACAGGTAAACTTTAGCCAATACCAGGAATCTGTTGAAGCCTGGAAATGAAAATCGGGTACTCGGAGCTATTTTACCAACTTTCAGTTCTCTTCTGTAGCTCTTGCTAACTACAGCACTAATTTTATCCCTTGCTTTCTCAGATTCCAATCCCAAACCCAGCTTTCATTGAGGTAGAGGAGTAAGAACTAAACTAAAAATTAAAACTAAGGCACTTTTATCTCTTGATGTCAGCTGTCAGCTTTGCTCTGCCGACCTGACAGGATTTAGCAATGGTTCAGGCTGTGCAACCCCAGTCTTTCTAAATCTGAACATTAACCTCAGTTCTAACTCTAGCGCTTATCTTTTAATACAGACTCGGCATCTACTGCTGCTGCCTAAATGGAATATAAGAAATTCAAATCAGCTAATGGTTAACAAATCAGTCTCTATAGCTCTTATTTTCCTCAGGTTTTCTCGATCTTTAGCTACAGTGACAATACCAGCTGAGAATCTGGTGTGTCCAAGTTGTGTTTTTGAAGTTAGTAGCATTGTTTTGTGGTATTTTGAAACAGCGGTTACTAATGTCTAGTGCTAATGCTGTTTGTTTGCTTCCTGTTAGTGTCATTAGTGGATTTTACATTGGTTTAATCTCTCTACATCCTCCAAACTGAACCTTTTTTGATAATGAATAGCTTTCGCAAGTTAAGGAGTTACTTTGGTCGTTGCAGATTGCATTGAAAGGATGGCATTTTACTAAGTTCTGTCAGTTTATTACTTACGTGTGCTGCTGTGGCATCTGTATCTTGAGCTGATTTTTACTTCAAAAAATAGGTTTTTGCAAGAATTTTGAGCAAATAGCTGATTTTTTTCTGCGATGCTCTATACTTAAAAAAAAAAAAAATACTAATCCACAGTGCCATTTACTGAATTGCAGACTGCTAGGTGTTGCTGTAAACAGGAGCTCACAGATCAGCCATATCCAACTGTATCCATAGGTACAGCTCTTGCCCTGCAATGTTAAGGAGGTCTCTGACCCGCTGGGTTTGTAGCAAATGCAAAGCACTGCATATGCAGTCAGATCTTCAATATTTTGTTTTCCTCGAAGGTAGTTACAGTACTTGCTCGAATGATGTGGAAAGTAGAACTTTCTATGTTCAATTAGATATTAATATGGAGGAAAAAATAAGTCAAAATAGAGCATAAAAATATATTTACAGTTTGTGAATATGGATTTGAATGGAAAATCTATGTTGTACCCAAGGACTGGGTGTAACCAGTGTTATCCAGTAACAAATTGTTATTCTGAAGAATGCTGTGCCTTTAATCTCTTTTAAGCATACAATTTATAAAGGAAAAAAAAATCAGATAGTGGCAATGTAACTAGATTTTACTTTGCACTTTTGGGAAATACACTAGATTTATACATTTCTGCTTTTAAGTTTTATATACTTTCATTTTTATTACTCATAAAACAGGATGTTTGTTTTCTCTGAGACAAAAATAGTATGTCAGTCATTTTATCTGCAAACCGGGTTAAGAAGATACCTGAAATGTTAGTGAATTGAAAGTGTCATCAAAATATGTTGTCATAGGTGAATGATTTCTGGTCACTCAAAGAATCACCTTCAAAAGTATTAGTAAATAGTTTTAATATGAACTTATAGAAGTGCGACTTGGAGTGAACCTTGTCATCAAATTTTATCAGTTGCTACATGGATGGAACATACAAAGGAAAATCAAGCCGGAATGATTTAACACAGAGACTGGAGACACCAAACGTTAAGGTACGCCCTCGCATTGAGCCATGAGGTTCAGAGAGGACCACCTTGCTTTCTAAACTCCTGATGGAGCTTAGGTGTGGCTAGGTCCAGTCGTAGTCTCAGACTTGGATAATGGTTTATGTCTAAAGGAATTAACTACATGGATTTCATTAGTATTAGTTTAGCATGCTGTCAGTTGCTCTGCCAAGGATCTGTTGTGAGTAAGGAGTCTCTCTGCCTTGGGTAAGGATCTCTTTGTGTCAGGTAAGGAATCTCAAACCTTGAGAGGCATCCTAGCTCAAGGGGAGAATCACTGGTGTGCAGTCCAGTTGCAATTTGGAGAAAGCTTGAATTGGACTCATCCGAAGATCTGCCATCAGTAAAAAGGTCTCTCTGTCTCAAGGAGCAACCTTGAGGGGCATCCCAGCTCAAGGGGCGATCACCGCCATGCAGCCATGCTGCCTAGCAAGGAGAGCTCAAAGTAGGCTCACCAAGCTGTCATATCTATGGGATAGAGTGGTTGGCTCATGGTCAAATTGCGTACAATGGGAAGGTATGCATGAGACTCCTCGTACACACAACTTCCTTTGTTCCTTGATAAATGAGTCTTGGAAAAACCACCTGCTGTTCATGTCCTAATGGCAGGGTTGGTGTTCCAAGCCCATAAGCATCGATGCTTACTGGATCGCTCTGCTCCTTTGTGGGTTTCCTGGAGGAGTTCTTGGCCCAGCTACGGCTCAGACCTTTACCTCCTTTGGAGTCTGTACCAAACTACTGCTAGTTTGCTTGGGGGTGTCGAGGGCATCCGTCACATGTTTTGAAAATGTCAGTGCCAAGTTAAAATGAAGAAATAGTACTTTAGCAAAATGAAGTCACATTACATTTTTTTAATGAAAGTTGCCCAGTGATGTCAATTTAGCATAAAGAATTACCACTTCAACTTTCTAGACTTGAAAACAAAACGGAAATACTACTTTTGTGAGAAAAAGCATGCATTTTTTTTTCCAAAGGATTTTTCAGTAGCATTCTGTAAAAGGTATGAAGAACAGTATTTGCAGTACTAATAATATGTAAAATACTGCTAAAATTGTTGTTTTTTTACTGAAAATACATGCAAATTGAAAAAGTAATGCTTTTTGGTATGGAAGTCTGTTTTTAATTGAATAGGATATCCTTCTCAAAAACCTTGACTGTAAAAAGTAATGTTTAATTTCTCGTTGGAATGGATTTCTTTCTAATTTTGTGATTCGTCTCTCACATTCTTTATCTGTTTCCTTCAGAGTGTTAGTATAGATGAAGAGAAAAAACATTCCCTGGAAATAATAAGTTGTCAGATTTTGCTTTTGTGTTATGTGTGGCATATGGATATGTTTAAAACAAAAACTTAATACTGCAGGAATACACTTTTAGAATATAGCCAAATCAGACTTAAAACAGTTTTGAAAACTAATTGAGTCCAAAGTGTGCAAAGATAGATGGGTTATTCTCAGATTTTATCTTCTGGAGCTTCATAAATTCCACTAGCAAACACAAAACTGCATTGCAAAGGATTGGGGTTTCTAGTAATAAGTATCTATCAACGCAAGAGATGGCAGTTTGATAGCAAGACCACTTCAATGCTGAAATAGAATGCAGGGAACTGATTTTAGGTATATTTTTTCTGAATGTCTTGACTCTCGCTCTAAAGTCACTCTATAAACATCTGCATCCATGATAAAGAATACTTCAGATAAACAAGTATCAGTCCATATGAGGAATTTTAAACTTAAAAACAAAATTCCCTCATTATTTATTGTTACCATTTAGTATTGCTAACAGTAAAACCTTCAAAGGCATCTTTTCAAAACAGAAAAAAAGCCGCACAAAAACTGCAGAAGGAAATATATGAACAAGCCACCATTAATCCAGTAGTAATGACCTAAAAGGTATTGTAATTGCATACATGCTGAAGTAGATAGCACAAATGAAAAATACCTAATCATAAATCAGATTGAACGACCACAACAGATGATAATCCTCACTGGTTTTGGATTTTCCACACAGAGATTCTCTTATCTCTTTCATTTTTCTTTTTAGTGGTTTAGACCCAATTTTTCTGCTGGCAGATATCTGTCTCTTGAATATGTCGAGTACAGCTCCTTTACTTTTGCCGAATATGGGGAATGTAAAGAAAGGAAAGGAGGTCGTTCTCTTCCTGCTTGTGAAGAAACTATTGCATACCACCATCTACCAGCTGACTGAGTCTGGGAGACAGTGTCAGAGCTGGCAAAGCATTTACTGGATCCAGCTTGCACCAATGAAATTTTTGCTACTATTCAGCAGTAGCCTGGGAATATATATGCAAGGTTATTTGTAAAATAGGTTGCTTTCAGACTTGTGTGAATAGGAACATCGTGAGACCTTCAGATGTTTTGCTCTAATGTTGTAGTGCAATAACTTTATACAGAGCATGTATATTTCAAACAAAAATCAAGTGTGCTTATGATTATCAAAACAAATTTCTTGATGTTTTTTCTGCTAGGGAGGAAAGTTCCCTGGACTGGATTGAGGATACAGTTAAGGAGCTTGCTCATTTTATGCCCAGGGACTGTGACTTTACTACCTTGAAGTCGAACTTCATGATGTTCCTAATTGACATGGACAGCTTAAACTACTATGATCTGTGGGTTTGATGAAGAAGACAGTGATTATGCCAAATGAAACAACAGTGAATACATCATTCTGTTCTGTAAGTGTCTCGGTTAACTTGAAGAAACAGCTTACAGGGAGAAATGGGATACAGAGAAAAGCCTGACCCATCTGCAGCTAAGGAGAAGTGTGGCAAGAAATGCTAGATAAAGCACCTTAAAAGAGAAGTAAATTTATGCCAATGAGAGGCTGGGGGAAAATGACAGTTAGCTGTCTGTTCTTCACACACTGAAATGCACTTTTTCTTGCTGTTGAGGGAAGAGATCCCAAATGATAGGAATAATGAGCGGTTATGAGAGAACTAAGAACAAAAGCACTTCGGGTCCAGGTCTCATAGAAGCTGGCATACAATTTGAAATACTCTTTTATATGGCAATATTATTTGGGAAGGGTTGGGGCTGACCAAGTTGTGATAAAATACGGAGTGAAAAGCAGAAAATGCATGTGATAGTTTGGTTTGGCTGTATTATGTTAGGGAACCATGACATCAGAGTCAAGACTGAGCTTGGAGACTTAATGATACAGAATTGAGTTAGCAGTTAAAACTCCTGCTCTCACACCTATACACAGTTACAGTGCACAACAGTGACTGCTGGATAATTCAGGTAGGAAGGGACCTCAGGAGCTCTCTGCTCCAAGCTGCTGCTCGCAGCAGGATCGGCTCTGAGGTCAGACAGGGTTCTTCAGGGTTTTATCCTGTTGGTCTTGGAAAGTCCCCAGGATGAAGACTGCACAGCCTCCCTGGACAGGCAGCTTCTCTTTGTGACTTTGTAATCTTATTGCAAAACACATCTGGCAAGTATGCTTGACACCAGTGGTCTTTATTGGAAGGGAAAAGAAACAGGTAAAGGTTCTATATGGAACTGTTAGATGCAGTGTTGCAAGTAGAAATTTGAACCCAAAAGATGCATTTGAATGTTGGTACACCTGCAGATTCCGAGCAGTATAGGAGTGGTAATACCTGACCTTCCAAGAGTTTACCATCCACTGTTTGCAAATGTCTCCATCTGGTTTGATGCCAGGAGAGTGCCAAGAAAATAAAGGTTTATTCACCATCTGTCATGCCCACAAGGTGCTTTTGAGTTTGATAACACTGATTCACAGCTTAGTCCGGTACATGAGTCTTTGTGAAACTGAGGACCTAGGACATAAGTAGCAAAATACAATATTAACTTTTTTCCTTGTGTTTTTGACTTGTGGAGTTTCCAGTTCCGAGGTCTCTCTTTTTCCCGATAAGGAAGCCTCTAGATTGTGAGATATTTAGGATTAGGAAGTAGTAGCATTATGACTATATTTGATTCAGTTATGGATATGCTGAATGCAGAGCAAGACAAAATATGTAGCTTGGCATAGAAAAATCACATCTTCAGAACCTGATCAGAATATTAACTGAAGGGATCTCATATTCTGTGGAACAACTGCACACACTGCAAACTTGAATTTAGAGATAAAAAATTACCCCAAAATGGAGCTGCAGAAACTGCAAGTTCTGCTCAGATACGGGAGGGTGTAGCACAAGGCAGAGCTGCTGTGCTAGATTTCAGCAATCCCTATTAGGATCTTAATCTAGGGTAAGCTTGGATATCACCAAAGATAAAACATTCTGAGAGTCTTTTCTCATCCTGTTAGCACTAAGAAAGTACTGGGAAGAATTTGCTCACAAGTATTCTTTTGTTTGGCAAGTTACTACACACTCTAGGTCTCGTTTGTTAAGGTGTGACTGTATCCACTCTTATCAGGTCAGCTAACAAGACTCACTTTCTGCTTTGGGTTTTAGTTTCACGAGACTTTATTCTGGTGTATTCTGTTTGAATTTAATAGAAGAACAGTCCTGAAAGGTACAGGTATTTAAAGAATATCCTGAAGAACAAGTTTTTATTTACATGGGATAGCTAGATGATGTTGTTTATGAGCTTTCTGACAATTTTAACTCCCGTAAATAGTTTTACTTCTCATAGCAGTTGTAATAAGTTTTTTTTCTTCTAATAATTAGGGTGAATAAGTTTAGCTATCATAAGCCTTCTTAAGTAAAGCTGTTGAAGTGAAAATCTGTAATGATTACATGAAATATTGGATTCCTTGAAGAGAATCTGCAGTATGGAGGAGGCTTGTATTTGTCTGACACTCAACTGCTGCATCCCAGTCCCTGCACTTAAAATTTTGATAGCTCTGACATAGGATAAGAGATCTCTATAGATTCATGAGAATTCAAGACAGGCAGATTACTGTCAGACAGCAGTGATGAGAAGGTATCTGTGCTTTACGCACTGTCTTGGTGGTTTCTTACTTTTTTTTCTTGGCATTTGCATGACAGGGTTCTATATTCACAATATGGAAATTCAACATCTGTAGTACTTTGCAGATCCATTTCTGTTCTGGGATGATACCAGAGGTAAGTGGAGTCTCTCAGTAACAGTGCAACAAGAGGGCCAAGCACTGTGTTCTCAGAAGAGACTGTGAATATGTGAAACCAAATGGTAACCTGCAGAGGTTAGTTAGAGCCAGCCTTGCAGCAGCGAGTACTGAGGTCAGTCTAATTTGAGTTCGCGAACAGGGAACGGACACCTTCCAATCTGCATTGACCCACGTGTCTTTCTGCATTACCAGAATGGTCCAAAATTGAAGCAAAAGCCTTGAATATACCTTGACTAGAGAGTTAGAGCACCATAATTACGCACAGGGCATGTGCATGTGTATACATGTTTGAACTTTTATACACACATGGTTGCAATTAAAAGACAGCCTGCATTTTGAATTCTGCTTTTCTTTCTTCCTAGGGTAGGAGGGTCTGGGTCAATTAGCTCTCGGTAGTCACAAGTATGTATGGATGAAAATGCTATTTAAATAAAAGAAGAACTGATGCTCAAGGCACTAGATTTTAACTAGCAGTCTCAAAATGCCACCTTTGTTAATAGATGTCATGTGACCTTGAGCAAACTGTACTTATCCCAGGTGAACTGTGCTTAACTTTACATACAGGCGTCCTCATGAAGTTTAACTGGACTCTACTTTCATGATCAGTGTGAAGAGAATTGTCATTGAACAGAGATGAGGTTAAACAATTGCTCACAGTTTAAAGAAGAAAAAAATTAGTATTTGTTCATATTCTCTCAATGTTAAATACCTATGGCATCCCATCTGCAAGGTGTGGAAAAAAAGCACCTTTTTTTTTTTCTTTGTTTTGCCCAGTCAGATTCCAGTCTTGCTACTTATATCAGCCAAAAATATTTCCCTACAAAATTTGAAGACCTATTAAAGTCAAGGGGTCCTTACAGGGTCAGGTGTTAATTTGTGAGACCTCAGCAAATGTATCATGGCGAGCGACTACTTAATACGTGTATAAGACTAGACACTGCTGCAGTGGAGCTACATCTATATTTACAATTTTAATCCAGGTAATACTTCAGCTCTCACCTGTACAATATAATAAAATTCCAAAGAACAAGCTTTGTAAAAGAACAAAAATCAAAAAACAGAGCAAAATGCACCTAAGTTTATTCCTGCTGGAGGAATGTTTTCATCTCCTAAAGAAAGAGGTGATTCACAAGGGTCTGCAGTAGTCATGCCATGAAGAAAACTACCTGTAGAAAAAGTAAGAATGTGTATTTTACTGCATGGCATCTGGTTTACATTCTATAGGCAATCTCTAGCGTGTGTTATTGTGGGATTTTTTGGCCCTGAGTTGGTAAAATCTGTTAAAAATTGCATCTTAATTGAAGCCTCTCAATATATGTTAACACTTAACAGAGGAAAGAGCAGGTTCTTGCAAAAAATTTAGTGTTCTTTTGATGAGTGGAAATTTGTATTTTCTTGACACTCGGAAATTTTCCTGGGGAAAAAAAAAAAAAAAAATGTGGAAAACTCTTTCTGAAATGGACATGCAGTGATATTTTGAGTCCAGAGCAGTAGTTAATTTTGTTATTTCCCTGAGGAGGATGATTTGATGAAGTAGTTCTCGGAGGCAGTTGTAAGCCTGTTTTGTTTATGACACTGCTTGTTCTTTCCAGCTTCCCTAAAGCGTGCCTTTTTGACCTGTACACTTGTTCTTCCCTTTATGTGGATCTTGGAGAGATTTGTAATGCCAGCATACATTTCAGTGATAGGAAAAGTTGTCAGTTTCCAGATGAGGAAACATAATAATACTTCATCATATTATGTTTGGTAAGCATCCAGCTCCTAGGGAGATGCAGCTAGCACCATGAAGTAGAAATGGAATATTTGTGATCATGCTGAAGTGCAACTCCATGAAATATACCCGGTGCATAAGTACTAATAGTTTCTGTGTAAATGTTTGATTCTGCTTGCTTCATCAGAAGAGAATAAAGGAAAAAAAAATTTTCAGAGCCTCTTCAGCTGTGATAAGGAGCACTAGAAAGAGAGGGTAGGAGAATAGACTGTTAATGAGTAACCAGAGATAATTATTAATTTAAGAAAAATCTAGGTGTTAAAATCTTGGCAAGAAAAAGTGTTGCTATAATATAAATGGCAAGAAATGAAGGTCAAGAATAAGATTCAGACAATTCACCATGGTGGAGTGGGTCATCGCTGAATTAATTGTTTTAAATGTGGCCAATTTAACAATTAAACATTGTTGTACACAATATACGAAATCCAGTAAATTAAATACTCCAAGCATACTGTTGAAAACCCTGATACTGTTGAAGCACTGGAAAATGCGAAAGGGAAATATATTATGAACAAAAGACTAGATATGTGTTACAAAATAATAGATATGTGTTAATGAAGATAAATTGTATAAGATTTTCAATTTGATAGTGCCCTTATAATGTTTTTCACAACTTAGCAGGATATGCTACAGGCTTAGAACAAGTAATTAGATTTTTTTTAGATTTATTTCCAGGTCAATGTTTTCCCAGGGCTGTGCATTACTTTATAATGCATTGCTTTGCCCTATAACTCTTATTGTGGGAAGATGTAATTATTTTAGTTTGGTCTAGCATTGGGGTACCAGCATTCTCTGTCTTGCGTCTCTTCTGTTACTATGTAACATAATATTACATTACAGACTTCTGATCAGAGTGGGTTTTGGTAATTTCTGTCGGTCTTCAGGCTGCGTGTTCTAGCAGCCTTGACTATATAATTGCTTTCATTTTTAGAGACCTTTTCTGCAAAATGTTTGAATCCATTAGTTTGTGGACTATGGCTATTGCTACGTTGGCAATACCTTTCATAAGTTGCATTAAAAAAAATATCTTGATGTGGACAGTACCACAGTTAGCGGCGACTTTAAAGCAATATCTGCTGCCTCAAAAATTCTAAGTATTTGCATGTCCAAAGGTCCGTCGACTAGTGTCTCAAGGGAAATCGCCATGTGAGAAGAAAAACAAATTCAGAAAAAACAATTCATTGTGAAATAAATCAGCCTGTGAGAGTTTTTCAAACCTTATACTCAATTAATGCAATAATGGTCTTTATTGCTGTCTATAAAAAGAAATTAGTTTGAGGCTTCATGTGTCATAAATAATTAAAAGTTATTTTTATAGACACCTACCCTCCCCAAGTCAAAGATAGGGTTAAGTATTTTGTGGACTTCAAAGACTGCTCTGGTAATCACTTAAAAACAGTTTCTGAGTGGAAAAATATAATTATTATTCTTATTAACAAGACAAGTATGCATATGAAATGAACTTCCTTTAGACTATTACTGCTGTTAAAAATTGATTTTTTTTTTAAAGTTTGTTTCTAGCAACCTGGATGTGCATGTCAAACTGTTTCTAATTTAACATCTTTTAGAGGAGAACGCTTTTTTGAAAAATAATTTGTTGACTTTTTAGTATACTCTGAGTCATTAACTGCAATGAGAGGTTGTCTTTTCTTGCTTTCTTGCCTCACTGAAGAATATTTGTACCACAAGGTTAATGCTCCCTGATGTATGTCAGTCTCTATAGTATACCTTCAGACTCCCAGTAGGTAAACCCCAGTGTTATTCAGTCTAACTGTGCAATTCCTATCATACGAGTTTTACAGGAACGTCACCCCAGGTGACTGTTAAAGGGAAGACTGAATTCAGGATTAAAATATTGACTTTCAAGGTGCTTAACTTTGCCTCCTGAACAAATTTCTGACTTGCTAACCTGTATCTACGGTGGCATATTTCCAAATTCTTTGCTTCTAT